>NC_092238.1:42878854-43081354 GCF_036320965.1 Panulirus ornatus | reverse complement strand
CTTTTTCACTCCATCTTTCCACCTCCAATTTGGTCTCCCGCTTCTCGTTCCCTCCACCTCTGACACATATATCCTCTTTGTAAATCTTTCCTCACTCATTCTCACCAAGTGACTAAACCACTTCAAAACACCCTCTTCTGCTCCCTCAACCACACTCATCTTATTGCCACACATCTCTCTTACCCTTTCATTACTTACTCGATCAAACTACCTCACACCACATATTGTCCTCAAACATCTCATTTCTAACAGATCCACCCTCTTCCGCATAACTCTACCTATAGCCCACGCCTCGCAATCAAATAACATAGTTGGAACCACTATTCTTTCGAACATACCCATTTTTGGCTTTCCGATATAATGTTTTCGCCTTCCACACATTTTTCAAAGCTCCGAAAACATTTCCCCCCCTCCCTCTGTGACTCACTTCCGCTTCCATGGTTCCATCCGCTGAAAAATCCACTTCTAGATATCTAAACCACTTCACTTTCTTCATTTCTTCTCCATTCAAACATACTTCCCAATTGACTTGTCCCTCAACCCTAATATAACTAATAACCTTGCTCTTATTCACAATAATTCTCACCTTTCTTCTTTCACGCACTTTAACAAACTCAGTCACCAGCTTCTGCAGTTTCTCACCCGAATCAGCCACCAGCGCAGTATCATCAGGGAACAGCAACTGATTCACTTCCCAAGCTCTCTCATCCACAACACACTACATACTTGCCCCTAATTCCAAAACCCTTGCATTCACCTCCCTAGCAAACCCATCCATATACAAATTAAACAAACATGGAGACATCACGCACCCCTGCCGCAAAACTACATTCACTGAGAGCCAATCACTTTCCTCTATTCCTACTCGTACACATTGTGCTACATCTTCGCTGAAAACGTTTCACTGCTTTTAACAACTTGCCTGCCATACCATATATTCTTAATACCTTCCACAAAGCATCTCTATCAACTCCATCATCGGACTTCTTCAGATCGATAAATGCTACATACAAATCCATTTGCTATTCTAAGTATTTCTCAGATACATTCTTCAAAGCAAACACCTAATCCACACATCCTCTACCACTTCTTAAACCACACTGCTCTTCCCCAATCTGATGCTCTGTACATGTTTTCACCCTCTCAATCAATACGCTCCCATATGATTTCCCCAGAACACTCAACAAACTTATACCTCTGTAATTTGAGCATTCACCTTTATCCCCCTTGCTTTTGTACAATAGCCCTATGCATTCATTCTGCCAATCCTCAGGCACTTCACCATTAGTTATACATACATTGAAAATCCTTAACAGCCAGTCAACAACACAGTCAACCTATATCAATAAATTTCACAGCAATACCATCCAAAACCCTCTGCCTTTCCGGCTTTCATCTTCCACAAAGCTTTTACTACCTCTTCCCTGTTTCCCAAAGCATTCTCCCTAACCCTCTCACTTCGCACACCACCTCGACCAAAACACCCTATATATGCCAATTTATCATCTAAGACATTCAACAAACCTTCAAAATACTCATTCCATCTCCTTCTCACATCACCGGTACTTGTTATCACCTCGCCATTAACCAACCCCCTTCATCGATGCTCCCATTTCTTCCCTTGTATTGCGCACTATATTACCTCCTTCTAAAACATCTTTTTACTATCCCAAAAATTTAATGATACTCTCTCACCCCAACTCTCATTGGCCTCTTTTTCACCTCTTGCACCTTTCTCTTGACCTCCTGCCCCTTTCTTTTATACATCTCCCAGTCATTTGCATTATTTCCCTGCAAAAATCGTCCAAATGCCTCTCTCTTCTCTTTCAATAATAATCTTACTTCTTCATCCCACCACTCACTACTCCCTCTGATATGCCCACCTCCCACGCTTCTCATGCCACAAGCATCTTTTGCGCAAGCTATCACTGCCTCCCGAAACACATCCCATTCCTCCCACGCTCCCGTTACGTCCTTTACTCTCACCTTTTCCCATTCTGAACTCAATCTCTCCTGGTACTTTCTCACACAAGTCTTCTTCCCAAGCTCACTTACTCTCACCACTCTCTACATCCTAATATTTTCTCTTCCTTTCTGAAAACCTCTACAAATCCTCAACTTCGCCTCCACCAAATAATGATCAGACATTCCTCCAGTTGCACCTCTCATCACATCAACATCCAAAAGTCTTTCTTTAGCGCGCCTGTCAGTTAAGACGTAATACAATAAAGCTCTCTGACCATCTCTCTTACTTACATACGTGAACTTATGCATATCTCTCTTTTTAAACCAGGTATTCCCAATCACAAATCCTTTTTAAGCACACAAATCTAGAAGCTTTTCATCATTTCCACTTACAACACTGAACACCTTATATACACCATATATTCCCTACACTGCCACATCAATAACATTTGCATTCAAATCACCCATCTCCATAACCCAGTCTCGTGCTTAGAAACTACTAATACACTCACTCATCTGCTCCCAAAAGACATGCCTCTACTGATCTTTCTTCTCATGCCCAATTGCATATGTACCAATAATCACCCATCTATCTCTATCCACTTTCAGTTTTATCCACTTCAATCTAGACTTTACTTTCTTACACACTATTACATACACCCACCACTACTGATTCAGGAGTAGTGCTACTCCTTCCCTTGCACTTGTCCTATCACCAACCCCTGACTTTATTCCCAAAACAATCCCAAACCACTCTTCCCCTTTACCCTTGAGCTTCAATTCATTCAGAACCAAAACATGCAGGTAACTTTCTACAAACATGCTACCTATCTCTCCTTTTTTTTCTCAACTTGCTTACATCCACACACATTTAGCACCCTAGTCTGAGCCTACCAGGAGGAGGAGCAATCCACGCGAGACTACTTCTTCTCTTTCCCCTTTTAGAAAGTTAAAATACAAGGAGGGGAGGGTTTCTAACCCCCCGTTCTTGTTCCCTTTAGTCGTCTTCCACGACAAGTGAAGAATGCGAATATATATATATATATATATATATATATATATATATATATATATATATATATATATATATATATATATATATATATATATACATATATATATATAGACTGAGTACAGAATGGAAAAAGGTGAGAACAATGGAAGTAAGGGGAGTGGGGGAGGAATGGGATGTATTTAGGGAATCAGTGATGGATTGCGCAAAAGATGCTTGTGGCATGAGAAGAGTGGGAGGTGGGTTGATTAGAAAGGGTAGTGAGTGGTGGGATGAAGAAGTAAGATTATTAGTGAAAGAGAAGAGAGAGGCATTTGGACGATTTTTGCAGGGAAAAAATGCAATTGAGTGGGAGATGTGTATAAAACAAAGAGACAGGAGGTCAAGAGAAAGGTGCAAGAGGTGAAAAAGAGTGCAAATGAGAGTTAGAGTGAGAGAGTATCATTAGATTTTAGGGAATATAAAAAGATGTTCTGGAAGGAGGTAAATAAAGTGCGTAAGACAAGGGAGCAAATGGGAACTTCAGTGAAGGGCGCAAATGGGGAGGTGATAACAAGTAGTGGTGATGTGAGAAGGAGATGGAGTAGGTATTTTGAAGGGTTGTTGAATGTATTTGATGATAGAGTGGCAGATATAGGGTGTTTTGGTCGAGGTGGTGTGCAAAGTGAGAGGGTTAGGGAAAACGATTTTGAAAACAGAGAAGAGGTAGTAAAAGCTTTGCGGAAGATGAAGGCCGGCAAGGCAGCAGGTTTGGATGGTATTGCAGTGGAATTTATTAAAAAGGGGGTGACTGTATTGTTGACTGGTTGGTAAGGTTATCTAATGTATGTATGACTCATTGTGAGATGCCTGAGGATTGGCGGAATGCGTGCATAGTGCCATTGTACAAAGGCAAAGGGGATAAGAGTGAGTGCTCAAATTACAGAGGTATAAGTTTGTTGAGTATTCCTGGTAAATCATATGGGAGGGTATTGATTGAGAGGGTGAAGGCATGTACAGAGCATCAGATTGGGGAGAAGCAGTGTTGTTTCAGAAGTGGTAGAGGATGTGTGGATCAGGTGTTTGCTTTGAAGAATGTATGTGAGAAATACTTAGAAAAGCAAATGGATTAGTATGTAGCATTTATGGATCTGGAGAAGGCATATGATAGAGTTGATAGAGATGCTCTGTGGAAGGTATTAAGAATATATGGTGTGGGAGGCAAGTTGTTAGAAGCAGTGAAAAGTTTTTATCGAGGATGTAAGGCATGTGTACGTGTAGGTGATTGGTTCTCAGTGAATGTAGGTTTGCGGCAGGGGTGTGTGATGCCTCCATGGTTGTTTAATTTGTTTATGGATGGGGTTGTTAGGGAGGTGAATGCAAGAGTTTTGGAAAGAGAGGCAAGTATGAAGTCTGTTGTGGATGAGAGAGCTTGGGAAGTGAGTCAGTTGTTCGCTGATGATACAGCGCTGGTGGTTGATTCATGTAAAAAACTGCAGAAGCTGGTGAATGAGTTTGGTAAAGTGTGTGAAAGAAGAAAGTTAAGAGTAAATGTGAATAAGAGCAAGGTTATTAGGTACAGTAGGGTTGAGGGTCAAGTCAATTGGAAGGTAAGTTTGAATGGAGAAAAACTGGAGGAAGTAAAGTGTTTTAGATATCTGGGATTGGATTTGGCAGCGGATGGAACCATGGAAGCGGAAGTGAATCATAGGTTGAAGGAGGGGGCGAAAATCCAGGGAGCCTTGAAGAATGTGTGGAAGTCGAGAACAATATCTCGGAAAGCAAAAATGGGTATGTTTGAAGGAATAGTGGTTCCAACAATTTTGTATGGTTGCGAGGCGTGGGCTATGGATAGAGTTGTGCGCAGGAGGGTGGATGTGCTGGAAATGAGATGTTTGAGGAAAATGTGTGGAGTGAAGTGGTTTGATCGAGTAAGTAATGTAAGGGTAAGAGAGATGTGTGGAAATAAAAAGAGCGTGGTTGAGAGAGCAGAAGAGGGCGTTTTGAAATGGTTTGGGCACATGGAGAGAATGAGTGAGGAGAGATTGACCAAGAGGGTATATGTGTCGGAGGTGGAGGGAACGAGGAGAAGTAGGAGACGAAATTGGAGGTGGAAAGATGGAGTGAAAAAGATTTTGTGTGATCGGGGCCTGAACATGCAGGAGGGTGAAAGGAGGACAAGGAATAGAGTGAATTGGATCGATGTGGTATACCGGGATTGACGTGCTGTCATTGGATTGAATCAGGGCATGTGAAACGTCTGGGGTAAACCATGGAAAATTGTGTGGGGCCTGGATGTGGAAAGGGAGCTGTGGTTTCGGGCATTATTGCGTGGCAGCTAGAGACTGAGTGTGAACGAATGGGGCCGATGTTGTCTTTTCCTAGTGCTACCTCGCACACATGAGGGGGGAGGGGGAAGGTATTCCATATGTTGCGAGGTGGCAATGGGAGTGAATGGGGGCAGACAGTGTGATTTGTGTGCATAGGTATATATATATGTGTCTGTGTATGTATATATATATGTGTACATTGAGATGTATAGTTATGTATATTTGCGTGTGTGGACGTGTGTGTGTATACATTGTGTATGGGGGTGGGTTGGGCCATTTCTTTCGTCTATTTCCTTGCGCTACCTCGCAAGCGCGGGAGACAGCGACAAAGCAAAATAATAATAAAAAAAAGAAATATATATATATATATATATATATATATATATATATATATATATATATATATATATATATATATATATATATATATATATATATATATATATAGAAGCTAGTGACTGAGTTTTCGTAAAGTGTGTTAAAGAAGAAAGTTAAGAGTAAATGTGAATAAGAGCAAGGTTACTAGGTACAGTAGGATTGAGGGTCAAGTCAATTGGGAGGTAAGTTTGAATGGAGAAAAACTAGAGGAAGTAAAGTGTTTTAGATATCTGGGAGTGGATCTGGCAGCGGATGGAACCATGGAACCGGAAGTGAATCATAGTGTGGGGGAGGGGGCGAGACTTCTGGGAGCATTGAAGAATGTGTGGAAGTCGAGAACATTATCTCGGAAAGCAAAAATGGGTATGTTTGAAGGAATAGTGGTTCCAACAATGTTGTATGGTTGCGAGGCGTGGGCTATGGATAGAGTTGTGCGCAGGAGGGTGGATGTGCTGGAAATGAGATGTTTGAGGACAATGTGTGGTGTGAGGTGGTTTGATCGAGTAAGTAATATAAGGGTAAGAGAGATGTGTGGAAATAAAAATAGCGTGGTTGAGAGAGCAGAAGAGGGTGTTTTGAAATGGTTTGGGCACATGGAGAGAATGAGTGAGGAAAGATTGACCAAGAGGATATATGTGTCGGAGGTGAAGGGAACGAGGAGAAGTGGGAGACCAAATTGGAGGTGGAAAGATGGAGTGAAAAAGATTTTAAGTGCTCGGGGCCTGAACATGCAGGAGGGTGAAAGGCGGGCAAGGAAAGAGTGAATTGGATCGATGTGGTATACCGGGGTTGACGTGCTGTCAGTGGATTGATTCAGGGCATGTGAAGCGTCTGGGGTAAACCATGGAAAGTAGTGTGGGGCCTGGATGTGGAGAGGGAGCTTTGGTTTCGGGCATTATTGCATGACAGCTAGAGACTGATTGTGAACGAATGGGGCCTTTGTTGTCTTTTCCTAGCGCTACCTCGCACACATGGGGGGGAGGGGGATGGTATTCCATATGTGGCGAGGTGGCGATGGGAATGAATAAAGGCAGACGGTGTGAATTGTGTGCATGGATATATATGTATGTGTCTGTGTTTGTATATATATGTGTACATTGAGATGTATAGGAATGTATATTTGCGTGTGTGGACGTATATGTATATACATGTGTATGGGGGTGGGTTGGGCCATTTCTTTCGTCTGTTTCCTTGCGCTACCTCGCAAACGCGGGAGACAGCGGTTTGCGGCAGGGGTGTGTGATGTCTCCATGGTTGTTTAATTTGTTTATGGATGGGGTTGTTAGGGAGGTAAATGCAAGAGTCCTGGAAAGAGGGGCAAGTATGAAGTCTGTTGGGGATGAGAGAGCTTGGGAAGTGAGTCAGTTGTTGTTCGCTGATGATACAGCGCTGGTGGCTGATTCATGTGAGAAACTGCAGAAGCTGGTGACTGAGTTTGGTAAAGTGTGTGGAAGAAGAAAGTTAAGAGTAAATGTGAATAAGAGCAAGGTTATTAGGTACAGTAGTGTTGAGGGTCAAGTCAATTGGGAGGTGAGTTTGAATGGAGAAAAACTGGAGGAAGTGAAATGTTTTAGATATCTGGGAGTGGATCTGTCAGCGGATGGAACCATGGAAGCGGAAGTGGATCATAGGGTGGGGGAGGGGGCGAAAATTTTGGGAGCCTTGAAAAATGTGTGGAAGTCGAGAACATTATCTCGGAAAGCAAAAATGGGTATGTTTGAAGGAATAGTGGTTCCAACAATGTTGTATGGTTGCGAGGCGTGGGCTATGGATAGAGTTGTGCGCAGGAGGATGGATGTGCTGGAAATGAGATGTTTGAGGACAATGTGTGGTGTGAGGTGGTTTGATCGAGTAAGTAACGTAAGGGTAAGAGAGATGTATGGAAATAAAAAGAGCGTGGTTGAGAGAGCAGAAGAGGGTGTTTTGAAATGGTTTGGGCACATGGAGAGAATGAGTGAGGAAAGATTGACCAAGAGGATATATGTGTCGGAGGTGGAGGGAACGAGGAGAAGAGGGAGACCAAATTGGAGGTGGAAAGATGGAGTGAAAAAGATTTTGTGTGATCGGGGCCTGAACATGCAGGAGGGTGAAAGGAGGGCAAGGAATAGAGTGAATTGGAGCGATGTGGTATACCGGGGTTGACGTGCTGTCAGTGGATTGAATCAAGGCATGTGAAGCGTCTGGGGTAAACCATGGAAAGCTGTGTAGGTATGTATATTTGCGTGTGTGGACGTGTGTATGTACGTGTGTATGGGGGTTGGGCCATTTCTTTCGTCTGTTTCCTTGCGCTACCTCGCAAACGCGGGAGACAGCGACAAAGTATAAAAAAAAAAAAAAAATATATATATATATGTATTATTTATTTATTTTGCTTTGTCGCTGTCTCCCGCGTTAACGAGGTAGCACAAGGAAACAGACGAATGACCCAACCCACCCAGATACACGTGTATATACATACACGTCTACACACAGCACATATACATACCTTTACATCTCAATGTATACATATATATATACAAACACAGACATATACATATATACCCATATACATAATTCATACTATCTGCCTTTATTTATTCCCATCGCCAACCCGCCACACATGGAATAACAACACTCACCCCCCACCAAGGACCACATTTGCTCACACTCAGTCTCTAGCTGTCATGTAATAATGCCCGAAACCACTGCTCCCTTTCCACATCCAGGCCCCACAGAACTTTCCATGGTTTACCCCAGACGCTTCACATGCCCTGGTTCAATCCATTGACAGCACGTCGACCCCGGTATACCACTTCGTTTCAATTCACTCTATTCCTTGGACGCCTTTCACCTTCCTGCATGTTCAGGCCCCGATCACTCAAGATCTTTTTCACTCCATCTTTCCACCTCCAAATTGGTCTCCCACTTCTCCTCGTTCCCTGCACCTCTGACATATTTATCCTCTTGGTCAGTCTTTCCTCACTCATTCTCTCCATGTGACCAAACCATTTCAAAACACCCTCTTCTGCTCTCTCAACCACGCTCTTTTCATTACCACACATCTCTCTTATCCTATTATTACTTACTCGATCAAACCACCTCACACCACATATTGTCCAAAAACATCTCATTTCCAGCACATCCACCCCCATCCGCACAACACTATCCATAGCCCACGCCTCGCAACCATACAACATTGTTGGAACCACTATTCCTTCAAACATACCCATTTTTGCTTTCCGAGATAATATTCTCGACTTCATTACATTCTTCAAGGCTCCGAGAATTTTCGCCACCTTACCCACCCTATGTTTCGCTGCCGCTTCCATGATTCCATCACCTGCCAAATCCACTCCCAGATATCTAAAACACTTCACTTCCTCCAGTTTTTCTCCATTCAAATTTAATTCCCAATTTATTTGACCCCCAACCCTACTGTACCTAAAAACCTTACTATTATTCAGATTTACTCCAAACTTTCTTCTTTCACACACTTTACCAAACTCAGTCACCAGCTTCTACAGTTTCTCACATGAATAAGCCACCAGCGATGTATCATCAGCGAACAACAACTGACTCACTTCCCAAGCTTTTTATCCACAACAAACTGCATACTTGCCCCTCTTTCCAAAATACTTGCATTCACCTCCCCAACAACACCATCCATAAACAAATTAAACAACCATGGAGACATCACACACCCCTGCCGCAAACCTACATTTACTGAGAAGCAATTACTTTCCTCTCTTCCTACACATACACGTGCCTTACATCCTCGATAAAAACTTTTCACTGCTTCTAACAACTTGCCTCCCACACCATATATTTTTACTTTCCACAGAGCATCTCTATCAACTCTATCATATGCCTTCTCCAGATCCATAAATGCTACATACAAATCCATTCGCTTTTCTAAGTATTTCTGACATACATTCTTCAAAGCAAACACCTGAACCACACATCCTCTACCACTTTTGAAACCACAGTGCTCTTCCCCAGTCTCATGCTCCGTACATGCCTTCACCCTCTCAATCAATACCCTCCCATATAATCTACCAGGAATACTTAACACACTCATACCTCTGTAATTTGAGCACTCACTCTTATCCTCTTTGCCTTTGTACAATGACACTATGCAAGCATTCCGCCAATCCCCAGGCACCTCACCATGAATCATACATATATTAAATAACCTCACCAACCAGTCAACAATACAGTCAACCCCTTTTTTAATAAATTCCACTGCAATACCATCCAACCCCTCTTCCTCACCGGCTTCTCTGTTTACTAGATCATTTTCCCTAACCCTCTCACTTTGCATACCACCTCGACCAAAACACCCTATATCTGCCACTCTATCATCAAACACATTGCACAGACTTTCAAAATACTCACTCCATTTCCATCTCACATTACCACTTCTTGTTATCTCCTCCCATTTGTTCCCTTGTCTTACGCACTTTATTTACCTCCTTCCAAAATTTCTTTTTATTCTCCCTAAAATTTAATGATACTCTCTTACCCCAACTCTCATTTGCCCTCTTTTTCACCTCCTGGACCTTTCTCTTGTCCTCCTGCCTCTTTCTTTTATGCATCTCCCACCCGTTTGCATTATTTCCCCTAAAAAAATCGTCCAAATGCCTCTCTCTTCTCTTTCACCAATAATCTTACTTCTTCATCACACCACTCACAACCCTTTCTAATCTGCCTACCTCCCACGCTTCTCATGCCACAAGCACCTTTTGCGCAAGCCATCAGAGATTCCCTAAATACAACCCATTCCTCCCCCACACCCCTTACCTCCTTTGTTCTCACCTTTTTCCCCTCTGTATTCTGTCTCTCCTGGTACTTCCTCACACAAGTCTCCTTCCCAGGCTCACTTACTCTCACCACTCTCTTCACCCCAACATTCTCTCTTCTTTTCTGAAAACCCCCACAAATCTTCACCTTCGCCTCCACAAGATAATGACCAGACATCCCTCCAGTTCCACCTCTCAGCACATTAACTTCCAAAAGTCTGTTTTTAGTGCGACTATCAATTAACACGTAATACAATAACGCTCTCTGGACATCTCTCCTACTTATGTATACTTATGTATATCTCTCATTTTAAACCAGGTATTCCCTATCACCAGTCCTTTTTCAGCACATAAATCTACAAGCTCTTCACCATCTCCATTTACAACACTGAATACACCATGTATACCAATTATTCCCTCAACTGCCACATTACTCACCTTTGCATTCAAATCACCCATCACTATAAACGGCCTCGTGCATCAAAACCACTAACACACTCATTCACCTGCTCCCAAAACACTTAGAAATGCAAATGGATTATTGATGGCATTTTTGGATCTGAAGAAGGCATATGACAGAGTTGATAGAGATTGTCTGTGGAAGGCATTAAGGGTATATGGTATGGAAGGCAAGTTGTTAGAAGCAGTGAGATGTTTTTATCGAGGATGTAAGCCATGTGTATATGTAAGAAGATAGGAAAGTGACTGGTTCTCAGTGAGTGTAGGTTTGCGGCAGAGGTGTGTGATGTCTCAAAGGTTGTTTAACTTGTTTACGAATGGGGTTGTTAGGGAGGTGAATGCAAGAGTTTTTAAAGAGGGGCGAGAATGCAGTCGGTTGTGGATGAAAGAGCTTCGGAAGTGAGTCAGTTATTGTTCGCTGATGATACAGCGCTGGTGGCTGATTCATATGAGAAACTGCAGAAGCTGGTGACTGAGTTTGGTAGAGTGTGAGAAACAAGAAAGTTTAGAGTAAATATGCATAAGCGCAAGTTTATTAGGTACAGTAGGTTTGAGGGTGAAGTCAACTGGGAGGTAAGTTTGAATAGAGAAAAATTGGAGAAAGTAAAGTGTTTTAGATATCTGGTAATGGATTTGGCAGCGGATGGAACCATGGAAGCGGAATGAATCATAGGGTCGGGGAGGGGGCTAAATTTCTGTGAGCGGTGAGGAATGTGTGGATGTCGAGAACATTATCTCGGAAAGCACAACTGTGTATATTTGGAGGAATAGTAGTTTCAACAGTGTAATATGGTTGCGAGGCGTGCGCTATGGATAGATCTGTGCGGAGGAGGGTGGATGTACTGGAATTGAGATGTTTGAGGATAATATGTGGTGTGAGGTGGTTTCATCGAATAAGTAATAATAGGGTAGCAGAGATATGTGGTAATAAAAAGAGTGTGGTTGAGAGAGCAGAAGAGGGTGTTTTGAAATGGTTTGGTCACTTGGAGAGACTGAGTGAGGACAGATTGACCAAGAGGGTATATGTGTCAGAGGTGGAGGGAACGAGGAGAGGTGGGAGACCAAATTGGAGGTGGAAAGATGGCATGAAAAAGATTTTGAGTGATCGGGGCCTGATCATGCAGGAGGGTGAAAGGTGTGCAAGGAATAGAGTGAATTGGAACGATGTGCTATACCCGGATTGACGTGCTGTCAATGGATTGAAACAGGGCCAGTGAAGCGTCTTGGGTAAACAATGGAATGTTCTGTGGGGCCTGGATGTGGAAAGGGAGTTGTGGTTTCGGCGCATTATTACATGACAGCTAGAAATTGAGTGTGAACGAATGTGGCCTTTGTTGTCTTTTCCTATCGCCACCTCGCACACATGAGGGGGAGGGGGATGTTATTTCATGTGTGGTGACGTGGCGATTGGAATGAATAAAGGCAGGCAGTATGAATTATATACATGTGTCTGTGTGTGTATATATATGTATACATTGAGATGTATAGGTATATATATTTCCGTGTGTGGACGTGTATGTACATGTGTATATGGGTGGTTTGGGCCGTTCACTCTATTCCTTGCACGCCTTTCACCCTCCTGCATGTTCAGGCCCTGATCACTAAAAATCTTTTTCACTCTATCTTTTCACCTTCAATTTGATCTCCCACTTCTCATTCCCTCCACCTCTGACACATATATCCTCTTGGTCAATCTTTCCTCACTCATTCTCTCCATGTAACCAAACAATTTCAAAACACCCTCTTCTGCTCTGTCAACCACAATCTTTTTATTTCCACACATCTCTCTTACCCTTACATTACTTACTCGATCAAAACACCTCACACCACATATTGTCTTCAAACATCTCATTTCCAACATCGTTGGAACCACTATTCCTTCAAAAATACCTATTTTTGCTTTCCGAGATAATGTTCTCGACTTCCACACATTCGTCAAGGCTCCCAGAATTTTCGTCAACTCCCCCACACTATGATTCACTTCCGCTTCCATGATTCCATCCGCTGCCAGATCCACTCCCAGATATCTAAAACACTTCACTTCCTCCAGTTTTTCTCCATTCAAACTTACCTCCCAGTTGACTTGACCCTCAACCCTTCTGTACCTAATAACCTTGCTCTTATTCACATTCACTCTCAACTTTCTTCTTTCACACATTTTACCAAACTCAGTCGCCAGCTTCTGCAGTTTCTCACATGAATCAGCCACCAGCGCTCTATCATCAGGGAACAACAACTGACTCACTTCCCAAGCTCTCTCATCCAAAACAGACTGCATAATTGCCCCTCTTTCCAAAACTCTTGCATTCACCATCCATAAACAAATTAAACAACTATGTAGACATCACACACCCCTGCCGCAAACCTACATTTACTGAGAACCAATCACTTTCCTCTCTTCCTACACGCACACATGCCTTACATCCTCGATAAAAACTTTTCACTGCTTCTAACAACTTGCCTCCCACACCTTATATTCTTAACATCTTACACAGAGCATCTCTATCAACTCTGTCATATGCTTTCTCCAGATCCATAAATGCTACATACAGATCCATTTGCTTTTCTAAGTATTTCTCACAAACATTCTTCAAAGCAAACGCCTGATCCACACATCCTCTACCACTTCTGAAACCACACTGCTCTTCCCCAATCTGATGCTCTGTACATGCCTTCACCCTCTCAATCAATACCCTCCCATATAATTTACCAGGAATACTCAACAAACTTATACCTCTATAATTTGAGCATTCACTCTTATCCCCTTTCCCTTTGTACAGTGGCAGTATGCAAGCATTCCGCCAATCTTCAGGCACCTCCCCATGAATCATCCATGCATTAAATAACCTTACCAACTAGTCAACAATAAAGTCACCCTCTTTTTTAATAAATTTCACTGCAATACCATCCAAACCCGTTCCCTTGCCGGCTTTCATATTCCGCAAAAGCTTTTACTACCTCTCCTCTGTTTACCAAATCATTTTTCCTAACCCTCTCACTTTGCACACAACCTCAACCAAAACACCCTATATCTACCACTCTATCATCAAACACATTCAACAAACCATCCAGATACTCACCCCATCTCCTTCTCACATCACCACTACTTGTTATCACCTCCCCATTAGCCCCCTTCACTGAAGTTCCCATTTGCCCTCTTGTCTTACGCACTTTATTTACCTCCTTCCAAAATTTCTTTTTATTCTCCCTAAAATTTAATGAGACTCTCTCACCCCAACTCTCATTTGCCCTCTTTTTTACCTCTTCCACCTTTCTCTTGACCTTTTGCCTCTTTCTTTTATACATCTCCCACTCATTTGCATTTTCCCCTGCAAAAATCGTCCGAATGCCTCTCTCTTCTTTTTCACTAATAATCTTACTTCTTCATCCCACCACTCACTACCCCTTCCAATCGGTCCACCTCCCACGCTTCTCATGCCACAAGCATCATTTTGTGCAAGTTATCACTGTTTCCCTAAATACATCCCATTCCTCCCCCACTCCCCTTACCTCCTTTGTTCTCACCTTTTTCCATTCTGTACTCAGTCTCTCCTGGTACTTTATCACACAACTATCCTTCACAAGCTCACTTACTTTCACCACTTTCTTCACCCCAATATTCTCTCTTCCTTTCTGAAAACCCCTACAAATCTTCACCTACGCCTCCACAAGATAATGATCAGACATCCCTCCAGTTGCACATCTCAGCACATCAACATCCAAAAGTCTCTCTTTCGCGGGCATATCAATTAACACGTAATCCAATAACGCTCTCTGGCCATCTCTCCTACTTACATACGCATACTTATGTATATCTCGCTTTTTAAACCAGGTATTCCCAATCACCATTCCTTTTTCAGCTCATAAATCTACAAGCTCTTCACCATTTCCATTTACAACACTGAACACCCCATGTATACCAATCATTCCCTCAACTGCTACATTACTCAACCTTGTATTCAAATCACCCATCACTATAACCCAATCTCGTGCATCAAAACCACTAATGCACTCATTCAGCTGCTCGCAGAACACTTGCCTCTCATGATCCTTCTCCTCATGCACAGGTGCATATGCACTAATAATCACCCATCTCTCTCCATCAACTTTCAGTTTTAAGCAAATTAATCTAGAATTTACTTTCTTACACTATCACATACTTCCACTACTACTGTTTCAGGAGTAGTGCTACTCCTTCCCTTGCTCTTGTCCTCTCACTAACCCATGAATTTACTCTCATTTAGAGCCAGAACATCCAGCTTCCTTTCCTCAAACATAATACCTATCTCTCCTTTTTTCTGATCTTGGTTACATCTACAGACATTTAGACACCTCAATCTGAGCCTTCGAGGAGGATAAGCTCTCTCCGGGTGACTGCTTATGTTTCCCCCTTTTTGAAAGATTATATAAAAGAAAGGGAGGGTTTCCACCCCATCGCTCCCGTCCCCTTTAGTCGCCTTCTACGACACGTGAGGAAAGCGTGGGAAGTATTCTTTCTCCCCTATCTCCAGGGATATATATATATCTATATATATATATATATATATATATATATATATATATATATATATATATATATATATATATATATATATATATATATATATATATATATATATATACATATATATATATATATATATATATATATATATATATATATATACAACATTGTTGGAACAACTATTCCTTCAAACATACCCATTTTTGCTTTCCTAGATAATGTTCTCGACTTCCACACATTCTTCAAGGCTCCCAGAATTCTCGCCCCCTCCCCCACCCTATGATCCACTTCCGCTTCCAGGGTTCCATCCGCTGCCAGATCCACTCCCAGATATCTAAAACACTTTACTTCCTCCAGTTTTTCTCCATTCAAACTAACCTCCCAATTGACTTGTCCCTCAAACCTACTGCACCTTGCTCTTATTCACATTTGGTCTCAGCTTTCTTCTTTCACACCCTTTACCAAACTCAGTCACCAGCCTCTACAGTTTCTCACATGAATCAGCCACCAACGCTGTATCATCAGCAAAAAACTACTGACTCACTTCCCAAGCTCTCTCACCCACAACTGACTGCATACTTGCCCCTCTTTCCAAAACCCTTTCATTCACATCCCTAACAACCCCATCCATAAAAAGAATTAAAAAACCATGGATACATCATACACCCCTGCCGCAAACCTACATTCACTAAGAACCAATCACTTTCCTCTCTTCCTACATGTACACATGCCTTACATCATCAATAAAACTTTTCATATATATAAACTTTCTACAAGGGGAAACAGAAGAAGGAGTCTTGACTTGACTTGACCCTCAACCCTACTGTACCTAATGACCTTGCTCTTATTCACATTTACTCTAAACTTTCTTCTTTCACACACTTTACCAAACTCAGTCACCAGCTTCTGCACTTTCGCACATGAATCAGCCACCAGCGCTGTATCATCAGCGAACAACAACTGACTCACTTCCCAAGCTCTCTCATCCCCAACAGACTTCATATTTGCCCTTCTTTCCAAAACTCTTGCATTCACCTCCCTAACAACCCCATCAATAAACAAACTAAACAACCATGGAGACATCACACATCCCTGCCGCAAACCTACATTCACTGAGAACCAATCACTTTCCTCTCTTCCTACACGTACACATGCCTTACATCCTCGATAAAAAGTTTTCACTGCTTCTAACAACTTGCCTCCTACACCATATATTCTTAATACCTTCCAAAGAGCATCTCTATGAACTCTATCATATGCCTTCTCCAGATCCATAAATGCTACATACAAATCCATTTGTTTTTCTAAGTATTTCTCACATACATTCTTCAAAGCAAACACCTGATCCACACATCCTCTACCACTTCTGAAACCACACTGCTCTTCCCCAATCTGATGCTCTGTACATGCCTTCACCCTCTCAATCAATACCCTCCCATATAATTTACCAGGAATACTCAACAAACTTATACCTCTGTAATTTGAGCACTCACTCTTATCCCCTTTGCCTTTGTACAATGGCACTATGCACGCATTCCGCCAATCCTCAGGCACCTCACCATGAGTCATACATACATTAAATAACTTTACCAACCAGTCAATAATACAGTCACCCCCTTTTTTAATAAATTCCACTGCAATACCATCCAAACCTGCTGCCTTGCCGGCTTTCCTATTTTCTGTTTACCAAATCATTTTCCCTAACCCTCTCACTTTGCACACCACATCGACCAAAACACCCTATACCTGCCACTCTATCATCAAACACATTCAACAAACCTTCAAAACACTTACTTCATCTCCTTCTCACATCACCACTACTTGTTATCACCTCCCCATTTGCGCCCTTCACTGAAGTTCCCGTTTGCTCCCTTGTCTTACGCACTTTATTTACCTCCTTCCAGAACATCTTTTTATTCTCCCTAAAATTTAATGATACTCTCTCACCACAACTCTCATATATATATGTACACATACAGACATATAGATATATAAACATGTACATAATTCATACTGTCTGCTCTTATTCATTTTCATCGCCACCCCGCCACACATAAAATGGCATTCCCATCCCCTTGCATATACGCAAGCTAGCGCTAGGAAAATTCAACAAAGGCGACATTCGTTCACACTCAGTCTCTAGCTGCCATGTATAATGCACCGAAACCACACTCTTTTCACATCCAGGCCCCACAAAACTTTCCATGGGATCTAAGTTTGAATGAAGAAAAATTGGACTAAGTGAAGTGTTTTTCATATCTGTGAGTGGATTTGGCAGGGGATGGAACCATAGAAGCGGAAGTGAATCATATGCTGGGGGAAGTGACAAAAGTTTTCGAAGCGTTGAAAATTATATGGAAGTCGAGATCGTTATCTTGGAAAGCAAAAATTAGTATGTTTGAAGGAATATTGGTTTTAACAATGTTATATGATTGCAAGGCGTGGGCTACAGAAAGAGTTGTGCGTAGGAGGGTGGATGTGCTGGAAATGAGATGTTTTGAGCACAACAAGTGGTGTGAGGTGTTTTGATCGAGTGAGTAATGAAAGGGTAAGAAAGATATGTGTTAATAAAAAATATGTGGTTGAAAGAGCACAAAATGGTGTTTTGATATGGTTTGGTCACATGGAGAGAATGAGTGAGGAAAGATTGACAAAGAGGATATATATGTCATAGCTGGAGGGAACGAGGAGAAGTGGGAGACCAAATTGGATTTGGAAAGATGGATTGAAAAAGATTCTGAGTGATCGGGGCTTCAACATGCGGGAGGGTGAAAGGCGTGCAAGGAATAGAGTGAATTGGATCGATTTGTTATACCGGGGTCGACATGATGTCAGTGGATTGAACCATGGCATGTGAAGCGTCTGGGGTAATCAATGGAAAGTTTTGTGGGGCCTGGATGTGAAAAGGGAGCTGTGATTTCGGTGCATTATAGTATATATATATATATATATATATATATATATATATATATATATATATATATATATATATATATATATATATATATATATATATATACATATATATATATATATATATATATATATATAT
Organism: Panulirus ornatus; assembly: GCF_036320965.1. Taxonomy (NCBI): domain Eukaryota; kingdom Metazoa; phylum Arthropoda; class Malacostraca; order Decapoda; family Palinuridae; genus Panulirus; species Panulirus ornatus. Next base: position 43,062,897 of record NC_092238.1, on the reverse strand, counting down.
ATTTATATATATATATATATATATATGTATATATATATATATATATATATGTATATATATATATATATATATATATATATATATATATATATATATATATATATATATATATATATATATATATATATATATATACATATATATATATATACATATATATATATATATATATATATATATATATATATATATATATATATATATATATATATATATATATATATATATATATATATATCTGGAAATCCTCCCCTCTCATTTTTTTTTTTTAATTTTCCAAAAGTAGGAACACAGAAGGGGGCCAGGTGAGGATATTCCCTCAAAGACCCAGTCCTCTGTTCTTAACGCTACCTCGCTAATTCGGGAAATGGCAAATAGTATGAAAAAAAATATATATACATATATATATATATATATATATATATATATATATATATATATATATATATATATATATATATTTAGCTATTTTAGTTATTTTAGCTTTTTTAGCTATTTTAGCTATTTTAGCTTTGTCGCTGTCTCCCACATTAGCGAGGTAGCGCAAGGAAACAGACGAAAGAATGGCCCAACCCACCCACATACACACGTATATATATATACATACACGTCCACATACGCAAATATACATACCTATACATCTCAACGTATACATATATATACAAACACAGACATATGCATATATACACATGTACATAATTCATACTGTCTGCCTTAATTCATTCCCATCACCACCCCGCCACCCATGAAATAACAACTCCCTCACCCCTCATGTGCGCGAGGTAGCGCTAGGAAAAGACAACATAGGCCACATTCGTTCACACTCAGTCTCTAGGTGTCAGGTAATAATGCACCGAAACAACAGCTCCCATCCCACAACCAGGCCCCACACAACTTTCCATGGTTTACCCCAGACGCTTCACATGCCCTGGTTCAATACATTGACAGCACGTCGACCCTGGTATACCACATCGATCCAATTCACTCTATTCCTTGCATTCCTTTCACCCTCCTGCATGTTCAAGCCCCGATTACTCAAAATCTCTTTCACTCCATCTTTTCACCTCCAATTTGGTCTCCCACTTCTCCTCGTTCCCTCCACCTCTGGCACATATATCCTCTTGGTGAATCTTTCCTCACTCATTCTCTCTATGTGACCAAACCATTTCAAAACACCCTCTTCTGCTCTCTCAACCACACTCTTTTTATTACCACACATCTCTCTTACCCCGTTATTACTTATTCGATCAATCCACCTCACACCACATATTGTCCTCAGATATCTCATTTCCAGCACAACCACCCTTCTACGCACAGCTCTATCCATAGCCCACGCCGTGCAACCATATAGCATTATTATAACCACCATACCTTCAAATATACTCATTTTTGCTTTCCGAGATAATGTTCTCGATTTCCACATATTCTTCAACGCTCCCAGAACTTTCGTCCCCTCCCCCACCCTATGATTCACTTCCGCTTCCATATTTCCATCCGCTGCCAAATCCACTCCCAGATATCTAAATCACTTCACTTCCTCCAGTTTTTCTCCATTCAAACTTGCCTCCCAATTGACTTGTCCCTCAAACCTACTGCACCTTGCTCTTATTCACATTTGGTCTCAGCTTTCTTCTTTCACACCCTTTACCAAACTCAGTCACCAGCCTCTACAGTTTCTCACATGAATCAGCCACCAACGCTGTATCATCAGCAAAAAACTACTGACTCACTTCCCAAGCTCTCTTACCCACAACTGACTGCATACTTGCCCCTCTTTCCAAAACCCTTTCATTCACCTCCCTAACAACCCATCCATAAAAAAATTGAAAAACCATGGATACATCATACACCCCTGCCGCAAACCTACATTCACTAAGAACCAATCACTTTCCTCTCTTCCTACATGTACACATGCCTTACATCCTTAATAATACTTTTCATATATATAAACTTTCTACAAGGGGAAACAGAAGAAGGAGTCACGCGGTGAGTGCTCATCCTCCTCGAAGGCTCAGATTGGGGTGTCTAAATGTGTGTATGTAACCAAGAAGAGAAAAAAGGAGAGATAGGTACTATGTTTGAGGAAAGGAGCCTGGATGTTTTGGCTCTGAAGGAAACGAAGCTCAAGGGTAAAGGGGAAGAGAGGTTTGTAAATGTCTTTGGAGTAAAGTCAGGGATTAGTGAGAGGACAAGGAGCAAGGGAAGGGGTAGCACTACTCTAGAAATAGGAGTTGTAGGAGTATATGACAGAGTGTAAGAAAGTAAATTTTAGAATGATATGGGTATAAATGAAAGTTGTTGGAGGGAGATGGGTGATTATTGGTGCATATGCACCTGGGCATGAGAAGAAAGATCATGAGAGGCAAGTGTTTTGGGAGCAGCTGAATGAGTGTGTTAGTCGTTTTGATGCACAAGACCAGGTTATAGTGATGGGTCATTTGAATGCAAAGGTGAGTAATGTGGAAGTTGAGGGAATAATTGGTATACATGTGGTGTTCAGTGTGTTAAATGGAAATGGTGAAGAGCTTGTAGATTTATGTGCTGAAAAAGGAGTGGTGATTGGGAATACCTGGTTAAAAAAGAGAGATATACATATGTATACGTATGTAAGTAGGAGTAATGGCCAGAGACCGTTATTGGATTACGTGTTAATTGATAGGCGCGCGAAAGAGAGACTTTTCGCTGTTAATGTGTTGAGAGGTGCAACTGGAGGATGTCTGATCATTATCTTTTGGAGGCGAAGGTGAAGATTTGTAGGCGTTTTCAGAAAAGAAGAGAGAATGTTGGGGTGAAGAGAGTGGTGAGAGTAAGTGAGCTTGGGAAGGAGACTTGTGAGAGGAAGTACCAGGAGAGACTGAGTACAGAATGGAAAAAATGTGAGAACAAAAGACGTAAGGGGTGTGGGGGAGGAATGGGATGTATTTAGGGAAGCAGTGATGGCTTGCGCAAAAGATGCTTGTGGCATGAGAAGCGTGGGAGGTGGGTTGATTAGAAAGGGTAGTAAATGGTGGGATGAAGAAGTAAGGTTATTAGTGAAAGAGAAGAGACAGGCATTTGGACGTTTTTTGTTTTTGCAGGGAGAAAATACAAATGAGTGGGAGATATATAAAAGAAAGTGGCAGGAGGTCAAGAAAAAGGTGCAAGAGGTTAAAAAGAAGGCAAATGAGAGTTGGAGTGAGAGAGTATCATTAAAGTTTAGGGAGAATAAAAAGATGTTTTGGAAGAAGGTAAATAAAGTGCGTAAGACAAGAGAGCAAATGGGAGCCTCATTGAAGGGGGCTAATGGGGAGGTGATAACAAGTAGTGGTGATGTGAGAAGGAGATGGAATGAGTATTTTGAAGGTTTGTTGAATGTGTTTGATGATAGGGTGGCAGATATAGGGTGCTTTGGTCGAGGTGGTGTGCATAGTGAGAGGGTTAGGGAAAATGATTTGGTAAACAGAGAAGAGGTAGCAAAAGCTTTGCGAAAGATGAAAGCCGGCAAGGCAGCAGGTTTGGATGGTATTGCAGTGGAATTTATCAAAAAAGGGGGTGACTGTATTGTTGACTGGTTGGTAAGGTTATTTAATGTATGGATGATTCATGGTGAGGTGCCTGATGATTGGCGGAATGCTTGCATAGTGCCATTGAACATAGGGAAAGGGGACAAGAGTAAGTGCTCAAATTACAGAGGTATATGCATGTTGAGTATTCCTGGTAAGTTATATGGGAGGGTATTGATTGAGAGGGTGAAGGCATGTACAGAGTATCAGATTGGGGAAGAGCAGTGTGGTTTCAGAAGTGTTAGAGGATGTGTGAATCAGGTGTTTGCTTTGAAGAATGTATGTGAGAAATACTTAGAAAAGCGAATGGATTTGTACGTAGCATTTATGGATCTGGAGAAGGCATATGATAGAGTTGATAGAGATGCTCTCTGGAGGGTATTAAGAATATATGGTGTGGGAGGCAAGTTGTTAGAAGCAGTGAAAAATTTTCATCGAGGATGTGAGGCATGTGTACGTGTAGGAAGAGAGGAAAGTGATTGGTTCTCAGTGAATGTCGGTTTGCGGCAGGGGTGTGATGTCTCCATGGTTGTTTAATTTGTTTATGGATGGTGTTGGTAGGGAGGTGAATGCAAGAGTTCTGGAAAAGAGGGTCAAGTATGCAGTCTGTTATGGATGAGAGAGCTTGGGATGTGAGTCAGTTGTTCGCTGATGATACAGCGCTGGTGGCTGATGCATGTGAGAAACTGCAGCAGCTGGTGACTGAGTTTGGTAAAGTGTGTGAAAGAAGAAAGTTAAGAGTAAATGTGAATAAGAGCATGGCTATTAGGTACAGTAGGGTTGAGGGTCAAGTCAGTTGGGAGGTAAGTTTGAATGGAGAAAAACTGGAGGAAGTAAAGTGTTTTAGATATCTGGGAGTGGATCTGGCAGTGGATGGAACCATGGAAGCGGAAGTGAATCATAGCTTGGGGAGGGGGCGAGAATTTTGGGAGCATTGAAGAATGTGTGGAAGTCGAGAACATTATCTCCGAAAGCAAAAATGGGTATGTTTGAAGGAATAGTGGTTCCAACAATGTTGTATGGTTTCGAGGCGTGGGCAATGGATAGAATTGTTCGCAGGAGGGTCGATGAGCTGGAAATGAGATGCTTGAGGACAATATGTGGTGTGAAGTGGTTTGATCGAGTAAGTAATGTAAGAGTAGGAGAGATGTGTGGAAAAAAAAAGAATGTGGTTTGGAGAGCAGAAGAGGGTGTTCTGAAATGGTTTGGTCACATGGAGACAATGAGTGAGGAAAGACTGACCAAGAGGATATATGTGTCGGAGTTGGAGGAAGTGTGAGACCAAATTGGAGGTGGAAAGTGTGAGACCAAATTTGAGGTGGAAAGATGGAGTGAAAAAGATTTTGAGTGATCTGGGCCTGAACATGCAGGAGTGTTAAAGGCATCAAGGAATAGAGTAAATTGGAACGAAGTGGTATACCGGGGTCGACGTGCTGTCAATGGATTGAACCAGGGCATTTGAAGCGTCTGGCGTAAACCATGGAAAGTTCTGTGGGGCCTCGATGTGGAAAGGGAGCTCTTGTTTCGGTGCATTATTACATGACAGCTAGAAACTGAGTGTGAACGAATGGGGTCCTTGTCTTTTCCTAGCGCTACCTCGCACACATGAGGGGGGAGGGGGTTGTTTTTCCATGTGTGGCGGGTTGGCGATGGGAATAAATAAAGGCAAACAGTATGAATTATGTACATGTGTATATATGTATATGTCTGTGTGTGTAAATATATGTATATGTCTGTGTGTGTATATATATATGTGTACATTGAGATGTATAGGTATGTATATTTGCGTGTGTGGACGTGTATGTATATACATATGTATGTGGGTAGGTTGGGCCATTCTTTCGTCTGTTTCCTTGCGCTACCTCGCTATCGCCGGAGATAGCGTTATATATACTTTTTTTTTTTTTTTTTTTCATACTATTCGCCATTTCCCGCGATAGCGAGGTAGCGTTAAGAACAGAGGACTGGGCCTTTGAGGGAATATCCTCACCTGGCCCCCTTCTCTGTTCCTTCTTTTGGAAAATTAAAAAAAAAAAACGAGAGGGGAGGATTTCCAGCACCCCGCTCCCTTCCCTTTCAGTCGCTTTCTACGACACGCAGGGAATACGTGGGAAGTATTCTTTCTCCCCTATCCCCAGGGATAAAAGCGTTATATATACATATATATATATATATATATATATATATATATATATATATATATATATATATATATATATATATATATATATATATATATATATATATATATATATATGTATATATATATATATATATATATATATATATATATATATATATATATATATATATATATATATATATATATACCATAGCCTTAGCCAGGTACCAGTTTTGTCAACCACCTCCAAGAGGTGGATGAACGGCTTGGTTGACTTTGGACCGACGGTGGTACCCAGGATTCGAACCTTTTCGCTCGTTCCTGGGCGGCTCGTTAATGCGTCATGGTTAGGAATGCTAACTTTCTACACTCCGGGAGCCTATAAAATTATTTGCGCATTCCTATGTTACTTGAACTAGTTACATTAAACTTCTCTCTGAAATATCTATGTCTTCTCTCTTCTACCACAAAGATAAATTAGTTTCAGAACTCTTCCTTTATCACATCCGGTGATCTTTTGTTGTTTGAATTCCTGTGTATTCCTTTTGTATCATTTATTACGAAAAAGTACAGAGTGTACTTTTTGCAAGGTAGTGGAAGGTAAAAATGAATTGTGAAGGCTTCTTTTTTATATATGAGTTTGACAAACATAATATCTTTGTTGTTTTAGAAAGCAGAAGAAGCATTCATATTACTCAAAGATAAACATTTGCACATAATGTATATAGAAGAGGTTTATTAATGTTCCACAGAGATATGTCAGTTTTATATAAACTATTTTTCTGAACTTCTGTATCGAATTTGTGGTTGTTTGAAGGAAAATCTTCACAACTTCTGATCACAAAGGAAGATCACTGATGCCGAAATGTTAAAAGAGATTCTTGCCTCTTCAACAGTGTATAGATTCCTTCTATGCCTTTCCTGTCCATGAAAAATGACAGGTCTGTGATCATTCATACCACACACTGTCTCCTACCATTTACTCCTTTGCAACCAAGACTTAGAATTCCTCTCCACTCCGCGCTGCAGGAGCCATTGCTGATACACATGTCCACTGATTGGATTAAGATGATCTGGACTGCTTGCTGCAACTACACTTCTGTAACTCCTCTCAGCAGATGGGCAGTATCTTTCTCTTCCAGATGCTATCAGTGTCTGGTGGCGGAGTGTATTACTGCGTTTCGGGCATTACCACGCATCAGGCTACTAAACCCTCCCAGCTTTTATCATTGCCATGCTACAGTACAATCGAAGCTTGAATTCCAAGAAAGTTTTCCTGCTATATTGGGGATATTACAAAATAAGTTTGGCTTCAAATCTTTGAATTTAATTTCAATTGTGAGAACTAATATCTCTCTCCCTCGAGAACAGTGAACATACACCTTAGTCTTCTTCCTCCCCTTTATCATTATTCGTTGATTACGAATTCCTTCTAGTTTTGCCCCACGTAGTAATTACGAGATGATATTCTGACAGTCTCTGAGAATTATAGGTACAGGAAGTGAAGAACAAGTAACAGGAAAAATAAACTCTTGAATAATGGAAAAGGTGGTTATACTGACGGAGGTAGTGAGCGAGAAGGCGAAGACGTGGAACTATCGTGGAGTGGATTTGATAAGTGTGTTTGGCTGCAGTGGAAAGTGGTGAGGTGAATGATGACTGGAAGAAGGTAGTACTTAATCTGCTCTCATAGGAAGTGGAGAGCGAAAAAATGAACAGGAATTATAGAAGGTTACGTCTTCTTATAATTGGCAAAGTGTATGGTAGGATAATGACTGATCGTTTTAAAAGTCTTAGTGAGCCCTTGTTAGTGAAGTATATAATGTGGGTTTAGAAAGGTTAAGGAGTGTGTAAGTCAGATGGTTTTTGCGCTCAAATAAACAGTAAAGGAAGTTTTAAAGAAAAAAGAGTAGCACGATGCATTCATAGATTCAAAATTGGTATATGATAAAGTGAGTGAAAAGGCGCTTTGGGAAGTTTCGACTTCATAATGATAGGCATTGAGAAACTTTGAATGCTTTTATGAGCTTTATGAAGAGTTGATAGGGGTGTGAATAAGTGGGTTAAAATGAATTCAGAATGTATCAAATAAATGTTATGTCGTTGTGGTAATTTAGTCTGTAATAAATGAGACGTTACGTCAGAAGAGAGTCGACTGTAGGGCAGTGGGGGATGCTTAAGCATGGAGAAACAGAAGGAAAGTGTCTGCAGTTATTGTTTGCAGGTAATGTTGTATTGTTAGCTAACTCAAAGGAAGAGTTGGTCAAAATGGTGCACCGTTTCGATGATATACTGAAAGTCATTGCAAATATAAGCAGGAATTTTGCAACAGCATGGAAGTCAGATAGTAATTTCACAGTGGATAAGTTTAGACACGTGGAAATGAAGAATAGTAAGGATGGTAGAGGGAAAGCTGACGCTGAAAGCAGAATGCTCTGAGAGTTACGGTGAAAGACATAATGATAAACATAGAGTGTGCCAGAAGCTTACACACTGACGTGTGTCTGTAAATTACAGGTGTATATAAGTCAGGACAGGTAAGGAAAAAGAGATTTATATGACCGGAATTAGGAGCATAAGCGAAATGAAGACTGAAGATCTGGGAATATCATGTGATATGGAAAAGTCATCTGAAAGGCTTATGGATGAGAATCTTTTTTGATGGTATGGTTATATAGTCTATGGCGGATGATAGGTTAGTAAAGACGGTATTCAATAGTATAGTAGACGGTGAAGAGAGGAAAAGTAGACCATTGAGTAAATGGAGATGTGAAATGAGAGAACGGATCGCCACTCTGGATATGCCATATGACGATATTAGAAGAATGATACACAATCGGATACACTGCAAACATTTACTTTTCTTTTTTTCTGTTAAGATGGTATGACCGGAGACACGGATGTCACTTCACGAATCAACTTAGTTTGAAAAATGAAGGGAAAAAAAGCAGCTTTTTAAGTGCAATGAACGTGGGTTTAGAATGTGTGTCAGTAGTGTTGCATAAGCTTCGTGTACTTTGTCTACCCCACTGCTGAAAATAAACCAGTGAGAAAAAAATTCTTTTTTGGTACCTAGTCTACCTCCAGAATTGGCAATAAACAAGTGATAAAAGAAAATTCGTTTTCTTGCAACATACAGAGGTCAGATATCATAAGGAACAGCAAAACTATCTTAAAGAACTGTAGTCATCACAGGTTAACATGATCATTACAGGCACAAACATTTGTTGTTCAAAACACGAATACAAAAGAAAAAATTGGCGACAACTACAGATCAAACCCAACAGCCATGAAGATCTCTTCTCTCTCAGGTTTGAATCTTTTTCTGTTGCTAAAAGATCTGCTCCTGACCCTTGAAACGCCATTTCACACCAAAATGATCTTCAAAGCCAAAACCAATCAAGATCAAGTGACCTCGCTGAGCGCACGGATAGCTGATTTGCTGCTCCTCTCTTCCTGAAAAAATAAAGGATATCGAGCGCAATTGAATCTTTTCTATATAGAAGAGAAGAGCCAAGCTGCTGCTGCAGTGAGAATACTGGACACCACTGACTTTTGACCTGACTTCTACAGGTTTTGCCCTGTCCACGTCAAAGCTGCTCTGAACATTTTCATCATCTTTTACGGTACTAATACTATTACTGCAGTGATTCTTGGCTACAGACTATGTAAATGCCTCAGTTAGATATAGGAACGCATGACTTGATTTGCTTGGTCTTGACTTCGTCTGATTACGGCCATAACCGAATAATCTAATATTGGCAAAATTGCAAAGAATATGAAGGAACACAAAGTAATTCAAACAGCAACCGGACATGGAGTCATCTACAGAGCTTAGTGCAGAGTAAGGAGAAAACATACAGAAAAATTAAATATAGAGAAAAACGTAAGTTCTAGAAGCAAGTGAGGCGGAGTGAATGATGTCAGTTGTGCACTTTAAGGGAATTATTTGTTAAATCTCTCAATAAACGTATCTAGGTTGATGCTTTCAACTACTCTAACTGGTAATTCATTCCACATTTGTCATAGTTTGAGGTTAATCATCTAACTTTAAAGGAGCAATGGTGGGGTTGTTCTTACGTCTATCTATGTGACTTAATTACTAACTCTAAAATGACATTAGGGATGTCCCTTAAACTTGGCGGAAGTGTTGGGTATGACTCAAAGGGCAATATCCGAACACTTCTCAGGTGCATCACTAACCAAGGGACACGACTTCTCTAATGAATGTATATCGAAATGTGTCTGGTATAGGTCACCACGGATAACTGTGGTGACGTCTACCGGACATTGAGACCAAACTGGCAGTGCAAGGAGGGTGGGCGGTCGGGAATGGGATAGCCATGTGAAGGGCTGGTGTCAGGGGTGAGGAAGGTTGTGCAGAGTTCGGTGGGGGCCATAGGATCCTGAGGAAGGGAAGATTATTAAGGGACTGGGTCTCGGAGAAGGGAAGAGTATGTCGCGGAATGAAGGGTAGGAGGGGAGAGGACCACGAAAGGGGTATAGGGTCAAGGGAGGGGGAAGATTCATTCAGGTGGCGGATGGCTCCATGGAATGGAGGGGACCGCGCAAGGGGTGGCGGTAGAGGGGGGGGGGGGTCAAGGGCCATACATGATGTGTTGGTCACGTTACGGAGGAAGTGTCTGTGTTGACTGCGTACTGACTTTCCCAAGCCCATCACCCAAATCGACCCGAGAGAGTATCCTTGGAGTTTTCGCAACATATATAGAAATATAGACTGATAAGCAGATAATAACATATTTACACGTTAGATCCATTATGATATGCGTCTCAGTGATAGTGTGAAGGGCCTCCACTGTTCGGTATCTTAAGTCATGGTCAATATCATCTTCATCATATTTCGCAGAAGTTTCCTCCAATTCTTCTTCAGTGTTTCCAGCTGCCCTGGGGGTTCTCTTTGCGCAGGCATCTATATCCTATGTCGAAACTACAACACTGCTACCTGAGAACATGATACCCCAGATTTACTGCAGATATATAGATGACATCTTTATCTACGTCGATAACTTAAACTCACTGGAGAACCTCCTTACCCGATTCCAAGAAACTTTAGGCTTAAGATCTACTGCAGAGTTGAATGATAATAGTAAGATTCCTTTCTTAGATGTAATGGTGGGTGCCACAATAGGATCATTCGTCACTGACGTCTACACCAAACCTACCAACCAAGGAAAATGTACGAGTGGGATAAGTAAATGCGCTCAGAATTTCAAGAGGAGTGTCATTCGTCCATACGTGAGGAGAGCGATCAATGTTTGCTTAACCTGGCAACTTCTACACCAAGAACTCCAACGTGTCCAGGAAGTGTTAATTAACAATAGATATTCAAACACTATTTTTGACACCATTGCGAACAAAAGTGTCAGAGCAGCATCTCGTACCAAACAAAAAACCTCAACGTGACAAAACACAAGTTTACTACAGGAACACATTTACGACAACATATCGAAAGGACGAGAAGGTCGCGCGAGATATTGTAGCCAGAAACTGCAAGACGACTGAGGAAGACAAAGATATCAGCCTGATAATATACTACGATAATCTGAAAATATGTTCGCTCGTAATGAACAACAATATGGTAGGTCGCTCTGGAAGTTTGAATTATACCGATGTGGCATATGAGTACCAATGCAATACTAAGGACTGTCAGCCCCACCACATAAACCATATTGGACATACAACCTTCACCCTGAGCTGCCACCTATCGCTCCACTTACAAGAAGGTAGAATCAAACAACACCATGAAAAAAAAAGCATGGAACGAGATTAACGATGGAGATTATAGCGAATAAAACCAAAATCATTATATATATATATATATATATATATATATATATATTTACTTAGATTAACCTCTCAAACACTTGACATCATCACACTTCTAGACATATAGTCCCTTCCGGTGGCTGTAGCTGACATCCTGAGCGCTGTAAAATCCCTTTATAATGGGTTCTGAGACTACAAGGATCAAAGGATATAATGGAAAGTAGGGATGTGGCTGAAGCACTGTGAAATGATTATGGAATTTTGAGTGAGATTCTGCACGAGTTATGCTGAAAGCTAGTGCGAGAGACCTTGTTGAATACGGTCAGACAAAAAAGACAGATCGATAGACGGGCAAAGAGAGATGAGAGCTGGCGAGATGAGTTACTAACCAGCCAAGAGCCTGATAAACGCCAGCCTTCGAAATTAATCAAGAAATTCATTAACATTTGGCAAGCCTCAAATGAAAATATCATTAGTGCGTTGGCCTCTGCTGGCTATCATCCTTCAGCAAAACAGATGGTACACACATATATGTAAAAGAGTCTTATCATGATGGTGATAGCAGAGATATTCTCGATTGTCACATCACCCACTTCTTGTTTATTAATCAGCTGAGACAAAAATTTTGTCGAAATGGCAATAAAGTTCCCTAGCTTGAATATGTGCTTTGCGATTTCAAAACCGTGTATTTCTTTCGAATCTTATCTTGTAGTGGCCCATTAGCAAGTTAAATTCATGATAGTGATCACAAGCGTTACAACAAATCAAGCAAAGAGTTGGTGTCTCTTTGATTTTATCATAAACATAACAAATCCTAGTATTCTTGATGCTGCCGTTTCCAAGTAAAACTTTATCCCTTCTCTTAAATAAAGAAAATACTATCTAAGACTGCCCATCTCAGATGAAACAAGTATTTACATAACTCAATTAAGTTCAGTAAACACAGACCGCACTCTCTACTACATCAAGGTAAACATACTCTTTTCTTCAGACTACATGCCTGATATTCCCGGGTGAGTGTGGTGACAGGATTGCCCAAGTCCATCTTTACTAGTCATAACACAAGCCTAAACCAACAAACAGTCACTCAAAGAACAAAGTAATCTTGAGGAATAACAAGTATGGCTAGTCCCATACCTATTTTGTAGTGAATTTTTCTTAAAGTATGAAAAAAATTGTACTTTACACAAGGTTGGTCTCTGCTCAGTAGTTCTCAAGAGCTTTTCAAATACGCATTAGGGATTTATGTACAGTCTGGCAACGGCCGGGTTGCCTATCTGAAGGTATCTGAGTCGTCGATAATGGCCTTTGTCTGTGAACCGTGGGATATACTGTGTGAGCAGAGAGATTGCATTAAGTTAAAGGAAATCGATTTCAAACAAGGTTCATGAGAAAAATTGGAGTTATTGAAGATAGGCGAATATTAGATGTATCTATATCTTTTCTTTAGTGTAAATGGCATTTGTTGGGTGAAGTAGATCTAAAGTAAGATTTAAGCAAGAGGTAATCACAAATACCTTTCTGAGACTAGATAAATGAACGGCACACAAGAACAGATTATAGGTACAATGCTCCTCTGGTTCAGTAAAAAAGCTAAGAGGACAGAAAATCGTTTAACATGCATTATGTAAAATATTTAGAGGCTTTTGAGCCTTATATGCAAATAGCAAGTGACTTACTTGGCCCAGCCCACCCCAACACATCTTTATCACCCTTGCAGCATACTCCCCACTATATCTTCCACCAAGAGATTAAACAGCCGTGGTAACATCACAAACATCACATCACATACACTTATATTTACAAAGATTGGTTCATGCTCCCTCCCCCGACACACCACACACACACACACACACACACACACACACACACACACACACACACACACACACACACACACAACGCCAACACCAATATATAGACAACCATCATGATAATCATTATGATAATTTCATTATCAACTTCAAAACATGATCATTGCTTTATGAATCCACAAAGGCAATTACATCGTGACGAATACTAAATGTAAATTAAAAGACCACAGAACGAAGGAGAGGGTTGTAACTCTGGCAGGATCCGTCAGTATACCTGGATCTGTCGGTAGACTGAGAGAAGAACCAGGTACAATAATTTCCTAAATAAAGATTAGCCACATCCACAGGAAGAGACTTGACCTCCGAAACCTGTACGGTCTGTATGTTCAGAGCACCAGATGATGACTATACTCGTAGAAAGGCTTTTTGATCTATCAAGAAAACAAGCGACCCAGTTTCTATTTTTCTTTGTGCCTTGCTCTTGAAAGCAAATGATTATTTCTTTCTTTTTTTAGCCGGTAACAGGGCGGACTGTAGAGAATGTCTATAGAAAGCAGCGATCATTCACGAATAGTCTTAACCGATAATGTTATTTTTTCTTCAGGAAATTGATTCAAAATAACAAGTATGTTTAAATGTCCACCTGTAAAGTTGTCAGGACAGAGATAGAGATAGATAGATAGAGAGAGAGAGAGAGAGAGAGAGAGAGAGAGAGAGAGAGAGAGAGAGAGAGAGAGAGAGAGAGAGAGAGAGAGAGAGAGAAGGAAAGATTGAATTTTCAGACCTCGGCAAAAGTTTCCTCCGTGCTGTAGTTCGGGTTGATGGAAAGTGAAACATTCATACAACTGTGGCTCTTGCTCCTATGCAAAGTGAAGAAAGTTTTCTTTTTTCTCTTCTTTCAAGGTAAACGTTCTTATTTCTCCTGTTTGTTTTACACAAGGGTTTTTTTTTTTTCCAACACTGGGGATTGGTTAGAATTATCCTCTTTCCTTCAGAACAGAGATCGACAGCAGAAACCTGCGATTCAGTTATAGATAAGTGAGTAGCAGTGTTATGATGCAGCACACGAACACATCGTTCATAATTCGTGAATGAAAAAAAACGCAAGATATTCTACTTCTATCTTCTGTTGCTTCAAGAACAGTAAGATATGATCTGATTCCCTAACATTATTAATGAATAAAAGCCAGTCCTTTGAATATGCCTCAATATCACTAATAAATCGGTTCAAAGGATATTATGGTAGATGTCAAAGCAAAGAAGCATTCAATATCATTTTAATGCTGAAGTTCATTTATAAAAAGAGATAAAACGGATAAAGACATCTATATGTAAATTTTTATGCAATGTTACTCTAATCAAGCGATTAGAAGAGACTGTATATATATTGCTACTAGTCAGAATAAAAGAGATATATGAAAAAATATCAAATTATGAATTTTTCGCGAGCCCTGGATAAACTGGTGGATCGCAATGCTAACTATTGCTCTACATAGAATAGTGGGAAAATGTGGAACACCAGGATTTTGGTGTGTGTGTGTGTGTGTGTGTGTGTGTGTGTGTGTGTGTGTGTGTGAGTGTGTGTGTGTGTGTGTGTGTGTTTGAAAAGGGATGAAGTTCGAGAATGTTGTCTATTTAGATTTAGGCTTTTGCTTCTAAAATAATGCTTACATTTGGGAAATTCAGAGGGAAAGGAAATTTGCTGTCAGTACAAGCCTGATGCCATCTACCGCCCTTAATTAGTAACGTCATATATCTCCCTTTTATGACATTAAGTGGCAAAGTTTGGTCCGTATCTTGTCATTAATCAACCTGAACTCACCAACATATTAGAATCAATCTTTGATCTTTTTCTTTTTATATCACTCCTTGGTATTATCGGAACAGTGAAATGTCTATTTCCCACTGATTAGTTTCAGTTGAGCTCTTCATAGATATTGCATTCATCATGCCCTAGAATTATTCCTACGAGCCTTATAGCCAGCAGATTTTCAAGAGCGTTGATGCAAGTGTTTACCAAGCTCGAGCGGCCTCCATCAGATGGGTGGAGAGGGAGAGAGGTGGTGCAGAAGTGCTGGACAGTAGTTGACTCTCGATGGTAGGTAAGGTGTGATGGCTGTAGTTGGGGTGTGTGCAGTACTCGTCTCTCGACTCAATAAATCGAAAACTGAGTATGAACCTATATTTGTGATTCATTTGCACAGATGTTTGTTTCTCCTCTTCATAATGAATTGTACTCTCTGTACTATCAGGGTTAATCTCTTACATTATATAATCTAGCTCACAGTTACATCATTCCAGGCTTGAAATTATGTAAAAATAAAAAGGGGGGGGACTACAAGGGTCCGCAGATATATGAATAAACATAAATGAAAATAAACATGAAGGAAAAAGACGAACAATTTTACGAGGTAAAGACCGACAGAAAAAGGTGTATGAAAATGAGGGAATACGGGATAAGTGTGGATACCTGTCATGATAAAGGATGAAGTCATCCCTTGACGGAGAAAATAATTTCAAAAGACTACTTCTTATTTCTTATCTTAGTTGAGACTGCCCGGGCAACTTGGACATCTCTAATATTAAATCTCTCTCTCTCTCTCTCTCTCTCTCTCTCTCTCTCTCTCTCTCTCTCTCTCTCTCTCTCTCTCTCTCTCTCTCTATCTATCTATCTATTTATCTATCTATTTATATATATATATATATATATATATATATATATATATATATATATATATATATATATATATTTATATTTATTCTTATGAGTCCAAGGGGAAAATGAAACACGAAAAGCTCCCAAGTGCACTTTCGTGTAATAATCACATCATCAGGGGAGACACAAGAGAGAAGTATAACAGTCAGTTGATATGCGTCGAAGAGACGAAGCTAGGACGCCATTTGGTAAACATGTGATTGTCCAAAACATACAACGAGCGTTCATAAACTTATCATTTTACAAATCTTATCAACAATAAAGTTATCTACTTTGTATAGACCATCACTAATATTAAGATTATAATTCTTTGTGTACTTAATAATAGAAGATTCAATGATATTTCTCTTGGTAATAGAGTTAGAGTTAACAACTGAGATGGCGTTACTCCAGTCAATACAATGACCACAGTTTTTAACATGATTAAACCAGGCATTTGATCCTTGTCCCGTTCTTATACTATATTTATGTTGCTTAAGTCTAATAGAAAGATCCTTACCAGTCTGACCAACATAAAATTTATCACAGTTTCCACAAGGAACTTTATAGATGCAACCAAGAGAATTTTCTGGTGAATTCCTGATTAAGATATTCTTTATAGTATTAGTGTTGCTAAAGGCAACAATTACATTAAAGGATTTAAGCAACATGGGAAGCAAAGTGAAATTATTATTAAAGGGGAGAACTAAAAGATTCTTGATGTCAATGGGAGGTTTGGGCTCAACTCTATAAAATGATTTCTTTGCTAACTTAAGAGATTTATCAATGAAAGATCAAGGGTACTTTAACTTAGATCCAATAGAATATATCTTCTTAAACTCATCGTCAATAAACTCTGGACTGCAAATACGTAATGCCCTAAGAAACATAGATTGAAATTATGATAATTTAACTCTGTCATGTTGAGATGAGTAATAATGGACATATGAGCATACATTGGTGGGTTTTCTGTATATGCTAAACTTAAACTTGTTTCCTTGTCTATGGATCATGCAATCTAAAAATGGTAACATACCATTATATTCATTTTCTATAGTAAATTTGATGGAAGGTACTAAATTGTTAAGTAAGGGGAGAAATATTTGTAAATACATATATGTATATATATATATATATATATATATATATATATATATATATATATATATATATATATATATATATATATTCCTATGAGTCCACGAGGAAAGTGAAACACGATAAGTTCCCAAGTGCACTTTCGTGTATTAATCACACCATCAGGGGAGACACAAGAGAGAAATATAAGTCAGTTGCTATACATCGAAGAGACGAAGCTAGGACGCCAATTGGTAAACATGCGATTGTCCAAGACTGAAACGAGCATTCATAAACATATCATTTGACAAATTGTATCAACAATAAAGTTATCTAATTTGTATAGACCATCACTAATATTAAGATTGTATATTCTTTTTGTATTCAATAATAGAAGACTCAATGATATTTCTCTTGGTGACAGATTTAGAGTTAATAACTGAGATGGCATTACTCCAATCAATATAATGATCATAGTTTTAACGTGATTAAACAAGGCATTCTATTCTTGTCCCGTTATCGGAACAGTGAATTGTCTATTTCCCACTGATTAGTTTCAGTTGAGCTCTTCATAGATATTGCATTCATCATGCCCTAGAATTATTCCTACGAGCCTTATAGCCAGCAGATTTTCAAGAGCGTTAATGCAAGTGTTTACCAAGCTCGGGCGGCCTCCATCAGATGGGTGGAGAGGGAGAGAGGTGGTGCAGAAGTGCTGGACAGTAGTTGACTCTCGATGGTAGGCAAGGTGTGATGGCTGTAGTTGGGGTGTGTGCAGTACTCGTCTCTCGACTCAATAACTCGAAAACTGAGGCTGAACCTATATTTGTTATTCATTTGCACAGATGTTTGTTTCTCCTCTTCATAATGAATTGTACTCTCTGTACTTCTAGGGTTAATCTCTTGCATTATATAATCTAGCTCACAGTTACATCATTCCAGGATTCAAATTATGTAAAAAAAAAAGGGGGGAACTACAAGGGTCCGCAGATATATGAATATACATAAATGAAAATAAACGTAAAGGAAAAAGACGAACAATTTTACGAGGTAAAGACCGACAGAAAAAGGTGTATGAAAATGAGGGAATACGGGATAAGTGTGGATACCTGTCATGATAAAGGATGAAGTCATCCCTTGACGGAGAAAATAATTTCAAAAGACTACTTATTTCTTATCTTAGTTGAGACTGCCCGGGCAACTTGGACATCTCTAATATTAAATCTCTCTCTCTCTCTCTCTCTCTCTCTCTCTCTCTATATATATATATATATATATATATATATATATATATATATATATATATATATATATATATATATACATATATATATATATATATGTATATATATATATATATATATATATATATATATATATATATATATATATATATATATATATATCTATAATATATATATATATATACATGTATATATATATATATATATATATATATATATATATATATATATATATATATATATATTCCTATGAGTCCACGGAGAAAATGAAACACGATAAGTTCCCAAGTGCACTTTCGTGTATTAATCACATCATCAGGGGAAACACAAGAGAGAAATATAAGTCAGTTGATATACATTGAAGAGACGAAGCTAGGACGCCATTTGGTAAACATGCGATTGTCCAAGACATACAACGAGCGTTCATAAACTTATCATTTGACAAATTTTATCAACAATAAAGTTATCTAATTTGTATAGACCATCACTAATATTAAGATTATAATTCTTTGTGTATTCAGTAATAGAAGATTCAATGATATTTCTCGTGGTTATATAGTTGGAGTTAATAACTGAGATGGCGTTACTCCAGTCAATACAATGATCATAGTTTTAACGTGATTAAACAAGGCATTTGATTCTTGTCCCGTTCTTATACTATAGTCATGTTGCTTAAGTCTAACAGAAAGATCCTTACCAGTCTTCCCAACATAAAATTTATCACAATTTCTACATGGCCAGTGGATGAACAACTGGGTTGACTGTAGACCGATTGCCACAACCAATATTTGAACTCATGCACTCGACCCGGGCTACACCTCGGAGGGTAGTAAAAGAAATGGTATTGGTGCAGAAAGATGAGAAGTCAGGGGATTGTGAAGTTTGTGTGAAAAGGAAATAGTCAGCTTGAAGAAGGCGACGAGTACTTAAGTAATGAATTAGATATAGAAAATATAAAATCGTAAGTGAGATGCTGATTGAAACGGTGTAGAATGAAAGTTAAGTTTTGTTGGA
Organism: Panulirus ornatus; assembly: GCF_036320965.1. Taxonomy (NCBI): domain Eukaryota; kingdom Metazoa; phylum Arthropoda; class Malacostraca; order Decapoda; family Palinuridae; genus Panulirus; species Panulirus ornatus. The sequence continues at coordinate 43,043,602 of NC_092238.1, read as the reverse complement.
TCGATTTCGAAATAAAATGTTATTTTTTCTTAGATTTTGAATGCTACAAGAATTCATAGTCTTGTTATTATGAATTTGCTTTTCAATTCCTAGAATTACAGCATTCATCTATGTTACTTTATAAGCAGATTAAGGAGTACTTATTCACAAACATGCGACGTTTCCTAAGAGATGAGAGATTACATCTTGACAACACTTCTTCAAACATTAGGTTTCTTTATGCTTAGTTTTGTAACCATTCCTTGTACTTGTTTTGGTTCTTTTCATAGTTTGGGGATATTGTTGTGAGCAAGGTTTGTATTCTTACGAATTCACCTCGTGAGTACTATTGAGACAATGTACTTGCAAGCCAATGTGTCGAATATTTGAAAATGATGATGGACAGAGATCTCTTCTACAGCTTAAGCAGGTGCCTTTCGTTAGTTACCGCTGTAGCTCCGGGTCCCCATCTCTGTATAAATGTAATTATTTGCCAGCCAGTCTTGCGAGATCAGGTGAAATCCTTTACATTTCTTTGTATGTGAGCATTACTGGTTACGTTAGAAATCACCGGTGTGACTTCATAATTGAGAAAATTTGCATTCATCAACAACGTTTTATTGTAGCTTGATATTTGCTCAACGGCTTTGTTTGCGAATAAACTTTTCCCAGTTCAACATCACCTCCTTTTCTCTTTAAGCCTTATTCCGTTTTTTTATATTCAATAAAAAAGAGTCTGCATGATTAATACTGTCCAATCTGTTAAGATTCTGTAAATGTGTTTCAAGTCACGGGAAAATATACGCTTCCTAAGGGATAAGATGTTAAATCTTCTTAAGCTTTCTTCATACGATAGGTTTTCTAAAGTTATTATTAGTTTTGTAACCCTTCTTTGTACTCGGTTTAGTTTTTTACCCATTTTATAGCTTAGGTACTAGGAGCGGACTTCCTATTCAAAAGATGTGGCCATACTAACGCACTGATAAAAGATAGGTTTGTGTATGCTTTGCCATCGATGTTCCCTGCCTATAGAATTTAGCAGTGCTTGGTGTTATGGGCTGTAAAGTGTATTCAGATCCCTGCTGATATCATCTGCAAAATCCTCTCCTTCATCTAATATGAATAAAAGCTTTCGAAGGATTTAGACGTCAAGTTTTACATTCTTATCCCAAAAGTGCATAACTTTGCGTTTGCCTATGTTATACTCTGCTTACTATATATCTGACCACTCTGCTAATGTCTCAAGATCTCACTGAAGTACTGTGCAGCGTTGCTCATCTATAACACGACTTCCTCCTTTAATATCATCAAAAAGTTTTCGATACCTTCGACTTGAGACCCATTTCTAGATGTACTATCATTATTATGAAGGAAAGTGTCAAGGATCGACGACCCTTAGATTTTTGAGACCTTAGACCCATTTCTAGATGTTTTATCTTTATTATGAAGCAAAGGGCCAAAGATCCACGACCCTTGGGCACCCCGACTTTCATGGAGGAGCCAGTCGAAGGCTTCACCATCAAAAGCCTGACGTTACCTTCGAGACAGCCACGTAGGCTATTCAATTCATCCCTTGTACCATGTGATTATAATGTACATAGCAATCTTTTGATCTCTGTCTCGCTGAATGGCTTCTGAATCCATTTCTGAGCGCAGATAAAAGCATATATCGAAAATTATTTGGACACGGTCTTTTGTTGCGGATACCATACTAATTATCGGGCATTATAGAGTACTCTACCAGAAATGTAGATTCTTTTCTTTATTTTTCCCATCGTTGTATCTTGAATCGATGTTAGGATGTGTGGAAGGTTATTTAAGGCACATCCACATCCCCTTTCTTGAGCCGAAGGGTGACATTTTCTAATCCTCGTTCATTTGGTACCTTATCTTCAGTCAGTAAATTCTTATATGTTAAAGGTTATAAGATACGTTAGTTGCTGTCTGTCCTCTATCCACACGTTTGGGTCAAGATCATTGGGTCCGGTCTATTCATTTGAGGTAACTTATCAAATTATTTCAGTACTTTATAAGCATTAAATTCTATCACCTGTAATTTTCCGCGTTTGTTTGTTCGGGGTCCAATTGCCATGCATATCCAAACTTTGTCTGACATATTCAAGATGCAGAAAAGGACACTCTCTCTCTCTCTCTCTCTCTCTCTCTCTCTCTCTCTCTCTCTCTCTCTCTCTCTCTCTCTCTCTCTCTCTCTCTCTCTCTCTCCCTCACTTGTTTTCATTCCTGTTCGGTTACATTACAGTGCTGCTCTTCGTAAAATAAAGCACATCTTCATAAAAGAAAAATTTGTTGATTTAATTTTTCATTCTGCTGCCGAAAAATCTTCACTTTTGGAATATATATATATATATATATATATATATATATATATATATATATATATATATATATATATATATATATATGAAACCGGGATTCACTTCACTAAATACAATTTTTGCCTGTTTCTGCCAAATTTATGTAAAATATCTGAGTGTAAATGGAATAAAACTTTTCATACGCAGCACACGTATTTTGTTATCATCATTCTCTTTTTTATGCAGCGCTGACAAAAAGTGGACATTCATCTCGAATAACGGCATCCTTTCTTCTCATTACTCCCTTCCTTAACGTTTAAATGCTTTAAACGCTACCATATCAACAGTGTTTGAGGATGACGTTGTTTGTAATTGGTAAAGAAATAACTGTGTGATATATCCGTTATCTGTCTGGGATTTTATTCTTTAGAAATGAAATAATAATCGTTATATATTGATTTTCGTATCAACTGTCTATTTTCTAATAACCATAGTCCTTAGCACATCCCTGTATTATGGAGAAGTTTTACATGATATCACAGTAAATCTATACTTCTTTACACCACAGTTTTACATTATTTCCACAGCAGGATGCTGATGTAGTTATCCTTCCTACTTGCTGTCACATTTTCGAATCTACTGATATCTTGTATTCGTATCTATGAGTCGCTCCTGAGAACCCCGTGTCGTTATCAGTGTACTACTGATCACTCACGTCTTGAGATAATGCGGAAGAATTATGGCAATACAGCGAGGAGCTTCTTCCTCATTAGAGAAACAACCTTCTAAAACCTGATGGAACTAAAATGTCACCGGTTCGACCCCATGGCACACGGCGCGAGAAAGTAAATTTCAGTTCTGTTTCAGACCAGCCTAGGGAATTCTTCCATCTATATTCTCTTTCTGAACTTTAGGGAGAGAATAGCGACATTCCCTTGTCTCCAAGGGCGAAGAGATGACAGAAGAGTGTGACATAAAAGGGCGTTACAGGGTCGAAGGCTTTAGCAGCTCTTAGAATAAGATCAAGTAAAGGAGACGCAGGGACTACGGAGTAAAGCTAGAAATAAAAAAAAAAAATCTGATATTATTCTGGATTCGTTTGAAAAGAAAAGGAAAAAAAACAGCAACTGAATCGTCCTCTTTACCTACTGTTAGAAAGATATTCAATATGACTGGAACACCGGAACACAGGTTACATGCACCTCGTCTCCTCTATATTTTTTATTGCACAGGAAAACACTGCGTCGCATTTCATAAACTGCCGGATTACTGGGCTCGCATGTCAGGGCCAACCTCGCCAGTTTGTTTACCCTGCTAAAGTTTCTGGAAAATGAAATATTACAATAAAACTTTTATAGCTATTTCCCGCTGACAATCAGTCACTGTGTTACTGTCTATATTTTCATTCCTACAACAAAAAATCGATGCACGCAACTATCTATCTATCTATCTGTATATATATATATATATATATATATATATATATATATATATATATATATATATTTTTTTTTTTTTTTTTCAAATCTGTCTATTTATTGTACTTTGTCGCTGTCTCCCGCGTTGCGAGGTAGCGCAAGGAAACAGACGAAAGAATGGCCCAACCCACCCACATACACATGTATATACATACACGTCTACACACGCACATGTACATACCTATACATTTCACCTATAAACACATGTACATGCACAGACATATACATATATACACATGTATATATTCATACCTGCTGCCTTCATCCTTTCTCGCCGCCATCCCGCCACACATGAAATGGCTTCCTCCTCCCACCGCGTGTGTGCGAGGTAGCGCTAGGAAAAGACAACAAAGGCCCCATTCGTTCACACCCAGTGTCTAGCTGTCATGTGTAATGCACAAAAACCACAGCGCCTTTTCCACATCCAGGCTCCACAAAACTTTCCATGGTTTACCTCAGACGCTTCACATGCTTTGGTTCAATCCACTGATAGCACGTCGACCTTGGTATACCACATCGTTCCAATTCACTCTATTCCTTGCACGCCTTTCATCCTCCTGCATGTTCTGGCCTCGATCGCTCAAAAAATTTTTCACTTCATCATTCCACCTTCAATTTGGTCTCCCACTTCTCGTTCCCGCCTTTTCTGACACATATATCCTGTTTGTCAAACTTTCCTCCCTCATTCTATCCATACGACCAAACCATTTCAATACACCCTCTTCTGCTCTCTCAACCACACTCTTTTTATTACCACACATATCTCTTACCCTTTCATTACTTACTCGATCAAACCACCTCACACTACATATTGTCCTCAAACATCTCACCCTCCAACACATCCACCCTCTTCGCACAACCCTATTTATAGCCCATGCCTCACAATCCTATAACATTGTTGGAACCATTATTCCTTCAAACATACCCATTCTTATTTACATATGTATATTGGAAAGGATCACAGTTGAGCGCGGGAGATGGCGAATTGTATCAAAAAGAGAGAAAAAAAGAAGAAATATATATATATATATATATATATATATATTTTATATATATATATATATATCATACAAACCTCCAACAGCCAGGATCGAACCCGGGACCCTTGTGCACGAGGCGGGAATGCTGACCGCTAGGCTACGGGCCTGGCTAATAGGGAATGTGGGACGAAGGGTATTCGAGTACTTAGGATTCGAATAGTTATTTCCAATTAGCCAGGCCTATAGCTTAGTGGATAGCATTCCCGCCTCTTGCACAAGGGTCTCGGGTTCGATCCTGGTTGTTGGAGGTTTGTATGTTCTATGAGGGTGTGCGTTCATCTGCACTTTATTCGTATTCATATGTATATATATATATATATATATATTCTTTATAATCCGTTGGCTCACAGGTATTTAGCGAATGTATACTTTATTGCTCCAAAATATGACATACATGGTGGTACTATGCATATGAAATATAGCCAGAAAGAGAGGGGAAGGAAAGCGATATCTATTCTTTTTTCTAATTCAATATTGTTAGGTGAGGATGGATCAGCGAGAAGGCTCACTCTCCCCATCTTCTACTCAGGCAATTACAGCCGGCATGTGAAAAGAGTAGAGGGATAACCATACATTTGTGAGGTAGGCCTGGATGGAATAATAAGGATACACCCTTTGCTGCACTAAAGTATATCTTTATGATATAGAATGAGAAAATTAAAGTAGTATATGTTTGAATTCTCCTTACATGCATTTTATCTAAGTATCCGAAATTTGAAAAAGATATTGTCTGATTCATTTTTGTGTATGTATTATCAACATTCAACAGCATTTTTTTTTAATTTCTAATGCATCTGTCTGCCAAAATGAAAAAAAATCCTATTTAGTTCTCTTCATTCAGACTCGCACGCAAACAAACCTGTCTTGGCTGCTGCTAAAGCGTATAACCTCATATCTATTCAGATAAACTTTCAAATTTCTCTATTCTCACACTCTTGCAACCTCAAACACCAACTTTCACACATTCTTGCTAAAGTCTGCAACATGATCTCTGTCATTTAGAAACAGCTGACTCAGCTGAAGCCCTCTCACTTTCAGGTTTCTATGAACCCACTGTAATATCAAACTCCCTTGATGGCATATCTAACTTCACATGGAACTACTCATCCTCTTTGTTAAGTCTATTCCATCTATCCTAGAAACTGTATTATCTCGTATTTCAAAGATAACCTCGTGGTTCAAGTCGTTGAATCAATTCAAAATTTTGAAAACTTTTTTGAGGTCTATAGAAGTGTACTCTTCCTAAGTGAAATGAGATTTAATCTACTTAACTTCCCCTTGTGTAACAGATTTCTCAAAGAAAGAATCAATTTTTCACCCATCTTTGTGTGCTCTTTACAGGCTTCCTCGTACTTTCTGTATCTGAAGGATCAGATCTGGAATGAAATTCAAGCCTTACTCTGCTCTACTCGTCCCCTACCTAAGCCTGATTCCCTCTGTCGCTTTTACCATGTACTAGGTACAAAATTAATATAGATGAATATAAGAAGTTCCTAATATTTCCGTCCAACATTCTATCAAAGAGGAGTGTCCCGTCTTTTTTCCCCATTTCTTTTTTCCCTAGACGGAGGCCATTCTTGACAAAAAGGCTTTTGTCACATAGAAAATAATGATTGCATCGATTGACACAAACCACGCTTTTCCTCCTTCCTACAGAAAGCCTCAGCTATACTGTTCTTCCTCACATCACATCTGGACGGTAATCCTGGTATTATAACTTACAAATAAAAGCCTTATACTTCACTATAACATCTTCTAGTTGCCTCAGAATACGTTATTGACTCCCACCTATATTTTCTTCTCGATCTGTATAAATAGCAAATTATAAAGAGTTATTTTAGAATACTCATATACAAGTCTGGTTACCTCACGTAGAGAAGTATAAAGAACTAAGAGAGAGCGTACATTGAGTACAAAGTACAAAGAGTTATTTTAGAATACTCATATACAAGTCTGGTTACCTCACGTAGAGAAGTATAATGAACTAAGAGAGAGCGTACACAGGAAGGTAGCAAACATTGTCCCGAGAATAAGAGAAGTAAGGTACACTAAGAGAGTAGAGACCATGAACTTATCAACATGATTGAATTGAACACAACCCTGGTTTCAAAACCAGTTTGGTCATGGCGACAGCGAACAGGTCTCCGAAAGATGCAAAGACCGGATAACCACAGGCTATGACAAGACATATGACAAGAAACTTGTTGGAAAAGGTTTAAAGAGTTTCTTTTCTCGTATCAGAGTAGTGGATAAGCGGAATAATCTATGTGATATAATCGTGCATGCTCACGCGATACAAATGTTCAGAAGAGTTGTATGATATTAGAGGGAGTCCAGGAGACGATATTCTACAGTGTATAACTCCCTCTCCGTATAGAACTGATGAATTGTTACACACATACACATACACACACACTACATAAGTATGTCTCTCTCTCTCTCTCTCTCTCTCTCTCTCTCTCTCTCTCTCTCTCTCTCTCTCTCTCTCTCTCTCTCTCTCTCTCTCTCTCTCTCTCTCTCTCTCTCTCTCTCTCTCTCTCTCTCTCTCTCAAACGCACATACACACAAACTTTCCCACCCAACAACACACACACACACACACACACACACACACACGTATATATTCGAGTGTATATGTACCTGCACTCATAAATCTCCCGATTTAAAAGGTTTGAAGGAGGATCGTTCCGGATATTGCCTGGGACGTAAGTGAGACGCTAACTTTGAAGTCAACACTGTGTAATACAGTAACGTTGATATTAAGATTAAAGTGCCTCCTTTGAGATCCAAGCTTTCCCTGATAAGACGGGTTCAGAAAACATGCTGCTGGAAATATGACTAGAATTTCATATCAGAGTCTCTCTCTCTCTCTCTCTCTCTCTCTCTCTCTCTCTCTCTCTCTCTCTCTCTCTCTCTCTCTCTCTCTCTCTCTCTCTCTCTCTCTCTCTCTCAACAGAGCTTTATGACTCGGGCCTATCTTGCTACCGGTTTCCGTGACATACGTTCAAATATTCATCAACATGTTATATGATATAATGTGCTAGAGTTACGTTCAGAAATTTCGGCTGCAGGTACGACAAACATGTGTGTTACCTTCTAAGAAATTCAGTCTTATCAATACGAATGTTCACATTCTCCCTGTGACATTGATATGATTCGCAGATGAGATAATATTTCATGTATTGCGACAATGAAAGATAGTTGTCATGTATTATTCATATACAGGACCAGATGAAGTAAGCATGAAATTCTTTGCATACTTTTAAGTTTCACGGCTTTTGCATATGTTTCACATTGCAGCTATTATTTTCTTGTTTCAGCTCACCTCACAGAAGGTCATTTGAGATTTTGTCATTATCTCAATGTCGCTTGTCCCATTAACAAACTTTTCACGTCTCAATCTTCACCTCCGAAACCATTGAATCAGTGTAAGCCAAACTTGGCAGAATTGCGCCTTGGGTATGGTCCGTTTTCAAACTCTGTCAGGTTACTCCGACCACGATCGTAGATGGCCGCTCTAACCAACAAAGCTCATGTGAACCTCATTTTCTTATTTTTTCTTCGTCTCAGACTTACGATTTTTGTACCATATATGCCCTCTTCTCACTTGTATGTGCTTATGATACTGTGTAATTTTTCTTTTTTGACAATATGCTAAGGATGAAAGTCGTAACAATCAGGTGATTTTTTTCTTTGATATCTACTTTGAAGTCTTGTTCATGGAAATTGAATAACTATCACAAGCATGGATATAGGCAGTGAAATTTCTGGGATGAATTGAATAAGTTCAAATGAAAGTTTTGAGGAATTTTAAGCTCTGCTCTACAGCTGGAGTTCTGGGGATTACGTCTCACTTATTTAGTATGCTATATTTCAAATTCTTAGGTGTGAGTCTTGCAGAGCTCAATATAGGCCCACAGACCATGACTCGTTGATAAAATCGACACATATACTCGAAAGCGAAAGCAGTGAATGTAATTTTAATGCATCATGAACACTTAGACGTTTTAAGACTTTGGTGGTCTTATAGAATGTTGCAATGTGTTAAATATAGCTTTTGTTTAGCTGAATATATTGATTATGAGACGAAATATCTCTTTCTATGAAAAATCACTTTACGTAACGATAAAGACAACTATTGGACAACGATTCAACCTATTTCTAAAAGTTTGGTAACTAGATATGATTGAATCCAAGCTAATAGAGATGTAGAAAAAATAATAGCACATTGCAATAAGCGAGTATGGGCGTAAACATCAGAGTTCAATCTTTCCCAGCTGTCATCAAGACTAGAAGAATTTCAATCAACCCGTCTCATGGGCACCCAGAAGTTCGCTCTGCATATCTGAAATCCCTGAATGGTACGCATTCCAGACCGTCGCCACCATTTGTGGAAGTTATCAACGATCAGATATATTCTGCTTCCGAGGTGGAGGACGATCAGATGTATTATCCCTCCTAGGCGGAGGTAGCCATCTGGTGGAAGTCAACGACCCGTGGAAGTCAAAGGCCCGTCGTCTCCTGTACCGTTTTATAATAAGTGACAGCAGTAATTACACTCACGTAATATAGATAAAAATGTACCCACTAGAAACACCAGCATTCACGAGCGAATACAGTGCTATACTTACTCAACATTAACACTTACTATCATACTCACTACAGACATCACCAAACGCGTTTTCATTCTCTACTCTCGAAAAACGCATCATCACTCATGGAAAATAGAAACCGTTTTTCAATATGGTGATAAGTATCCAGTTCCTGACCTCTCGTATGTCTTACACAAAGCATCGAACCCATTCAGAGAGCCAAACCAGTTCGGAGCACATAAATCAGACCCTGTTCAAGATGATCATCTGGAGGACTGACTGTCAGTACGACAACGGCTTATTATCCTAGATAGAGATGGAAAATCTAACAACAAAACTTTCAGTCATTCTTTTCACCTAGCATGACTCTCACCTGGAAAGAAAGTCAGTTAAAAAGACGAAGGGTCATCTGAACATGGTTTGCTTTTTCCATCGTACCCAATGCTGCTCTGAATTTCCAATACAAATTAGATTTTTACACTAAACACACTGCAATAAACTTATATTGAAAAGGGCAGTATATATTGATTATTCTTTAAATAAGTTTGATTTTAGTAATTCACACTTCTAAGAAAAAGATGCCTAGGAATGCAGTGGCCTCATGAGGAAATAAAGTTGTCCGCGAAAAGAGAAAAACTTAATTGGATAGGCGGTACTTGCAGGGAAGAAGGCGTTGCAATTAAAAAGGTGTACATGAAAAAGCGGCAGAAGGTCAATAAGAAGTACGTAGCAGGGAATCAAAAAGAGGAGTCATGAGAGATGGAGTGACAGACTACCTCAAAAATTCTGAAAGAACACGAAAACGTTTTGGAATGAGGCGAATAGTGTGGGGAGAACTAGAGAATAAATAGGATCATTAATGAGGAAAGCAGATATGGAAGTGGTGAAAGACAAGGGAGAAGGTAAAGACGAGATGGAGTGAGTATTCTGAAGGACAGTTGAATGTTTTTAACGATAAGGTGACAGATGGGCGGTGTTTGGGATGAGGATGTATATGATGCGCAAGTCATGGTGAATGGTTTAGTGAAAAGAGAAGAGGTGGTGAAATCATAGCATAAAGTGAACTGTGGCAAAGCAAGTGGAATGCATGGGGCTGTGGCCGAATTTCTCAATAAAATTGCGACAGTGTTGTTGTTATGTTGTATAATTCACTTAAGACTTTAGGTGATAAGTATATGGACTGGCACACTGCTTGTACATTGGCATCATAGAAAGGTGAGAGAATAAAAGTAAATGAATTACAGAGGTATTGAATTGGTTAAGTACACCAACTAATTTCTACAGAAGAGTAGTGATTTTGAGGGTAGTGACATACACAGAGCATCACACTGGTGAGGAGCAACACTTGTCTCTCCTCTCTCCTCACTCTCTATACGTCTCTGTCACCAGCTATACTTCTTTGATATTCCCTAGCGAACATTTAACTCTATTCGAGAGAAGTGCATCAATGGAGATAATTCTGACCAACTCCTTCCAAAGATAGTTAAACTTTATGTGGATACATGCAACCTCAGACCAGACTTGATTAACCACTAGGGAAAAAAAAGAAATTGTTGACGTAATGAGAGTTGTTGACGAAAGACTAATGCTAGCTCTCGTTTCAACTCATGGTGTTTGATAGATTTTACTTATAAGTCAAAACTCATAAATCTATTTTTGTACTGACCTTTACGCATGGACGTACCAAGAGGAGCCGGTATAGTCGAGATGCTCATCTGCGCCTGTGTAACACATCCGTCTCAAAGAGCAATAGGGAATTTTTGCAGTGATTTTGCGTAGTTCTGCGAGCTGCGGTTGCTCCAGTACTATCTTTTTCCTGCCAGAGAGCACAAGTGGCTAGTATTAGAGAAGTAGCATTTTATTCGTCCTTCCAACTATCTGCCACAAAATCTTATCGATTGACCAATGAAGACTCCAGTCACATAAGTCTTCGAATATTTCGTTGATAGGGAGATGGCAGGTATCCGAATATGCCTGTAGAGGGAATCATTGTCTCGTGTTTAACGGTTAGTGTGAATGTTAATCATCTTAATCATTTACCGGAAAAGATATATCGTGCAGAAATGAGTCTAATAAAAAAAAGAAAAAAAAAAACACTATGATATAAATTTCAGAAGTTACACATATACTGTTCAGTTTTCATCCAAACATCATGGAACTGAAATATGAATGATGGAAACACGTAAAAGCTATTTAGTCAAGAAAAGGAAAAGATGAACTTGACAGACGACTCAGCAGGTTGGTTGATCCCCAGAGCACTTATCAGCCTCCTGCGTTTCTACTGTTTTCCTTAATCTCTCTTGATCACCGCACTTCCAGAAACTTCCTAACAAACGACTTCCTAAACTCCTCAGCTCGTACAGCCTAGTCCATCCAGTCAACAATCAAGAGAGAGATTCAGAACTTTAGGTTCAGCCACTGAGAGCAAAAAAAAAAAAAAAAAGAGATAAAAACAAATAAATAAATACCAATGATCTTATAATACTGTGTGATTAAAGGGTTTTTCAGTATATGAGCCAATCAATAATCGATAATCATTATGTTTAACCATATGAATATATTAATCACTGATATAGTCACCTCTATACTCAGCAACGTTAATGTTCGCCGAATTTGCCTTGTAATGGCAACATTAGATATTCTCAAATGAAATGTCCCTACATATTAGACCAGTCTATACACTAAAAGGCTAAATTGCTAGAGAATAATCGCCTTGGGTGTTTTAGATAAACCTTTGTCACTTTTGATTGATTATGTGGAAACAGAAGAAATAAAAAGGAAGATGATTTATAATGGTAATCTAAAAGGGAGATTCACTCTGTTGAGGCTAGATGTTACCTATTGTAGCAACTGGGTAAAAGACAGTAAGGAAATTGACATTCTCAACTAGTTCTGACCGTGTATTCGTCAGATGAATAAATTCCTAGCTTTCTTTGTCTTGCTCCCTGTTGCTCTATTGACGCTGCAAGAAAAACATTCATAGATTTTTCGTGTGATGTCGATGATTACCAAGTAGAAGAGTAAATCCCTGAACGTGATAGATGTGTTCGTAAAAATTTTATTAAAGATAGAAGTGCACTCAGGTTTATCAATTTCAAACGGCGAGTGAAGAACTCACTCACACGTGTCTTATAGCTACAAGTTGTGGACATATACCTTAATCTCACACTAACCGCCATGGCACAGACAAATCACGCCCAGTCTAAGAAGCCACGTTATGTAAAATTAAGTAAAGTGACAACGTGTTATATGAAATGAAATCTGACTTCCTTAGGTGACTGTAGCCATTATTCTTCAAAGCTGGAAGTGGAAGATGGAAAGCGGAGAGAAGCAGGAGAGTCCAGAGCATCACTTTGTGCAGAAAGAAGTAGGCGTCTTAACGAGACATCCTCGTGCTTCGAAACTCAAAGACATCCAGCACAAAGAAGTTCTGTATATAACCCGATAACTCAATACATCACTGTGTGAACGGTGCTGTTCTAAATGCATCTATCTTAAATATTAAGGAGAAAATAGCAATGGTGCTCCATTCAGATCAGTGTCTGTTCAAAGACACATGATCAAAGGCGCCTTCCACAACATTTCATAACGTTAGATACTGAATGATCCAAAATGATATACTGTAGCAGCCGAAATTATTAAAGGAGTGCAAGTTCAAAACAAAACAAAAAAAAGGCATTGTGGCCAAAATAAACAAAAGTCTTTCGATGGCTGTTATTTTCTGGTTTTTGCCTTCAAAGCTTTTTATCTTCTCTTCCACAGACTACCCTATACGTTTTATTCGTGTGACAATAAACTTTTGTTTCCCTCTGCAGTGAAATAGATATTGAAATCTCTCTCTCTCTCTCTCTCTCTCTCTCTCTCTCTCTCTCTCTCTCTCTCTCTCTCTCTCTCTCTCTCTCTCTCTCTCTCTCTCTCTCTCTCTCTCTCTCTCTCTCTCTCTCTGCCGAAGAGGAAGAGATGAAGAAACAGCATGAAAGAACAAATCACTTGAAGATATTCATCATCGAAAACATTTTACCACCAAATTCATCGTGTAGTAACATGATGATGGAGTGTCTCAAAACTTTATTCTACTTTCCTGATATTCTTTAAGAATACCTGAACATTACCTTATTGTGAAAAAATAATAAAACTCGTGTAGATTCTATTTCATACAAAATCATATCTTAAGATAAGAGCTACTGAAAGGTTGGACTGAAGGTAAGACCTTCCACGTAATTCATTTTTTTCTTTTCTTCAAGTTGGAGTTTCCAGTTACGACAAGAGTCCACATCAAGGCCGGGCAGTAAATGAAATACAAGGAGGTTAATGAAATGGAGAAAGAGTAGACGAGGAAAAGTGTTTTAGGATTATGAATTAGATGAAAAAAAACCCGTGTTTTGAAATGTACAGCTCATAGTTATTGGGAAAGACATGTGAGGGTAGAGTTCCAAAGCTTTGATGCGTAGGGAAAAGAAACAGCTTTCAAATCGGCTCACGCTTGACTTACCAACGGCCGCACAGTAATCATGTGACGCAGTAATTTCCTGAGTACTGTGTAACCTTGCTAATGCTGGAAGCCATCAAGCAGCCATTTTTCGGGTGCAGAAACCAGAGTAATACATATAAAAGTGAGAAAGTGAACAAACATTGCGGCGTAGAGTAGATGAGTCAAGTTTTGAGGTTAGCCTGGGAGAATTGATAATCCTGACTGATTTCGACTCAACTCTGTCTAGAGAGGAAGTAGAGCTAGAACCAACCCAGATGTGAGAGCAGTATTCTATACAAAAAATTTCTCTCTCAATCAATTTTTGTGATAGCTTTTAAAGTTGTCTCTCAGCTTTACCATGAGATTATCGGTTCAGCTTTACCTTGTGATGATCCCAGCAGTCGGCTCAGGTTCCTGTTGTGATAATTCCTTTAGCTTCACCTTATGATAATCCCTAACGCATCTCCTTTCAGACACGCTCTCTTTAAGTTTCACCATATTATAGTAAATTATCTACACCTTGGGATATGACCTATAACTTTACCTAGGGAACCTCACTTTAGCTTTATGGTGAGCTGCCCCCTTTACTTTCACCTTTTGAAAGATATTTTGTTCTCCCGATAACTTTTTTCTTTACATCTTACGCTTGTGATAGACAAGAAAGAGTCTATTGATTAAGGATTTCTTATGGAGCAACACGCGGCAATTTTCGGCAGACATATCGATTACTGCCGCATAGAATTCCGTATCATTGATGGCATAGACTGTCAATAAGTGACATGCTTTGGAGAAATCAGCATATGCTATGATAAGATTAGAAAAATGTAGCCGATGATTTTCTCCGTGCATCCTACATATGAGGAACATATACGTGTAACTGCAGAGGGTCATTGTGAATTCTCTCATCAGTACCACGATGAGATAGATAACAAGTAATCTGGTTCATGATTTTTCATGATCTTGGTGATACTGTCGTTTAGAAATGCTGCGGTGAGGTTTGTTTTGTGGGTTTTAAGTCACGAAACAAAAATCTAATGACGTACGATTACGAAGAAAAAAATGCCTGTCACTGATTCTTAAGATGTTTGGACCACAGTTCAATTTTCATTTATAATCACCCACCTTCCTCTCTATCGACTCACACACACAACTTACTCTCTTCATAAAAACCCCTTACTGCTACTATTAGCTTTCCTTCCACGACACATACTCGTAAAATATTGAACAACGCGTCGCCATCAACCTTCTCAATCTCATTATGAGCTTTCACTAAATCCATATTTGCCACATACAAATCCTTATTCATCTTAATATTTCTCACACACATTCTTCAATGTAAATACCTGATCCACATATCCTTCACCACCTCTGAAACTACATTGTTCCTCTCCCAGGCTGATACTCTGTGCAAGACACCACCCTCTCAATCACTGCTCTCCCATTAATTTACAGTTACACTTAACAATCTTTTTAGGTCGAACACTCACCTATGTCCTCCTTAATTCTACACACGCATTCAGCCTGTTTTCTTAAGAAATTCAATTGCATACCATCCATTCCTCTGTTACATATCATAAGCATGCATGGCTCCTACCACCTCTACTCTATACACTCAACCACTTGCCATAACCCTCTTGCTTTGCATGCTCCCTCGACCCAAAAACCCTAAATCTACCATCCTATCTTTATATACATTCAACAATCCTTAAGAGCTATCCCTCCAGCTCCTCTCCACCTCATAACTGCCTGTTACTACTTTCTCATTTGCCCCTTGGTCAATCTTCCCGTTCGATAATGTTTTTCTTACACTATCAATCACCTTCCGAAACGCTTCCCTGACGCTTGCTGACACTCTGTCACCTCAGTTCGCATTTGCCCTCCTTTTCAGCCCCTTCACTTTCCTCTTGATCTCCTGCCGCTTACGCATCTTCCCGTCACTCACACTCCTTACCCTTATGTATCGTTAGTGCACCTTCTCTTACTCTTCGCGAGCAATATTACTTCGTCATCTCAACATTCACTATCCATCTAACCTGCCGAAAGCTCTTCTCTCGAAGAGACCAGTACTATTTCTCTAAATACTTCTCAATTCTCATCCACTTCCCTGGCTTCATTTACACTATTCTTTTCCCATTCTACAATCTATCTGTCCTGGCGTTTCTTCATAAAAGTGTTCTTCCAAGCTCACTTTCTAACAACACTCTCTTTTCATACACACACACACACACACATACACACACACACACACACACACAAACACACACACACACACACACACACACACACACACACACACACACACACAGTGTTGTAAATAGAAATGGCGAAGACTTTGTAGATTTATGTGCTGAAAAAGGACGAGTGATAGGGAAAACCTGGTTTAAAAAGAGAGATATTCATAAGTATGCGTATGTAAGCAGGAGAGATGGCTAGAGAACGTTATTGGATTACGTGTTGATTAATAAGCGCACGAAAGAGAGACTTTTGGATGCTAATTTGCTGAGTGGTGCAACTAGAGGGATGTCTGATCATTGTCTTGTGGAGGCGAAGGTGAAGATTTGTAGAGGTTTTCAGAAAAGAGGAGAGAATGTTCGGGAGAAAGAGTGGTGAGAGTAAGTGAGCTTGGGAAGGAGACATGTGTGAGGAAGTAACAGGAGAGACTGAGTACAAAATGGAAAAAGGTGAGAACTAAGAACGTAAGGTGAGTGGGGGAGGAATGGAATGTATTTAGGAAAGCAGTGATGGCTTGCACAAAAGATGCTTGTGGCATGAGAAGTGTGGGATGTGGGTAGTGAGTGGTGGGATGAAGAGGTAAGATTATTAGTGAAAGAGAAGAGAGAGGCATTTGGACGATTTTTGCAGGGAAATGATGCAAATCACCGGGATATGTATAAAAGAAAAAGACAGGAGGTCACGAGAAAGGTGCAAGAGGTGAAAATAGGGCAAATAAGACTTGGGGTGAGAGAGTATCATTAAATTTTAGGGAGAATAAAAAGATGTTCTGGAAGGAGGGAAATAAAGAGCGTAAGACAAACGAACAAATGAGAACTTCAGTGAAGGGGACTAATGGGGAGGTGATAACAAACAGTGGTGATGTGAGAAGGAGATGGAGTGAGTATTTTGAAGGCTTATTGAATATGTTTGATGATAGAGTGGCAGATAGAGGGTGCTTTGGTCGAGGTGGTGTGCAAAGTGAGAGGGTTAGGGAAAATAATTTGTTAAACAGAGAAGAGGTAGTAAAAGCTTTGCGGAAGATGAAAGCCAGGAAGGCAGCGGGTTTTGATGGTATTGCAGTGGAATTTATTAAGAAAGGGGTTGACTGGATTGTTGACTGGTTGGTAAGGTTATTTAATGGATGTATGTCTCATGGTAAGGTGCCTCAGGATTGGCAGAACGCTTGCATAGTGCCCTTGCACAAAGTCGTGCAAAGTCAAAGGGGATAAAAGTGAGTGCTCAAATTACAGAGGTATAAGTTTGTTGAGTATTCCTGGGAAATTATATGGGAGGGTGTTTATTGAGGAGGGTGATGGCATATACAGAGCATCAGATTGGAAAAGAGCAATGTGGTTTCAGAAGTATTAGAGGATGTGTGAATCAGGTGTTTCCTTTGAAAAATGTATGTGAGAAAAAGAAAATAAGAAATAGAAACGCAAATGGATTTGTATATAGCATATATGGATCTGGAGAAGGCATATGATAGAGTTGATAAGGATGCTCTGTGGAAGGTATTAGGAACAGATAGTGTGGGAGGCAGGTTGCTAGAAGCAGTGGAAAGTTTTTTATCGAGGATGTAAGGCATGCGTACGTGTAGAAAGACAGACAAGTGATTGGTTCTCAGTGAATGCAGGTTACCGGTAGAGGTGTGGAATGTCTCCATGGTTGTTTAATTTGTTTATGGATGGGGGCTCTTACGGAGGTGAATGCAAGAGTTTTGGAAAGAGGGACAAGTATGCTGTTTGTTGTGGATGAGAGAGCTTGGGAAGTGAGTCAGTTCTTGCTCGCTGATGATACATCGCTGGCGGCTGATTCGTGTGAGAAACTGCTGAAGCTAGTGACTGAGTTTGGTAAAGTGTGTGAAAGAAGAAAGCTGAGAGTAAATGTGAATAAGAGTAAGGTTATTAGGTAAATTATAGTTGACTGATAAGTCAATAGAGAGGTAAGTATGAATGGAGAAATACTGGAGTAAGTGAAGTGTTCTAGATATTTGGGAGTGGATTTGGCAGCGGATGGAACCATGGAAGCGGAAGTGATCCATAGGGTGGGGGAGATGGCTAAAGTTCTGAGAGCGTTGAAGAATGTGTTCAAGTCGAGAACATTATCTCGGAAAGCAAAAATGTGTATGCTTAAAGAAATAGTGGTTCCAACAATGTTATATGGTTACAAAAGGTGGGCTATGGATAGAGTTGTGCGGAGGAGGGTGGATGTGCGAGAAACGAGATCCATGAGGACGATATGTCGTACAAGGTGGTTTGATCAAGTAAGTAATAATAGGGTAAGAGAGATGTGTGGTAATAAAAAGAGTGCGGCTGAGAGAGAAGAAGAGGGTGTTTTGAAATGGTTTGGTCACATGGAGAGAATGAGTGAGGAAAGATTGACAAAAACGATATATGTGTCAGAGGAGGGGGGAAAGAGGAGAAGTGGGAGACCAGATTGGAGTTGGAAAGATGGAGTGAAAAAGATTCTGAGTGATCGGAGCATGAACATGCAGGAGGGTGAAAGGCGTGCAAGGAATAGAGTGAATTGGAACGATGTGGCATACCGGGGTCGATGTGCTGTCAATGAATTAAGGCAGGGCATGTGAAGCGTCTGTGGTAAACAATTAAAAGTTCTGTAGGGCCTGGATGTAGAAAGGGAGCTGTGATTTCGGTGCATTATTACATGACAGCTAGGGACTCAGAGTGAACGAATGTGGCCTTTGTTGTCTTTTCCTAGCGCTACCTCACGCACATGAAGGGAGAGGGGGTTGTTATTTAATGTGTGGCGGGGTAGGGATGGGAATGAATAAACGCAGACAGTATGAATTATGTACATGTGTATAAATGAATATGTCTGTGTGTGTATATATGTATAAGTTGAGGTTTATAGGTATGTGTATTTGCATGTATGGACGTGTATGTATATACATGTGTATTTGGGTAGGTTGGGCGATTCTCTCGTCTGTTTCCTTGCGGTACCTCGCTAACGCAAGGAAATATATGTATGCATATATATATATATATATATATATATATATATATATATATATATATATATATATATATATATATATATATATATATATATATATATATATATATATATATGTATATTTATATATATGTATATATATATATATATATATATATATATATATATATATATATATATATATATATATATATATATATATATATATATATATATATATATATATATATATATATATATATATATATATATATATATATATATATACTTATGTAAGTAGGAGAGATGGCCAGAGAGCGTTATTGGATTACGTGTTGATTGACAGGCGTGCGAAAGAGAGACTTTTGGATGTCAATGTGCTGAGAGGTGCAACGGGAGGGATGTCTGATCATTATCTTGTGGAGGCTAAGGTGAAGATTAGTATGGGTTTTCAGAAAAGAAGAGTGAATGTTGGGGTGAAGAAGGTGGTGAGAGTAAGTGAGCTTGGGAAGGAGACCTGTGTGAAGAAGTATCAGGAGAGACTGTGTACAGAATGGAAAAAGGTGAGAACAATGGAAGTAAGGGGAGTGGGGGAGGAATGGGATGTATTTAGGGAATCAGTGATGGATTGCGCAAAAGATGCTTGTGGCATGAGAAGAGTGGGAGGTGGGCTGTTTAGAAAGGGTAGTGAGTGGTGGGATGAAGAAGTAAGAGTATTAGTGAAAGAGAAGAGAGAGGCATTTGGACGATTTTTGCAGGGAAAGAATGCAATTGAGTGGGAGAAGTATAAAAGAAAGAGACAGGAGGTCAAGAGAAAGGTGCAAGAGGTGAAAAAAAGGGCAAATGAGAGTTGGGGTGAGAGACTATCAGTAAATTTTAGGGAGAATAAAAAGATGTTCTGGAAGGAGGTAAATAGGGTGCGTAAGACAAGGGAGCAAATGGGAACTTCAGTGAAGGGCGTAAATGGGGAGGTGATAACAAGTAGTGGTGATGTGAGAAGGAGATGGAATGAGTATTTTGAAGGTTTGTTGAATGTGTCTGATGACAGAGTGGCAGATATAGGGTGTTTGGGTCGAGGTGGTGTGCAAAGTGAGAGGGTTAGGGAAAATGATTTGGTAAACAGAGAAGAGGTAGTAAAAGCTTTGCGGAAGATGAAAGCCGGCAAGGCAGCAGGTTTGGATGGTATTGCAGTGGAATTTATTAAAAAAGGGGGTGACTGTATTGTTGACTGGTTGGTAAGGTTGTTTAATGTATGTATGACTCATGGTGAGGTGCCTGAGGATTGGCGGAATGCGTGCATAGTGCCATTGTACAAAGGCAAAGGGGATAAGAGTGAGTGCTCAAATTACAGAGGTATAAGTTTGTTGAGTATTCCTGGTAAATTATATGGGAGGGTATTGATTGAGAGGGTGAAGGCATGTACAGAGCATCAGATTGGGGAAGAGCAGTGTGGTTTCAGAAGTGGTAGAGGATGTGTGGATCAGGTGTTTGCTTTGAAGAATGTATGTGAGAAATACTTAGAAAAGCAAATGGATTTGTATGTAGCATTTATGGATCTGGAGAAGGCATATGATAGAGTTGATAGAGATGCTCTGTGGAAGGTATTAAGAATATATGGTGTGGGAGGCAAGTTGTTAGAAGCAGTGAAAAGTTTTTATCGAGGATGTAAGGCGTGTGTACGTGTAGGAAGAGAGGAAAGTGATTGGTTCTCAGTGAATGTAGGTTTGCGGCAGGGGTGTGTGATGTCTCCATGGTTGTTTAATTTGTTTATGGATGGGGTTGTTAGGGAGGTAAATGCAAGAGTCCTGGAAAGAGGGGCAAGTATGAAGTCTGTTGGGGATGAGAGAGCTTGGGAAGTGAGTCAGTTGTTGTTCGCTGATGATACAGCGCTGGTGGCTGATTCATGTGAGAAACTGCAGAAGCTGGTGACTGAGTTTGGTAAAGTGTGTGGAAGAAGAAAGTTAAGAGTAAATGTGAATAAGAGCAAGGTTATTAGGTATAGTAGGGTTGAGGGTCAAGTCAATTGGGAGGTGAGTTTGAATGGAGAAAAACTGGAGGAAGTGAAGTGTTTTAGATATCTGGGAGTGGATCTGTCAGCGGATGGAACCATGGAAGCGGAAGTGGATCATAGGGTGGGGGAGGGAGCGAAAATTTTGGGAGCCTTGAAAAATGTGTGGAAGTCGAGAACATTATCCCGGAAAGCAAAAATGGGTATGTTTGAAGGAATAGTAGTTCCAACAATGTTGTATGGTTGCGAGGCGTGGGCTATGGATAGAGTTGTGCGCAGGAGGATGGATGTGCTGGAAATGAGATGTTTGAGGACAATGTGTGGTGTGAGGTGGTTTGATCGAGTAAGTAACGTAAGGGTAAGAGAGATGTGTGGAAATAAAAAGAGCGTGGTTGAGAGAGCAGAAGAGGGTGTTTTGAAATGGTTTGGGCACATGGAGAGAATGAGTGAGGAAAGATTGACCAAGAGGATATATGTGTCGGAGGTGAAGGGAACGAGGAGAAGAGGGAGACCAAATTGGAGGTGGAAAGATGGAGTGAAAAGGATTTTGTGTGATCGGGGCCTGAACATGCAGGAGGGTGAAAGGAGGGCAAGGAATAGAGTGAATTGGAGCGATGTGGTATACAGGGGTTGACGTGCTGTCAGTGGATTGAATCAGGGCATGTGGAGCGTCCGGGGTGGGCCGTGGAGGGCTGTGTGGGTATGTATATTTGCGTGTGTGGACGTGTGTATGTACATGTGTATGGGGGGGGTTGGGCCATTTCTTTCGTCTGTTTCCTTGCGCTACCTCGCAAACGCGGGAGACAGCGACAAAGTATAAAAAAAAAAAAAAAAAAAAAAAAAAAAAAATATATATATATATATATATATATATATAAATATACATATATATATATATATATATATATATATATATATATATATATATATATATATATATATATATATATATATATATATATATATATATATATATATATATATATATCTGGGGATAGGGGAGAAAGAATACTTCCCACGTATTCCCTGCGTGTCGTAGAAGGCGACTAAAAGGGGAGGGAGCGGGGGGCTGGAAATCTTCCCCTCTCGTTTTTTTTTTTAATTTTCTAAAACAAGGAACAGAGAAGGGGGCCAGGTGAGGATATTCCCTCCAAGGCCCAGTCCTCTGTTCTTAACGCTACCTCGCTAACGAGGAGAATGGCGAATAGTTTGAAAGAAAGAAAAGATATATATAAATTTATATATATATATATATATATATATATATATATATATATATATATATATATTTTTTTTTTTTTGCTTTGTCGCTGTCTCCCGCGTTTGCGAGGTAGCGCAAGGAAACAGACGAAAGAAATGGCCCAACCCACCCCCATACACATGTATATACATACGTCCACACACGCAAGTATACATACCTACACAACTTTCCATGGTTTACCCCAGACGCTTCACATGCCCTGATTCAATCCACTGACAGCTCGTCAACCCCGGTATACCATATCGATCCAATTCACTCTATTCCTTGCCCTCCTTTCACCCTCCTGTATGTTCAGACCCCGATCATACAAAATCTTTTTCACTCCATCTTTCCACCTCCAATTTGGTCTCCCACTTCTCCTCGTTCCCTCCACCTCCGACACATATATCCTCTTGGTCAATCTTTCCTCACTCATTCTCTCCATGTGCCCAAACCATTTCAAAACACCCTCTTCTGCTCTCTCAACCACGCTCTTTCTATTTCCACACATCTCTCTTACCCTTACGTTACTCACTCGATCAAACCACCTCACACAACACATAGTCCTCAAACATCTCATTTCCAGCACATCCATCCTCCTGCGCACAACTCTATCCATAGCCCACGCCTCGCAAACATACAACATTGTTGGAACCACTATTCCTTCAAACATACCCATTTTTGCTTTCCGAGATAATGTTCTCGACTTCCACACATTCTTCAAGGCTCCCAGGATTTTCGCCCCCTCCCCCACCCTATGATCCACTACCGCTTCCATGGTTCCATCCGCTGCCAGATCCACTCCCAGATATCTAAAACACTTTACTTCCTCCAGTTTTTCTCCATTCAAACTTACCTCCCAATTGACTTGACCCTCAACCCTACTGTACCTAATAACCTTGCTCTTATTCACATTTACTCTTAACTTTCTTCTTTCACACGCTTTACCAAACTCAGTCACCAGCTTCTGCAGTTTCTCACATGAATCAGTCACCAGCGCTGTATCATCAGCGAACAACAACTGACTCACTTCCCAAGCTCTCTCATCCCCAACAGACTTCATACTTGCCCCTCTTTTCAAAACTCTTGCATTCACCTCCCTAACAACCCCATCCATAAACAAATTAAACAACCATGGAGATATCACACACCCCTGCCGCAAACCTACATTCACTGAGAACCAATCACTTTCCTCTCTTCCTACACGTACACATGCCTTACATCCTCGATAAAAACTTTTCACTGCTTCTAACTACTTGTCTCCCACACCATATATTCCTAATACCTTCCACAGAGCATCTCTATCAACTCTATCATATGCCTTCTCCAGATCCATAAATGCTACATAGAAATCCATTTGTTAGAAGTTGTTAGAAGCAGTGAAAAGTTTTTATCGAGGATGTAAGGCATATGTACGTGTAGGAAGAGAGGAAAGTGATTGGTTCTCAGTGAATGTAGGTTTGCGGCAGGGGTGTGTGATGTCTCCATGGTTGTTCAATTTGTTTATGGACGGGGTTATTCGGGAGGTGAATGCAAGAGTTTTGGAAAGAGGGGCAAGTATGAAGTCTGTTGGGGATGAGAGAGCTTGGGAAGTGAGTCAGTTGTTGTTCGCTGATGATACAGCACTGGTGGCAGATTCCTGTGAGAAACTGCAGAAGCTGGTGACTGAGTTTGGTAAAGTGTGTGAAAGAAGAAAGTTAAGAGTAAATGTGAATAAGAGCAAGGTAATTAGGTACAGTAGGGTTGAGAGTCAAGTCAATTGGGAGGTAAGTTTGAATGGAGAAAAACTGGAGGAAATAAAGTGTTTAGATATCTGGGAGTGGATCTGGCAGCGGATGGAACCATTGAAGCGGAAGTGGCTCATAGGGTGGGGGAGGGGGCGAAAATCCTGGGAGCCTTGAAGAATATTTGGAAGTCGAGAACATTATCTCGGAAAGGAAAAATGGGTATGTTTGAAGGAATAGTGGTTCCAACAATGTTGTATGGTTGCGAGCCGTGGGCTATGGAGAGAGTTGTGCGCAGGAGGATGGATGTGCTGGAAATGAGATGTTTAAGGACAATGTGTGGTGTGAGGTGGTTTGATCGAGCAAGTAACGTAAGGGTAAGAGAGATGTGTGGAAATAGAAAGAGCGTAGTTGAGAGAGCAGAAGAGGGTGTTTTGAAATGGTTTGGGAACATGGACAGAATGAGTGAGGAAAGATTGACCAAGAGGATATATGTGTCGGAGGTGGAGGGAACGAGGAGACGTGGGAGACCAAATTGGAGGTGGAAAGATGGAGTGAAAAAGATTTTGTGTGATCGGGGCCTGAACATGCAGGAGGGTGAAAGGAGGGCAAGGAATAGAGGGAATTGGATCGATGTGGTATACCGGGGTTGACGTGCTGTCAGTGGATTGAATTAGGGAATGTGAAGCGTCTGGGGTAAACCATGGAAAGCTGTGTAGGTATGTATATTTGCGTGTGTGGACGTATGTATATACATGTGCATGGGGTGGGTTGGGCCATTTCTTTCGGCAGTTTCCTTGCGCTACCTCGCAAACGCGGGAGACAGCGACAAAGCAAAAAAAAAAAAAAAGAATATATATATATATATATATATATATATATATATATATATATATCATCCCTGGGGATAGGGGAGAAAGAATACTTCCTACGTATTCCCTGCTTGTCGTAGAAGGCGACTGAAAGGGGAGGGAGCGGGGGGCTGGAAATCCTCCCCTCTCATTATCTTTTTTTTATTTTCCAAAAGAAGGAGTAGAGAAAGGGGCCAGGTAAGGATATTCCCTCAAAAGACCACTTCTCTGTTCTTAACGCTACCTCGCTAAAGCGGGAAATGGCGAATAGTTTGAAAGAAAAGAAAGAATATATATATATATATATATATATATATATATATATATATATATATATATATATATATATATATATATTATCCCTGGGGATAGGGGATTAAGAATACTTCCCACGTATTCCCTGCGTGTCGTAGAAGGCGACTAAAAGGGGAGGGAGCGGGGGGCTGGAAATCCTCCCCTCTCGTTTTTTTTTTCATTTTCCAAAAGAAGGAACAGAGGGGGACAGGTGAGGATATTCCAAAAAAGGCCCAGTCCTCTGTTCTTAACGCTACCTCGCTAACGCGGGAAATGGCGAATAGTTTAAAAGAAAGAAAAGATATATATATATATATATATATATATATATATATATATATATATATATATATATATATATATATATATATATATATATATATATATATTTTTTCCGCTGTCTCCCGCGTTTGCGAGGTAGCGCAAGGAAACAGACGAAAGAAATGGCCCAACCCACCCCCATACACATGTATATACATACGTCCACATACGGAAATATACATACCTACACAGCTTTCCATGATTTACCCCAGACGTTTCACATTCCCTGATTCAATCCACTGACAGCACGTCAACCCCGGTATACCACATCGATCGGATTCACTCTGTTCCTTGCCCTCCTTTCACCCTCCTGCATGTTCAGGCCCCGATCACACAAAATCATTTTCACTCCATCTTTCTACCTCCAATTTGGTCTCCCACTTCTCCTCGTTCCCTCCACCTCCGACACATATATCCTCTTGGTCAATCTTTCCTCACTCATTCTGTCCATGTTCCCAAACCATTTCAAAACACCCTCTTCTGCTCTCTCAACAACGCTCTTTTTATTTTCACACATCTCTCTCACCCTTACGTTACTTACTCGATCAAACCACCTCACACCGCATATTGTCCTCAAACATCTCATTTCCAGCACATCCACCCTCCTGCGCACAACTCTATCCACAGCCCCCGCCTCGCAACCATACAACATTGTTGGCACCACTATTCCGTCAAACAGCCATTTTTGCTTTCCGAGATAATATTCTCGACTTCCAAACATTCTTCAAGGCTCCCAGGATTTTCGCCCCCTTCCCCACCCTATGATTCAATTTCGCTTCAATGGTTCCATCCGCTGCCAAATCCACTCCCAGATATCTAAAACACTTTACTTCTTCCAGTTTTTCTCCATTCAAACTTACCTCCCAATTGACTTGATCCTCAAGCCTACTGTACCTAATAACCTTGCTCTTATTCACATTTGCTCTTAACTTTCTTCTTTCACGCACTTTACCAAACTCAGTCACCAGCTTCTGCAGTTTCTCACATGAATCAGCCACCAGCGCTGTATCATCAGCGAACAACAACTGACTCACTTCCCAAGCTCTCTCATCCAGAGCAGACTTCATACTTGCCTATCTTTCCAAAACACTTGCATTCACCTTCCTAACAACCCCATCCATTAACAAATTAAACAACAATGGAGACATCACACACCCCTGCCGCAAACCTACATTCACTGAGAACCAATCACTTGCTTCTCCTCGTACACGTGCACATGCCTTACATCCTCGATAAAAACTTTTCACTGCTTCTAACAACTTCCCTCCTACACCAGATATTCTTAGCACCTTCCACAGAACATCTCTATCAACTCTATCATATGCTTTCTCCAGATCCATAAATGCTACATACAGATCCATTTGCTTTTCTAAGTATTTCTCACATACGTTCTTCAAAGCAAACACCTGATCCACACATCCTTTACCACTTCTGAAACCACACTGCTCTTCCCCAATCTGATGCTCTGTACATGCCTTCGCCCTCTCAATCAATACCCTCCCATATAATTTACCAGGAATACTCAACAAACTTATACCTCTGTAATTTGAGAACTCACTCTTATCCCATTTGCCTTTGTACAATGGCACTATGCAAGCATTCCGCCAATCCTCAGGCACCTCACCATGAATCATACATACATTAAATAACCTTACCAACCAGTCAACAATACTGTCACCCCTTTTTTATAAATTCCACTGCAATACCATCCAAACCTTATATCTATATATTTTTATTCTTTCTATTTTTCTTTGTCGCTGTCTCCCGCGCCTGTGAGATAGCGCAAGGAAACAGACGAAAGAAATGGCCAAACCCACCCCCACACGTATGCAAACACACACACGTCCACACACGCAAACATACACACCCACACATCCCAACGTAAACACAGATATACACACACAGACGCACACATATACACACATGCACACAATTCACACTGTCTGCTCCTACTCACCCCCATCGCCACACCGCCACACACGGAATAACATCCTCCTCCCCCCTCTTATGCGCGAGGCAGCGCCAGGAAAAGACAACAAAGGCCCCATTCGCTCACACTCAGTCTCCAGCTCTCATGCAATAATGCCCGAAACCACATCTCCCTTTCCACATCCAAGCCCCACAGAACCTTGCATGGTTTACCCCAGACGCTTCACATGCCATGGTTCAATCCATTGACAGCATGTCGACCCCGGTATACCACATCGTTCCAATTCACTCTATTTCTTGCACGCCTTTCACCCTCCTGCATGTTCAGGCCCCGATCACTCAAAGTCTTTTTCACTCCATCTTTCCACCTCCAATTTGGTCTCCCACTTCGCCTCGTTCCCTCCACCTCTGACACATATATCCTTTTGGTCAATCTGTCCTCAATCATTCTCTCCATGTGCCAAACCATTTCAAAACACCCTCTTCTGCTCTCTCAACCACACTCTTTTAATCACCACACATCTCTTTTACCCTGTTATTACTTACTCGATCAAACCACCTCTCACCACATATTGTCCTCAAACATCTCATTCCCACCATATCCACCCTCCTGCGCACAACTCTATCCATAGCCCACGTCTCGCAACCATACAACATTGTTGGAACCACTATTCCTTCAAACATACCCATTTCTGCTATCCGAGATAATGTTCTCGACTTCCACACACACACACACACACACACAGACACATATATATTCATATATATATATATATATATATATATATATATATATATATATATATATATATATATATATATATATATATATATATGTGTGTGTGTGTGTGTGTGTGTGTGTGTGTGTGTGTGTGTGTTTGTGTGAGAGAGAGAGAGAGACTATGTGTGTATATGTTTGTCTATCCGTCTTTGTCTCACTTTAACCAAATATTATTTGCCATACATATACTTTGCAAATGAGTGAAAGAGCATTTACTGTGCTTAGTCTTAAATGTGCTAGTAAAAAAATATTTCCATTGATATTTACTTTCATACTGTGTTTCCAATTTCCATTTTTTGTAAGAGGATATGTATGCCTGGTGCATGACGCTTTTCAATAAAGGCACGAGCTGCAGAGCTCATGGACCCCACTTCACTTGGCAACATTTATACCTTTTATATGAACCATAAATTTGGAAAGTTATCACAGGCGAGACATGTTCTCCCTCGGTCTCTGGGACTGAGTTGATTGGAGCGAAACCTTTCGCTCGTCTCTGGTACACTGCACGGTACATGTTCAGTGTTTCCGTTGGTTTACATATGCGTGTTATTTCGTCATGCACTGATGTCATCACTGATGGACAGTGCTTATATCACTTCTTTAACAATTCCCACTGTCTTGAAAGGGTCTACGACCCCTCTTTCAGGAGCTTCTTTAGGTCCAATGATGCGCTATATCCAGTAGAAAGGACGTGATAGACTTATATGGATTGAGAACATCAACGAGATTATGGAAAGCGACTTACAGGGAAGCCTCACCCCCGTTCTTGCATTTCAGCTTCAATGAAATGAAACAGAAGAAAATTCAAGCGAAGAGGGCTCATCCTCCTGTAAGGCTCTACCTAAGGTGACAAAATGTATGTAAATATAGCTAAGACGAGGAAAAAGGATATAGACAGTATGTTTCAGGTGAGTAATATGGATATCCTGGCCATGAGTAAAAGACATCTGTGGGATAAGGGATTGAATGATTTATGAATGTCTTAGGGCATTGGTGTATGGGGAAGAGATAGGGAATGGTTAGCACAACTCCTGAAGCAGGAGTTGTGGAAATGTGAGACACAATGTAAAGAAATGAACTCCAGAGTGATATGCGTAAAAACGGAAGTGGATAACGAGATATGAGTGATCATTAGTGATATATATATATATATATATATATACACATGTGCCTAATTAATACTGTCTACCTTTATTCATTCCCATCACCACCCTGCCACACATGAAATAACAACCCCTTCCCCCCGCATGTGCGCGAGGTAGCGCTAGGAAAAGACAACAAAGGCCATATTCGTTCACACTCAGTCTCTAGCTGTCATGTAATAATGCACCGAAACCACAGCTCCATTTCCACATTCAGGCCCCACAGACTTTTTCATAGTTTACCCCAGGCACTTCGTATTCCCTGGTTCAATCCATTGACAGCACGTCGACCCCTGTATACCACAACGTTCCAATTCACTCTATTCCTTGCACGCCTTTCACCCTCCTGCATGTTCAGGCCCCGATCAATCAAAATCTTTTTCACCCCATCTTCCCACCTCCAATTTGGTCTCCCACTTCTCCTTCTTCCCTCCACCTCTGAGACATATATCCTCTTAATCAATCTTTCTTCACTCATTCTCTCCATGTGACCATATCATTTCAAGACACCCTCCTCTACTCTCTCAACCACGCTCTTTTTATTACCATATATCTTTTTAACCCTTTCATTACTTACTCCATCAAACCACCTCACACCACATATTGTCCTCAAATAACTCATCTCCAGCACATCCACCCTCCTCCGCACAACTCTATCTATAGCCCACGGCTCGCGAACATATAACATTGTTGGAACCACTATTTCTTCAAACATACCCATTTTTGCTTTCCGAGATAATGTTCTCGACTTCCAAACATTCTTCAAGGCTCCCAGAACTTTCGCCTCCTCCCCCACCCTATGATTTACTTCCACTTCCATGGTTCCATCAACTGCCAAATCCAATCCCAGATGTCTAAAACACATCACTTCCTCCAGTTTTTCTCCATTCAAACTTACCTCCCAATTGACTTGACCCTCAATCCTACTGTACCTAATAACCTTGCTCTTATTAACATTTACTCTCAACTTTCTTCTTTCACACACTTTAACAAACTCAATCACCAGCATCTGCAGTTTCTCACATGAATCAGCCACCAGCGCTGTATCATCAGCGAACAACAACTGACTCACTTCCCAAGCTCTATCATCCACAACAGACTGCATACTTGCCCCCCTTTCCAAAACTCTTGCTTTTACCTCCGTAACAACCCCATCCATAAACAAATTAAACAACCATGGAGACATCACACACCCCTGCCGTAAACCTATATTCACTGAAAACCAATCACTTTCCTCTCTTCCTACACGTACACATGCCTTACATTTTCGATAAAAACTTCTCACTGCTTCTAACAACTTGCCTCCCACACCATACATTCTTAATACCTTCCATCGAGCATCTCTGTCAACTCTATCATATGCCTTCTCCAAATCCATAAGTGCTACATGCAAATCCATTTGCTTTTCTAAGTATTTTTCACAGACATTCTTTAAAGCAAACACCTGATCCATACATCCTCTACCACCTCTGAAACCACACTGCTCTTCCCCAGTCTGATGCTCTGTACATGCCTTCACCCTCGCATTCAATACCCTTCCATACAACTTCCAAGGAGTACTCAACAAACTTATACCTCTGTAATTTGAGCACTCACGCTTATCCCCTTTGCCTTTGTACAATGGCACTATGCAAGCATTCCGCCAATCCTCAGGCACCTCACCTTAAGTCATACATACAATAAATAACCTTACCAACCAGTCAACAATACAATCACCCCTATTTTAATAAATTCCACTGCAATGCCATCCAAACCCGCTCCCTCGCCGGCTTTCATCCTCCGCAAAGCTTTTATTACCTCTTCTCTGTTTACCAAATCATTTCCCATAACCCACTCACTTTGCACACCACCTCGACCAAAACACCCTATAGCTGCCACTCTATCATCAAACACATTCAATAAACCTTCAAAATACTCACTCCTTCTTCTTCTCACATCACCACTACTTGTTATCACCTCCCCATTAGCCCCCTTCACTAAAGTTCCCTTTTGTTCCCTTGTCTTACGCACTTTATTTTCCTCCTTCCAAAACATCTTTTTATTCTCCCTATAGTTTAATGATACTGTCTCACCCCAACTCTCACTTGCCCTCTTTTTCACCTCTTGTACCTTTCTCTTGACCTCCTGCCCCTTTCTTTTATACATCTCCCACTCATTTGCATTATATCCCTGCAAAAATCGTCCAAATGCCTCTCTCTTCTCTTTCACTAATAATCTTACTTCTTCATCCCACCACTCACTACCCTTTCTTATCTGCCTACCTCCCACGCTTCTCATGCCACAAGCATCTTTTGCGCAAGCCATCACAGCTTCCCTAAATACATCCCATTCCTTCACCACTCCCCTTACGTCCTTTGTTCTCACCTTTTTCCATTCTGTACTCAGTCTCTCCTGGTACTTCCTCACACAAGTCTCCTTCCTAAACTCACTTACTCTCACCACTCTTTTCATCCCAACATTCTCTCTTCTTTTCTGATAACGTCTACAAATCTTCACCTTCGCCTCCACAAGATAATGTCCAGACATCCCTCCAGTTGCACCTCTCAGCACATTAACATCCAAGAGTCTCTCTTTCGCGCGCCTATCAATTAACACGTAATCCAATAACGCTCTCTGGCCATATCTCCTACTTACATACGTATACTTATGTATATCTCTCTTTTTAAACCAGGTATTCCAAATCATCAACCTTTTTCATCATATAGATCTACAAATTTTTCACCATTTCCATTTACAACACTGAACACCCCATGTACACCAATTACTCCCTCAACTGCCACATTACTCACCTTTGCATTCAAATCACCCATCAGTATAACCCGGTCTCATGCATCAAAACTACTAACACACTCACTCAGCTGCCTCTCATGATCTTTCTTCTAATGCCCAGGTGCTTATGCACCAATAATCATCCATCTCTGTCCATCCACTTTCAGGTTCACCCATATCAATCAAGAGTTTACTTTCTTACACTCTATCACATACTCCCACCACTCCTGTTTCAGGAGTAGTACTACTCCTTCCCTTACGCTTGTCATCTCACTAACCCCTGACTTTACTCCCAAGACATTCCCAAACCACTCTTCCCCTTTACCCTTGAGCTTCGTTTCAGTCAGAGCCATAACATCCAGGTTCCTTTCGTCAACCATACTACCTATCTCTCCTTTTTTCTCATCTTGGTTACATACATACACATTTAGACACCCCGGTCTGAGCCTTCGAGGAGGATGAGCATTCCCCGCGTGACTCCTTCTGTTACCCCTTTTAGAAAGTTAAAATACAAGGAGGGGAGGGTTCCCAACCCCCAGCTGCCGTCCCCTTTAGTCGCCTTCTACGACACGTGAGGAATGCGTGGGAAGTATTCTTTCTTCCCTGTCCCCAGGGATATATATATATATATATATATATATATATATATATATATATATATATATATATATATATATATATATATATATTTATATATATATATATATATATATATTTATATATATATATATATATATATATATATCATACAAACCTCCAACAGTCAGGATCGAACCTGGGACCCCTGTGCAAGAGGCAGGCATGCTAACCGCTAGGCTATGGGACTGTATAATAGGAAACAACTATTCGAAATACTGAGTACTCGAATACCCTTCGTCTCACAATGGCGAGCAACGGGGTCTATACTTGGTTGTTTCCGAACAGACGCACATGTTTGTATTTGTGACGTTTGTATGTTCTATGAAGGTGCGCGTTCATATGCACTTTATTCGTATTCATATACCTCCGCGTTGTACAGTTAGGTTCGGTAAAACGCTATCAGCTGGCTATGTGCGTCTGTTCGGAAACAACCAAGTATAGCCCCCGTTGCTCACCATTGTGAGACGAAGGGTATTCGAGTACTTAGTATTTCGAATAGTTGTTTCCTATTATACAGTCCCATAGCCTAGCGGTTAGCATGCCTGCCTCTTGCACAGGGGTCCCAGGTTCGATCCTGGCTGTTGGAGGTTTGTATGTTCTATGAAGGTGCGCGTTCATATGCACTTTATTCGTATATATATATATATATATATATATATATATATATATATATATATATATATATATATATATATATATATATATATATATATATATGAGATGTATGGGTATGTATATTTGCGTGTGTGGACGTGTATGTATATACATGTGTATGGGGGTGGGTTGGGCCATTTCTTTCGTCTGTTTCCTTGCGCTACCTCGCAAACGCCGGAGACAGCGACAAAGCAAAATAAATAAATAGATACATATATATATATATATATATATATATATATATATATATATATATATATATATATATATATATATAAGGTGGAGGCTAAGGTGAAGATTAGTATGGGTTTTCAGAAAAGAGGAGTGAATGTTGGGGTGAAGAAGGTGGTGAGAGTGAGTGAGCTTGGGAAGGAGACCTGTGTGGGGAAGTACCAGGAGAGACTGTGTACAGAATGGAAAAAGGTGAGAACAATGGAAGTAAGGGGAGTGGGGGAAGAATGGGATGTATTTAGGGAATCAGTGATGGATTGCGCAAAAGATGCTTGTGGCATGAGAAGAGTGGGAGGTGGGCTGTTTAGAAAGGGTAGTGAGTGGTGGGATGAAGAAGTAAGAGTATTAGTGAAAGAGAAGAGAGAGGCATTTGGACGATTTTTGCAGGGAAAAAATGCAATTGAGTGGGAGAAGTATAAAAGAAAGAGACAGGAGGTCAAGAGAAAGGTGCAAGAGGTGAAAAAAAGGGCAAATGAGAGTTGGGGTGAGAGACTATCAGTAAATTTTAGGAAGAATAAAAAGATGTTCTGGAAGGAGGTAAATAGGGTGCGTAAGACAAGGGAGCAAATGGGAACTTCAGTGAAGGGCGTAAATGGGGAGGTGATAACAAGTAGCGGTGATGTGAGAAGGAGATGGAATGAGTATTTTGAAGGTTTGTTAAATGTGTCTGATGACAGAGTGGCAGATATAGGGTGTTTTGGTCGAGGTGGTGTGCAAAGTGAGAGGGTTAGGGAAAATGATTTGGTAAACAGAGAAGAGGTAGTAAAAGCTTTGCGGAAGATGAAAGCCGGCAAGGCAGCAGGTTTGGATGGTATTGCAGTGGAATTTATTAAAAAAGGGGGTGACTGTATTGTTGACTGGTTGGTAAGGTTATTTAATGTATGTATGACTCATGGTGAGTTGCCTGAGGATTGGCGGAATGCGTGCATAGTGCCATTGTACAAAGGCAAAGGGGATAAGAGTGAGTGCTCAAATTACAGAGGTATAAGTTTGTTGAGTATTCCTGGTAAATTATATGGGAGGGTATTGATTGAGAGGGTGAAGGCATGTACAGAGCATCAGATTGGGGAAGAGCAGTGCGGTTTCAGAAGTGGTAGAGGATGTGTGGATCAGGTGTTTGCTTTGAAGAATGTATGTGAGAAATACTTAGAAAAGCAAATGGATTTGTATGTAGCATTTATGGATCTGGAGAAGGCATATGATAGAGTTGATAGAGATGCTCTGTGGAAGGTACTAAGAATATATGGTGTGGGAGGCAAGTTGTTAGAAGCAGTGAAAAGTTTTTATCGAGGATGTAAGGCATGTGTACGTGTAGGAAGAGAGGAAAGTGATTGGTTCTCAGTGAATGTAGGTTTGCGGTAGGGGTGTGTGATGTCTCCATGGTTGTTTAATTTGTTTATGGATGGGGTTGTTAGGGAGGTAAATGCAAGAGTCCTGGAAAGAGGGGCAAGTATGAAGTGTGTTGGGGATGAGAGAGCTTGGGAAGTGAGTCAGTTGTTGTTCGCTGATGATACAGCGCTGGTGGCTGATTCATGTGAGAAACTGCAGAAGCTGGTGACTGAGTTTGGTAAAGTGTGTGGAAGAAGAAAGTTAAGAGTAAATGTGAATAAGAGCAAGGTTATTAGGTACAGTAGGGGTGAGGGTCAAGTCAATTGGGAGGTGAGTTTGAATGGAGAAAAACTGGAGGAAGTGAAGTGTTTTAGATATCTGGCAGTGGATCTGTCAGCGGATGGAACCATGGAAGCGGAAGTGGATCATAGGGTGGGGGAGGGGGCGAAAATTTTGGGAGCCTTGAAAAATGTGTGGAAGTCGAGAACATTATCTCGGAAAGCAAAAATGGGTATGTTTGAAGGAATAGTGGTTCCAACAATGTTGTATGGTTGCGAGGTGTGGGCTATGGATAGAGATGTGCGCAGGAGGATGGATGTGCTGGAAATGAGATGTTTGAGGACAATGTGTGGTGTGAGGTGGTTTGATCGAGTAAGTAACGTAAGGGTAAGAGAGATGTGTGGAAATAAAAAGAGCGTGGTTGAGAGAGCAGAAGAGGGTGTTTTGAAATGGTTTGGGCACATGGAGAGAATGAGTGAGGAAAGATTGACCAAGAGGATATATGTGTCGGAGGTGGAGGGAACGAGGAGAAGAGGGAGACCAAATTGGAGGTGGAAAGATGGAGTGAAAAAGATTTTGTGTGATCGGGGCCTGAACATGCAGGAGGGTGAAAGGAGGGCAAGGAATAGAGTGAATTGGAGCGATGTGGTATACAGGGGTTGACGTGCTGTCAGTGGATTGAATCAAGGCATGTGAAGCGTCTGGGGTAAACCATGGAAAGCTGTGTAGGTATGTATATTTGCGTGTGTGGACGTATGTACATGTGTATGGGGGGGGGGGGGTTGGGCCATTTCTTTCGTCTGTTTCCTTGCGCTACCTCGCAAACGCGGGAGACAGCGACAAAGTATAAAAAAAAAAAAAAAAAAAAAAAAAAGATCTATATGTATATATATATATATATATATATATATATATATGTATCTATTTATTTATTTTGCTTTGTCGCTGTCTCCGGCGTTTGCGAGGTAGCGCAAGGAAACAGACGAAAGAAATGGCCCAACCCACCCCCATACACATGTATATACATACACGTCCACACACGCAAATATACATACCCATACATCTCAACTTGCACATATATATACACACACAGACACATACATATATACACATGCACACAATTCGCACTGCCTGTATTCATTCCCACCGCCACCTCGCCACACATGGAATAACATCCCCCTCCCCCCTCATGTGTGCGAGGTAGCGCTAGGAAAAGACAACAAACGCTCCATTCGTTCACACTCAGTCTCTCGCTGTTATGTAATAATGCCCGAAACCGCAGCTCCCTTTCCACATCCTGGCCCCACAGAACTTTTCATGGTTTACCCCAGACGCTTCACATGCCCTGATTCAATCCACTGACAGCACGTCTACCCCTGTATACCACATAGATCCAATTAACTCTCTCTCTCTCTCTCTCTCTCTCTCTCTCTCTCTCTCTCTCTCTCTCTCTCTCTCTCTCTCTCTCTCTCTCTATGTATATATATATATATATATATATATATATATATATATATATATATATATATATATATATATATATATATATATATATATATATATATGTATATGTATATATATATATATATATATATATATATATATATATATATATATATATATATATATATATATATATATATATATATATATATATATATATATGTATATGTATATATATATATATATATATATATATATATATATATATATATATATATATATATATATATATATATATATATAAAGTTTATCTATTTATCTGTTTATGTATAAAGAATATGGTAACTACATTTTCCCATTGATATTTAAATCATCCTAGACGCTTTCGATCTATTCAAAGTTTGTTTGCAATTATGCTAACAAATACGTTTTTTGTGATGTTTTGTACAATTATTTTACAATGGTATGGATTTCAATCTTTTCTCGTCAATCTTTTCATTAAAGATGATATTTTTAACTTATCTTGAAAGAGAATGCTGGAGTCATCTCCAAGGAATAAAGTGCTATGTACTAATGGAGGGATGATAATACATTCAATATTTCCGCTTAGAAAAGAGGAGTTTCGAGTTCTACTTAGGCATTCTTCACAATCTTATTACTCTCATCATAGCCAAGGTATAGCAAGAGGCAATTTTCAGAGTGAACCATAAAGAGGAAACCCCGGGGGAAAGAGAGAGAGAGAGAGAGAGAGAGAGAGAAAGAGAGAGAGAGAGAGAGAGAGAGAGAGAGAGAGAGAGAGAGAGAGAGAGAGAGAGAGAGAGAGAGAGAGAGAGAGAGAGAGAGAGAGAGAGAGAGAGAGAGAAACAAATCAAACAGAGACAGAATTGCATGGATACACAGACAGCATAGAAACAAAGTCCAAACGAGTTGGTCTGTCCTTAACACTAGTAAAGATGATGCAGTCTCCTTTAAAGCAATAAAAGAAAAAGCTATCATAGCAAAGGCTCTCTCCCCACCCTTTGCTCTCTCCAGCAACATGCTGGACGGAGAGCTGGTATAAAAAGATTTCTTGCAAGACTAATTAGTTGAAGGAAAATTGATGGGAAATATAGAAGGGAGAATGAACGTGAATGTCATGCCTCTCATCACCATATACTTTGAACACCAGCCTCACAACTTACCATGTTTACCCTGATGTAGATGGATGTTATAATGATTCTTTCTGATTCCCTTAACGTAAGTGAAACGGTTTAATCAATGTAGGTAAGTTACCGCAGCAAGGCTAGGGGAAGTTCAGCGGCTGAGATGGGTTGCAGTTATGTTATTGATTGATGAACAAGAGTTATTCAATACCGGAGAGTGATAGGGGATGATCAAGCCTAATTTTGAGCATATTGACCGTGTTGTTCTGGACAATATGCTCTGTGAGTTTATTCCACGCGTCAATAACGTCGTTAGTAAAGATATATTTCGTGCAATTCACCTAAACCAGATAGCATTTAAATTTCAGTTCATTCCCTCTCGTTCATAGTACTGGCTTGACCTTAACGAGATTTCAACATCGATGTTGTCGAATCCTTTAAGTATTTTGATTTTGTCTCTTAACTTTCCTCGGAGCTCTCTAATGCTTGGGCAGAACAAATTCAGTCCTCGCAGTTTGTCCTCATGGTCTGTTACGTAAGGAAGGAATCAATTTAGTTGCTCTTCGTTGCACTGCTGCCACTTTAGAAGTATCCTTACTTAGGTGTGGGGTCCAGAACAGCACTGGATAGTCAAGGTGGGATCTAACTCGACTTATGTATGGTGGCAATGAAACATCCCTGATTTCATACGTAAAGTTTCTGTTCATTGATCCCAACATTTCATTTGCTTTCTTGGCAACTTCATTTTGATACTGGGAGAATTCAAAGTCTTCGGAGACAATGAGCCCCTCACACAAGGGGTGTCTTTTATCTTGTGACCAATCAGTTCATAACAGACTTTCTTTTTAAAGTTTTTCACTTTCAATAGCTGACATTCATTGACGATGAATGGCCTCTGCGATTTTTTCAGACCGTTCACCTATTCTATCTCGGCCCTTAGCCTATTTTCTTCAGTTAACATGACTGTTTTTGTGTCATATACAGACTTAGACATTAAGATATTCATCCTTACATCAATATCATCAACATATATGATAAAAAGTATAGACCCCAGGAGGGACCCCTGCAGGACCTCGGTGTTGATTCACCCTTCATTATGACTCTGCTTCTCATCAAGTAACCAAGCTTCTGTCCAGTTTCATATGCAACCAGTATTTTCCAAGGCTCTTAATTCATGCATCAATTTAAAGTGAAGAACTTTGTCTGATGCTTTTCAAGAGTCCAGAGGTATAACATCCATTACTTTAGTTTCGTCGTAGATATTTGATGATATATGATGAAATTCAAGGAGGTTTGTAAGGCATGATCTACAGCCTCTAAAACCATTATGTGTATTATCAATCACTCTGTGTTCCTCAAGGTGAGCTACGATTGTATATCTCATAGTCGACTCCAGAAGAGAGAGAGAGAGAGAGAGAGAGAGAGAGAGAGAGAGAGAGAGAGAGAGAGAGAGAGAGAGAGAGAGAGAGAGAGAGAGAGAGAGAGAGAGAGAGAGTAATATTCGTAGCAGACATGCGTCCTGAGGCGATAATCAGATATGATAATTTCATTCTCTTTCACTACTAATACCTTCCTCTCCCTCTCCCCCAACCCCCACTCACCCACACACCAGTAACATCATGGAGTGTGTTCTCCTGATGCTCTACTTACCTCAGGCCTCACACCCCTCCCCCTCCCCAAGCGCCAGCCTCGTACGTGACCTCCGGCCACACCAACTACTCCACCTTTCTCCCTCCTCATTCACTTAAACTTTACCAAGCTCAAATTTGCATCCAGAAGTCCTCGTGTGTAAGGCTCTTCTCTCGTCTGCATTACAGAGTCTGAAATACGTCCCCATTGTGCTTTCAATCTCGGATAGTCTGATCTTTGGCATTTCCCTCTCCATGATCCATCTTCAACGAAGCAAATTCATTTAACTGAAGGTAAGTAGAGATAAAAACCAAATTTTACCGTTAAAGTGATACTATGTACACTATAAGATTCAAAGCACAGGTCACCCTCGACGAACTCATGTCTTTCAAGTTACAAACACAGGTTAATCTATATTCTGGGAAATATATGCACAATCTTTGCTTAAGCAACATAAATATAGTATAAGAAAGGGACAAGAATCAAATGCCTTGTTTAATCACGAAAAAACTATGATCATTGTATTGATTGGAGTAATGCCATATCATTTATTAACTCTAACTCTATTACCACGAGAAATATCATTGAATCTTCCACTATTGAATACAAAAAGCATTACAATCTTAACATTAGTGATAGTCTGTACAAATCAGATAACTTTATTATTGGTGAATTTTGTAAAATGGTAAGTTTATGAACGCTCGTTGTCTGTCTTGGACAATCGCATGTTTACCAAATGGCGTCCTAGCTTCGATGTATATGAGCTGACTGTTATATTTCTCTCATGTGTCTACCCTGGTGATGTGGTAATTACACGAAAAAGTACTTGGGAACATATCGTGTTTCACTTTCCCCGTGGACTCATAAGAATATCTTGATCACGCGCAAAATTGTGATCCTTTCCAATATATATATATATATATATATATATATATATATATATATATATATATAAGTTTATATTTGCTTTGTTGCTGTCTCCCGCGTTAGCGAGGTAGCGCAAGGAAACAGACGAAAGAATGGCCCAAACCATCCACATACACATGTATATACATACACGTCCACACACGCAAATATACATACCTATACATCTCAATGTATACATATATACATACAAGTCCACACACGCAAATATACATACCTATACATCTCAATGTATACATATATATATATATACACACAGACATATACATATATACACATGTAATTCATACTGTCTGCCTTTATTCCCATCGCCACCTCGCCACACATGGAATACCATCCCCCTCTCCCCTCATGTGTGCGAGGTAGCGCTAGGAAAAGACAACAAAGGCCCAATCGTTCACACTCAGTCTCTAGCTGTCAAGTAATGTTCAGGCCCCGATATATATATATATATATATATATATATATATATATATATATATATATATATATATATATATATATATATATATATATATATATATATATATATATATATATATATATATATATATATGTATATATATATATATATATATATATATATATATATATATATATATATATATATATATATATATATATATATATATATATATATATACATATATATATATATATATATATATATTGGCTTTATTACGAGAAACTGACACATTTTGAATCACCGTAATTATGAGTAGCACAAAAATTTGCTGGAATGAACAAGTTTCCTGACACAAGAAACATCATTATAAAAAGAAGCCGCACCATTGTCATGGGAAATCCCAGTTAAACATATCTTCGTTATCAAATTGATAGAATTCACAGACTCTAATTACTAGAAGCACAGAACTCTGTCCAGTATCATAAACCCTGTTCCAAAAGTCACAAGCAGCAGCAAAAGTAGCAAAACTATCTGGATTAAGAACTTTCACCAACTACTCATCTTTGGGGATTTTCATTTTCCTGCTGTTAGCTTTGACACACCATTCCAATAACTCGTAAATATGAGATATATATATATCCCAGTAGAAAGCAATATAATATTCATCTTTGATCTTTTCTTTCATAAAATATCAAAATAATTCCATTATGGTGAAAGCTCATTTCATGATAATGCACCCTTTCGTCAACCTAGATATGCCTCGAATGCCTTCATATCAGAAAATATCTAATACATCAAGACTGTTATTAGAAAATTATGATGTTGAATATATTTTCAAAATGTAGACGTTGATAGTGATATTAGTTTGATTAGGAATGATACAGTTTTATCACTGCTATCTTGATCATGTTCGTGTCAAAGTCTGGTGGAGGGTGGTCGTCCGACACCTCACCTGGAGCGTCTGTCCGGGAGGCTGACACCATCACAGCCATGACCTTCAGCGTTCCTCACCCTCTCCACTGGAGACAGAGTGGTCGACAGAGGTTAACACTTTGAAAAATTGGGGCTCGAAAACCACTCCTCCTCCTATTTCTCCTCCTCCTCCCCCTCCTCCTCCTCGTATTTCCTTTCCCTTACCTTCACTCACTTTAGCTCTGTCCCCATAGCTCCACATCCTGCCTGGCATCTAGGCGTCACTGCAAAAGAAACAATAAAACACAAGAAGAAAATATTTTACTTCCTTAAGCAAATATATGCATCAATCAATTGCTATATCTGGAATTAGTTCTATCATAATCTCTTTTCTACCCTCCCTCTTTAACCTTTATTCCGTTCTAAAAGATCTGGGTGCCAAGAGATGCCTCTGCTGAGAGAGAGAGAGAGAGAGAGAGAGAGAGAGAGAGAGAGAGAGAGAGAGAGAGAGAGAGAGAGAGAGAGAGAGAGAGAGAGAGAGAGAGAATCGAGAGCTTTGCCTCACAACTCCTCAGTATACATCAGTCACGCCTATATGAATAAAAGATGGACTGAACTTTACCAGTCGATCTTCTCCTTACGGAGATCTGGTGGCTTCAGTTTCAATGTTTGCATTCTATCTTACGTACAGATACCTTCTGCTCATGTTTGTGTAACATCTGGACCATGTAGGTTGCTTATTCTTCTTAGGATATGTGACATCATGCACACGATAAAGTTTTCTCGCTTAATCGTAGATTTCTCTGATACTGTCACACACGTCATATTATCGAATGGGCAAAATCAGTGCTCTCTAGACTGACAAAAGAACCTTCATAATCAGTAGTCGGTTCACATTCAAAGCAACTATTCATACTCATGGTTGGACGATAAAATGACTACTTAGCTTCGGCTGGGATATATAAGTTTGAATGGAGAAAAAATGGAGGAAGTGAAACGGTTTACATGTCTGGGCGTGGACTTTGCAGCAGATGGAACCATGGAAGTGGAAGTCTCACAGGGTTGGGGAGGGAACGAAGGTTCTGGAAGCGTTGAGAATGTGTGGAAGGCGAGAACGTTATCTCGGAGAGCAAAAATGAGTATGATTGAAGGAATAGTGGTTCCAACAATGTTAGATAGTTGCAAGGCATAGTTTATGAATAAGGTTATGCGGAGGAGGGTGGATGTTTTGGAAATGAAATGTTTAAGGACAATATGTCGTGTAAGCTGATTTGATCGAGTAAGTGATGAAAGGGTTAGGGTGATGTGAGGTGACAAAAAAAGTTTGCGGCTGAGAGAGCAGAAGAGGGTGCATTTAAATGGTTTGGACACATGGAGAGAATGAGTGAGGAAAGATTGACAAAAAGGATTTATGTTTCAGAGTCTGAGGGAGCTATGAGAACTGGGAGCCCAAATTGGAGGTGGAAGGATGGAGTGATAAATATTTTGAGCGATCAGGGCCTGAT
Source organism: Panulirus ornatus (assembly GCF_036320965.1). Taxonomy (NCBI): domain Eukaryota; kingdom Metazoa; phylum Arthropoda; class Malacostraca; order Decapoda; family Palinuridae; genus Panulirus; species Panulirus ornatus. The sequence goes on along the minus strand of NC_092238.1, from coordinate 43,000,409 downwards.
CATACAGGAGGGTGAAAGGCATGCAAGGAAAAGAGTGAATTGGAACGATACGGTATACCGGGTTCGACGTGCTGTCAATGGATTGAACCAGGACACGTGAAGCGTCTGGGATAAACCATGGAAAGGTCTGTGGGGCCTGGATATGGAAATAGAGCTGTGCTTTTGGTGCATTGCACATGAAAGATGGAGACTGAGTATGAATGAATATGGCCTTCGTTGTCTTTTCCTAGCGCTACCTCGCATGCGTGCGAGGCCATGGGGTTGTCATTTCATGTGAGGAGGGGTGGAGAAGACAAACTATAAAGGCAGCAAGTATGAATTATGTGCATGTGTATGTATGTAATAGCCTTTGTATGTATACATATATATATATATATATATATATATATATATATATATATATATATATATATATATATATATATATATATATATATATATATATACATGGAAATGTAAAGGCATGTATATGACCGTGCATGGATGTGTATTTTCATATACATTTGTATGTATGTAGGTTGGGTCATTATCTCGTCCATTTCCTTGTGCTGCCTCGCTAATGGTAGAGACAGCAACAGAGAATAGTATATATATATATATATATATATATATATATATATATATATATATATATATATATACTATTCTCTTTTTTTTTCCAAACGAAGGAACAGAGAAGGGATCAGGTGTTTGCTTTTAAGAATGTATGTGAGAAATACTTAGAAAAGCAAATGGATTTGTATGTAGCATTTATGGATCTGGAGAAGGCATATGATACAGTTGATAGAGATGCTCTGTGGAAGGTATTAAGAATATATGGTGTGGGAGGCAAGTTGTTAGAAGCAGTTAAAAGTTTTTTATCGAGGATGTAAGGCATGTGTACGTGTAGGAAGAGAGTAAAGTGATTGGTTCTCAGTGAATGTAGGTTTGCGGTAGGGGTGTGTGATGTCTCCATGGTTGTTTAATTTGTTTATGGATGGGGTTGTTAGGGAGGCGAATGCAAGAGTTCTGGAAAGAGGGGCAAGTATGAAGTCTGTTGGGGATGAGAGAGCTTGGGAAGTGAGACAGTTGTTGTTCGCTGATGATACAGCGCTGGTGGCTGATTCATGTGAGAAACTGCAGAAGCTGGTGACTGAGTTTGGTAAAGTGTGTGAAAGAAGAAAGTTAAGAGTAAATGTGAATAAGAGCAAGGTAATTAGGTACAGTAGGGTTGAGGGTCAAGTCAATTGGGAGGTAAGTTTGAATGGAGAAAAACTGGAGGAAGTAAAGTGTTTTAGATATCTGGGAGTGGATCTGGCGGCGGATGGAACCATGGAAGAGGAAGTGGATCATAGGGTGGGGGAGGGGGCAAAAATCCTGGGAGCCTTGAAGAATGTGTGGAAGTCGAGAACATTATCTCGGAAAGCAAAAATGGGTATGTTTGAAGGAACAGTGGTTCAAACAATGTTGTATGGTTGCGAGGCGTGGGCTATGGATAGAGTTGTGCGCAGGAGGATGGATGTGCTGGAAATGAGATGTTTGAGGACAATGTGTGGTGTGAGGTGGTTTGATCGAGTAAGTAACGTAAGGGTAAGAGAGATGTGTGGAAATAAAAAGAGCGTGGTTGAGAGAGCAGAAGAGGGTGTTTTGAAATGGTTTGGGCACATGGAGAGAATGAGTGAGGAAAGATTGACCAAGAGGATATATGTGTCGGAGGTGGAGGGAACGAGAAGAAGTGGGAGACCAAAGTGAAGGTGGAAAGATGGAGTGAGAAAGATTTTGTGTGATCGGGGCCTGAACATGCAGGAGGGTGAAAGGAGGGCAAGGAATAGAGTGAATTGGATCGATGTGGTATACCGGGGTTGACGTGCTGTCAGTGGATTGAATCAGGGCATGTGAAGCGTCTGGGGTAAACCATGGAAAGCTGTGTAGGTATGTATATTTGCGTGTGTGGACATGTATGTATATACATGTGTATGGGGGTGGGTTGGGCCATTTCTTTCGTCTGTTTCCTTGCGCTACCTCGCAAACGCGGGAAACAGCGACAAAAAAAATGTATATATATATATATATATATATATATATATATATATATATATATATATATATATATTTTTTTTTTTTTTTCACACTATTCGCTATTTCCCGCGATAGCAAGGTAGCGTTAAGAACAGAGGAATGGGCCTTTGAGGGAATATCCTCACCTGGACCTCTTCTCTGTTCCTTCTTTTGAAAATTTAAAAAAAAGAAAAAAAAAAAAAAATATATATATATATATATATATATATATATATATATATATATATATATATATATATATATATATATATATATATATATATATATATATTGTTGAATGTGTTTGATGATAGAGTGGCAGATATAGGGTGTCTTGGTCGAGGAGGTGTGCAAAGTGAGAGGGTTGGGGAAAATGATTTGGTAAACAGAGAAGAGGTAGTAAAAGGTTTGCGGAAGATGAAAGCCGGCAAGGCAGCAGGTTTGGATGGTATTGCAGTGGAATTTATTAAAAAAGGGGGTGACTATATTGTTGACTGGTTGGTAAGGTTATTTAATGTATGTATGATTCATGGTGAGGTGCCTGAGGATTGGCGGAATGCATGCATAGTGCCATTGTACAAAGGCAGAGGGGATAAGAGTGAGTGCTCAAATTACAGAGGTATAAGTTTGTTGAGTATTCCTGGTAAATCATATGGGAGGGTATTGATTGAGAGGGTGAAGGCATGTACAGAGCATCAGATTGGGGAAGAGCAGTGTGGTTTCAGAAGTGGTAGAGGATGTGTGGATCAGGGGTTTGCTTTGAAGAATGTATGTGAGAAATACTTAGAAAAAAAGGCAAATGGATTTGTATGTAGCATTTATGGATCTGGAGAAGGCATATGATAGAGTTGATAGAGATGCTCTGTGGAAGGTATTAAGAATATATGGTGGGGGTGGCAAGTTGTTAGAAGCAGTGAAAAGTTTTATCGAGGATGTAAGGCAAGTGTACGTGTAGGAAGAGAGGAAAGTGATTGGTTCTCAGTGAATGTAGGTTTGCGGCAGGGGTGTGTGATGTCTCCATGGTTGTTTAATTTGTTTATGGATGGGGTTGTTAGGGAGGTGAATGCAAGAGTTTTGGAAGAAGGGGCAAGAATGAAGTCTGTTGTGGATGAGAGAGCTTGGGAAGTTAGTCAGTTGTTGTTCGCTGATGATACAGCGCTGGTGGCTGATTAATGTGAGAAACTGCAGTAGCTGGTGACTGAGTTTGGTAAAGTGTGTGTAAGAAGAAAGTTAAGAGTAAATGTGAAAAAGAGCAAGGTTATTAGGTACAGTAGGGTTGAGGGTCAAATTAATTGGGAGGTAAGTTTGAATGGAGAAAAACTGGAAGTAGAGTGTTTTAGATATCTGGGAGTGGATCTGGCAGCGGATGGATATATATATATATATATATATATATATATATATATATATATATATATATATATATATATATATATATATATATATATATATATATATATATATATATATATATATATATACATATATATATATATATATATATATATATATATATATCATCCCTGGGGATAGGGGATTAAGAATACTTCCCACGTATTCCCTGCGTGTCGTAGAAGGCGACTAAAAGGGGAGGGAGCGGGGGGCTGGAAATCCTCCCCTCTCGTTTTTTTTTAATTTTCCAAAAGAAGGAACAGAGAATTGGGCCAGGTGAGGGTATTCCCTCAAAGGCCCAGTCCTCTGTTCTTAATGCTACCTCGCTAAGGCGGGAAATGGCGAATAGTTTAAAAGAAAAAAAGAAAAATATATATATATATATAAATATATATATATATATATATATATATATATATATATATATATATATATATATATATATATATATATATATATATATATATATATATATATATATATATATATATATATATATATATATATATATATATATCCTACTCGAAGGTCCAGATTGGGGTGTCTGAATGTGTGTGGATGTAACCAGGATGAGAAAAAATGAGAGATAGGTACTATGATCGAGGAAAGGAACCTGGATGTTTTGGCTCTGAGTGAAACGAAGCTCAAGGGTAAAGTGGAAGTGTGGTCTGGGAATGTCTTAGTGAGGGGAAAAGAGCAAGGGAAGGAGTAGCCCTACTCCTAAAACAGGAGTGGTGGGAGCATGTGATAGAGTGTAAGAAAGTAAACTCCCGATTGATACGGGTAAAACTAAAAGTTGATGAAGAGAGATGGGTGAATATTGGTGCATCGGCACCTGGGCATGAGAAGAAACATCATGAGAGGCAAGTGTTTTGGGAGCAGCTGAGTGAGTGTATTAGCAATTTTGATGCACGAGACCTGGTTATAGTGATCGGTGATTTGAATGCAAAGGTGAGTAATATGGCAGCTGAGGGAATAATTGTTATACATGGGGTGTTCAGTGTTGTAAATGGAAATGGTGATGAGCTTGTAGATTTATATGCTAAACAAGGACTAGTGATTGGGAATACCTGGTTTAAAAAGAGAGATATACATAAGTATACGTATGCAAGTAGGAGAGATGGCCAGAGAGCGTTATTGGATTACGTATCAATTGATAGGCCCGCGAAAGAGAGACTTTTGGACGTTAATGTGTTGAGAGGTGCAACTGGAGGGATATCTGATCATTATCTTGTGGAGGCGAAGGAGAAGATTTTTACAGGTTTTCAGAAAAACAGGGAAAATGTTGAGGAAAAAACAGTGGTGAGAGTAAGTGAGCTTGTGAAGGAGACTTGTGTGAGGAAGTACCAGGAGAGACTGAGTAAGAATGGAAAAAGGTGAGAACAAAGGACGTAAGGGGAGTGGGGGAGGAATGGGATGTATTTAGGGAAATAGTGATTGCCTGCGCAAAAGATGCTTCTGGCATGAGGAGTGTGGGAAGTGGGCAGATTAGAAAGGGTAGTGAGTGGTGGGATGAAGATGTAATATTATTAGTGAAAGAGAAGAGAGAGGCATTTGGACGATTTTTGCAGGGGAAAATGCAAATGAGTGGGAGATGTATAAAAGAAAGAGGCAGGAGCTCAAGAGAAAGGAGCAAGAGGTGAAAAAGAGGGCAAATGAGAGTTGGGGTGAGAGGGTATCATTAAATTTTAGGGAAAATAAAAAGATGTTTTGGAAGGACGTAAATAAAGTGCGCAAGACAAGGGAACAAATGGGAACTTCAGTGAAGGGGGCTAATGAGGAGGTGATAACAAGTAGTGGTGATGTGAGAAGGAGAAAGAGTGAGTATTTTGAAGGTTTGTTGAACGTGTTTGATGATAGAGTGGCAGACATCGGGTGTTTTGGACGACGTGGTGTGTAAAGTGAGAGGGTTAGGGAGAATGATTTGCTAAACTGAGAAGAGGTACAAAAAACTTTGCGGAAGATGAAAGTCGGCAAGGCAGCGAATTCGGATGGTATTGCAGTGAAATTTATAGAAATGGGGGTGACTGTATTGTTGACTAGTTGGTAAGGTTATGTAATGTTTGTATGACTCATGGTGAGGTGCCTCAGGATTGGCAGAGTGCTTGCATAGTGCCATTGTTCAAAGGCAAAGGGGATTAAAAAGATTGCTCAGATTACAGAGGTATAAGTTTGTTGAGTATTCCTGGGAAATTATATGGGAGGGTATTGATTAAGAGGATGAAGGCATGTACAGAGTATCAGATTGGGGAAGAGCAGTGTGGTTTCAGAAGTGGTAGACGATATGTGGATCAGGCGTTGGCTTTAAAGAATGTATGTGAGAAATACTTAGAAAAACAAATGGATTTGTATGTCGCATTCATGGATCTGGAAAAGGCATATGATAGAGTTGATAGAGATGCTCTGTGGAAGGTATTAAGAATATCTGGTGTGGGAGGCATGTTGTCAGGAGCAGTGAAAAGTTTTTATCGAGGATGTAAGGCATGTCTACCTGGAGGAGGAGAGGAAAGTCCTTGGTTTTCAGTGAATGTAGGTTTACGGCAGGGGTGTGTGATGTCTCAATGTTTTTTTAATTTCTTTATGAATTGGGTTATTAGGGAGGTGAATGCAAGAGTTTTGAAAAGAGGGGCAAGTATGCAGTCTGTTGTGTATGAGAGAGCTTGGGAAGTGAGTCAGTTGTTGTTCGCTGATGATTCAGCGCTGGTGGCTGATTCGTGTGTGAAACTGCAGAAGCTGGTGACAGGGTTTGGTAAAGTGTGTGAAAGAAGAAGGCTGTGAGTAAATGTGAATAAGAGCAAGGTTATTACGGACAGTAGAGTTGATGGACAAGTTAGTTGAGAGTTAAGTTTAAATGGAGAGAAACTCGAGGAAGTGAAGTGTTTTAGATATCTGGGATTGGATTTGGTAGCGGATGGAACCATGGAAGCCGAAGTGAGCCATAGGGTGGGGGAGGGGGCGAAAGTTCTGGGAGCATAAAAGCATGTGTGGAAGTCGAGAACATTATTTCGGATAGCAAAAATGGGTTTGTTTGAAGGAATAGTGGTTCCAACAATGTTATATTGTTGCGAGGCGTAGGCTATAGATAGAGTTCTGCGGAGGAGAGTGGATATGCTAGATATGAGATGTTTGAGGACAATATGTGGTGTAAGGTGGTTTGATCGAGTAAGTAATAATAGGGTAAGAGACATGTGTGGTAGTAAAAAGAGTGTGGTTGAGAGAGCAGAAGAGGGTGTTTTGAAATGGATTGGTCACATGGAGAGAATGAATGAGGAAAGATTGACCAAGAGGATATATGTGTCATAGGTGGAGGGAACGAGCAGAAGTGGGAGACCAAATTGGAGAGGGAAAGATAGAGTGAAAAAGATTTTGAGTGATTGGGGCCTGAACATGCAGGAGGGTGAAAGGAGTGCAAGGAATAGAGTGAATTGGAACGCTGTGGTATACCGGGGTCGACGTGCTGTTGATGGATTGAAACAGGGCATGTGAAGCATCTGGGGTAAACCATGGAAAGTTTTGTGGGGCCTGGATGTGGAAAGGGAGCTGTGGTTTCGGTGCATTATGACATGACAGCTAGAGACTGACTGTGAACGAATATGGCCTTTGTCGTCTTTTCCTAGCTCTACCTCGCGCACATGAGGCGGGAGGGGGTTGTCATTTCATGTGTGTCGGGATGGGATAGGAATGAATAAAGGCAGACAATATGAATTATGTACTTGTGTATATATGCATATGTCTGTGTGTGTATATATATATGTACACGTTGAGATGTATATGTATGTATATTTTGCCTGTGTGGACGTATATGTATATACATGTGTATGTGGGTTGGTTTGGCCATTCTTTCATCTGTTTCCTTGCGCTACCTCGCTAACGCGGGAGACAGCGACAATGCAAAATAAATGAAATATATATATATATATATATATGTATATATATATATATATATATATATATATATATATATATATATATATATATATATATATATATATATATATGTATATATATATATATATATACATATATATATATTCATTTCAAAACACCCTTTTCTGCTCTCTCAACTACACTCTTTTTATAGCCACACATCTTTCTTACCTTTTCAATACTTACTCGGTGAAACCACCTCACACCATGTATTGCCCTCAAACATCTCATTTCCAGCACATCCACCATCCTCTGTACAACTCTATCTATAGCACACGCTTCGCAACCATATATCATAGTTGAAACCACTATTCCTTCAAATATACCCATTTTTGCTTTCCAAGATAACGTTTTCGACTTCCACACAATTTTCAACGCTCCCAGAACTTTCGCCCCCTCTCCCAGCCCATGATTCACTTCCCCTATCATGGTTCCATCCACTGCCAAATATACTCCCAGATATTTAAAAAACACTTCACTTCCTCCAGTTTTTCTCTATTCAAACTTAAGTTGACTTGTCCCTCAACCCTGCTATATCAAATAACATTGCTTCTGTTCATATTTACTCTCAACTTTCTTCTTTCAAACACTTTACCAGACTCAGTCACCAGCTTCTGTAATTTCTCACCCGAATCAGCCACCAGCGCTGTATAGTTAGCAAACAACTGACCCACTTACCAAGGTCTCTCATCCACAACAGATTGCATACTTGCCCCTCTTTCCAAAACTCTTGCATTCACCTCTCTAACAACCCCATCCATAAATGAATTAAACAACAATGGAGACATTACGCACACCTGCCGCAAACCAATATTCACTGAGAACCAATCAGTTTCCTCTCTTCCTACACGTACACATGCCGTAGATCCTCGATAAAAACTTTTCACTGCTTCTAACAACTTGCCTCCCACACCACGTATTCTTAATAACCCAAGTATTCTTAATAACTTCCATAGAACATCTCTATTAACTCCTCTTCTCAAGATCCATAAATGATACATACAAATCCATTTGCTTTTCTAAGTATTTCTCACGTACATTTTTCAAAGCAAACATCTGATCCACACATCCTCTACCACTTCTGAAACCACACTGCTCTTCCCCAATCTGATGCTCTGTACATGCCTTAGTCCTCTCAGTCAATACCCTCCCATATAATTCCCAGGAATACTCAACAAACCTACACCTCTGTAATTTGAGCACTCACTCTTATCCCCTTTGCCTTTGTACAATGGCACTATGCAAGCATTCCGCCAGTTCTCAGGCATCTCACCCTGCGTTATACATACATTAAATAAACCTACCAACCAGTCACCAGTACAGTCACACTCTTTTTCAATAAATTCCACTCCAATATCATCCAAACCCGCTGCCTTGCCGGCTTTCATCTTCTGCAAAGCCTTTACCACATCTTCTCTGTTTATCAAAATATTCTCCATAACCCTCTCACTTTGCACACCACCTCTACCAAAACACCCTATATCTACCACTCTCTCATCAAATATATTCAACAAACCTTCAAAATACTCACTCCATCTTCTTACATCACCACTACTTGTTATCATCTCCTCATTTGCCCCCTTTCACTGATGTTCCCATTTGTTCCCTTGTCTTACGCACCTCATGTATCTCCTTCCAAACCATCTTTTTATTATCCCTAAAATTTAATGGTACTCTCTGACCCCAACTCTCATTTGCCCTCTTTTTTGCCTTTTGCACCTTTTTCTTGACCTCCTGCCTCTTTCTTTTATACATTTCTCAGTCATTTGCATTCTTTTCCTGCAAAAATCGTCCAAATGCCTCTTTCTTCTCTTTCACTAATAATCTTTCTTCATCATCTCACTACTCACTACCATTTCTAATCTGCCTACCTCACACGCTTCTGATGCCACAAGCACCTTTTGCACAAGCCATCACATCTTCCCAAAATACATCCCATTCCTCCCCCACTCCCCTTACGTCCTTTGTTCTCATCTTTTTCCATTCTGTACTCAGTCTCTCCTGGTACTTCCTCACACAAGTCTCCTTCCCAAGCTCACTTACTCTCACCATCCTCTTCACCCCAACATTCTCTTTTCTTTTCTGAAAACCTCTACAAAACGTCACCTTCTCCTCCGCAATATAATGATTACACATCCCTGTAGTTGCACCTCTAAGCACATTATCATCCAAAAGTCTCTTTCACGCGCCTATTAATTAACACTTAATCCAATAACGCTCTCTGGCCATCTCTCCTACTTACATACGTAAACTTATGTACATTTCTTTTTTTAAACCAGGTATTTCTAATCACCAGTCCTTGTTTGGCACATAATTATACAAGCTCTTCACCATTTCCATTTACAAAACTGAACACCCCATGTACACCAATTATTCCCTCAAATGCAACATTACTCACCTTTGCATCCAAATCACCCATGACTATAATCCGGCGTCGTGCATCAAAATTACTAACGCACTCACTCAGCTGCTCCAAAATCACTTGCCTCTCATGATCTTTCTTGTCATGCCCAGGTGCATAAGCACCAATAATCACTCATCTCTCTCGATCAACTTTCAGTTTTACCCATATGAATCTAGAGTTTATTTTCTTACACTCTATCACATACTTCCACCACTCCTGTTTCAGGAGTAGTGCTATTCCTTCCATTGCTCTTGACCTCTCACTAATCCCTGATTTTACTCCCAAGACATTCCCAATCCACTCTTCCCCTTTACCCTTGAGCTTCGTTTCACTTAGAGCCAAAACATCCAGGTTCCTTTCCTCACACATTTAGACACCCCTATCTGAGCCTTCGAGGAGGATGAGCACTCCCCGCGTGACTCCTTCTTCTATTTCCCCTTTTAGAATGCTAAAATACAAGGTGGGGAGGGTTTCTAGCCCGCCGCTCCCGACCCCTTTAGTTGCATTCTACGACACGTAAGGAATGCGTGGGAAGTATTCTTTCTCCCCTATCCCCAGGAATATATATATTCATATACTTATTTACCATAATTTGTCGCTGTGTCCCGTTTTTAAGTTTTCCTTGTGTTGATGTTGTTTTCATAGCTGATATGCTCTGGGAATCAAGCGTTAAAATGGAAGAAGAGAAAATGGAGAAAAGCTATCATGTTTCTCTGGACTTGAAAAGAGCAGTTTTTCTGGGAAGGGTCAGGGAACAACAGTCGCGTAGAAACAGTTTACAATCAGAAAATAAAAGTTGGCAAGAAAGATGGTGAAAAGAGGAAGCAAAAAGGAAGAAGATAGGTATATTGTGCATGTTGGGAGATGATGCTTGAAGACCAGCCCGGTAGTTTAGTTTTAATGACCAAAAGTTAGGCCATTACTCCTGACTCGGAGGGTGTAAGATGGTTCCCGACACCATTGCAAACACCAGAAAGTCGAGACAGGCAGTACTTCCCTATGACATTTGCCGTCTCCAGTCTACTGCCTTCCAGCATCAAACGCCAACTCTCGGAAATGTTTTCAAAAGTCTGGCTACACACGGTCCTGGTGTGTGCGAAGTGGAATTACACAATTAAAACTTTGGCGAGACAAGTATGTCTCCGGTGGATGTGGGGTATGCTCTGTGGGTTCACTCGAAGCGCTCCGTAGGATAATGGGAATCTCGGATCTTAACCCAACCAGCCATATCATCATGGTCAGCAGGACCCTAGCAGTGCCAACCTAGAAGTTCTATATCCATATCTAATTCAACGCTTCTAGATTTCCAGCTGCGTCAGTGTAGTTGTATCACAGTAGAAGCCCATTAGGATTGGTCTTACCTCCTGCATCTGAAGAACAATAGATATATTCTATTTGTAGCCTAGTTCACGTTTTATAATCTCATAACACGAATTTCAACGTGTCGGTGACATAACTCTTGTTAATGCTATACTAGCGTACAAACAATCACTGTAAGAAAAAAACCTACGTATTTTCCGTAAATACCGTAAATAATGCAATGTCAGGAGCCCAGAGGCAAAACAGATTTATGTCAACACAAGGATTGTGTTAGAAAGTTGTTCATAACAATGACTGACAGAGAAAACTTTATGCAGAGTTTTGAAGACTAGCGGAGGCAAACATTTTGCGAAGGCGAAAATAAAATGAAATCATGGATTTTCAAAATTAGCATAGTTGTAAGGTGCCATAAACACGGGGAAAACCTACCGGTGATAGCTAACATGGCTTTGTACAGACATAGGCAAAGATTATTGACTAGTATGAAGATCGAGCGTGTGGCGAACTATCAGAAATTCCGAGAAAGGTTTCCTCCTTTGGACTTTGTTGTTTTGAGTTCGATTGCTTGTTACGTCATTTAAGAAGCCGCAGGGAGGCACAGCAAATGCTTCAGAATTCTCTGCTTTTAGGATATTTAACAACCTCACCGAAGTTTTGATACACAGTTCGTTCATTTATTTTTCAGTTCAACCATTTCTTACCTCAGTGGTAACAGAGCTTCCCATCATCCTTTGGGAAAACGCCCTATCCACTTAACAGTTTTATGTACTATGCATATGACAAGTAATGAGAATATAGTCACAAAATATGACCGTAGTTAGAAATAAAAGATATTGGAACTTCAAGTACAATTGTACATTATCAATGATCAACAATTATACTTCCTTTTGTGATATATGCGGCAATAGTCAGTGGTACGTGGAGGAGGTTAACCTTAAATTAAGAGCATCACGAAGCTGATATCATCACTGTAACAGTTCCTTCCGCGCTGTAGGTCACATCCTCCCACACTGTAAGGTAGCATGGCTCTGTATGTTGTGTCAGAGAAGGTTCACACTATGAAATGCGCAAGCCACACCTCCATTATTTTTTTCCTTCCCTATTTTCTCTCCCTCCCTCTTTCCTTTTCTACCTCCTTTCTCAATCTTCTCATCCGGACTCAGCTCTCACCGTCTCTTGTGCCACGCTTAAGTGCTCTCCCTCCTCACAGAAAGTAAGACAAGAGGAAATGGGATATTGTCATTCTGTAAAGTGGAACAACTTACCTTAATTCTTTGAAATGGTTCCTTCAGTGGTTTCCATGAAAGGAGAATCCGCATTTTCACAAAAAGAGGAAAGAAAGATGAAGTGAGGAAAAGTAAAAGACAAAAGCAAAGATGGAGAGAGAGAGAGAGAGAGAGAGAGAGAGAGAGAGAGAGAGAGAGAGAGAGAGAGAGAGAGAGAGAGAGAGAGAGAGAGAGAGAGAGAGAGAGAGAGAGAGAGAGAGAGAGAGAGAGAGAGGTCACAACAGCACTTTAAGTCTTCTGTACTTTCCGTTCGTCTGCCTAGATGGAAAAAAGTAAGCCCAACTTTAATCGTAGCTGCGTTGCTCCTGTGAAGGGTAGAAGTTTTGGTCAATCGTTTATATTTTCTTCTGTTGTAGGAAAGTGTGGGACAGCAGCACACTTAATGAAATATCTGGGATTTTCAGTAAACTTTCTAATTAATTCTTTTTTCTCCTGGAACAGTGTTGCTTTTTTATTATGGTACAAGACGTTGGTTGTAGTTGGACTATAACTGGGTTAGAACCTCTGCAGGAATGAGTTCTCCGCCTGAAATATTGGACGTAGACAAAGTATTGGATCTAACACAGCTGATAAAGACATTGTTGTGCAAGATCTCCAAATTCTATAATATCCTCAAGCTTCGTAGTAGTATATGTAGTGCTAACTGAGAGATGATTTACTTGAGTAAAACATTGTCCATCGTCATGAGGAACTAGAGCAACACACATGTCAAAGGACTTATGATGTACTGCTCTTCTTTGTGTACTTCGTGAGATTGTTAATTATCATTATTTTTCAGCAATTGAGAGAGAATGTCCAGTTTTCATCTTTAACCACAGTGATCCTGCTCAAATCACTTGTATTAATGCAATCACAAATTTGTAACTTGTGGTGAAGTGTCTGAAAATATAGTGAACTCTGGTTTTCTACTTATTTTTCCTCTTACTTTGACCCCCACTCACACATATATTTACTCCCTCTTCACATACATTCACTTTCATTCTCACATATATACGTACACACCCATCGCCATATATATTCACTCCAGCTCTCGCGTATATTCACTCCCACTGTGTCACATACCACTCTCACATATATTCTCTCCTTTTGCCATACATATTCACTACCATGGTCACATATATTCTTTCCCATGTCATATATATTCACTCGTGTGTCACACATATTCACTCCCAATTTCACACATGTTCATTACCAACCCCTCGCCTTGTTTTCCACTTCCCTCTTTGTTTTCCTCTTGCTCAACATGTTCTCAATTGTCTCGGATCCGTCTCCTTCCTCCCCTCACTTCCTCTCTTCCTCCAACCGTTTCCCAATCCTTCTCTTCATCTTCCCCTGCCACTTGACGTCTCTTACTTCCACATTCTACCTCTCTGTCTTTCCCCAAACTTTATCATTCACTCCCACTTTACGTTCCTCATACCCTCTCTCCATCTCCCGCAACCACTTGGCATTTTTCCACACCCTCCCCACCGTCTCCGGCTATCGTCGTCCTCGCTCTCTCCCGTCTTCACTTACGGTATCCCAGATCCATGTTGGGTGGGCTGGCACACCCACAGGATCATAGCCAGGATGATGCATCGTCTGAGCACCACTTTGCTTAAGTGTATAACAACTAAATGACACAGTTAAATAAGTCTTGAAAATATCTTTATACTTACTGTTGTTACAAATGATCAACACTTTGGTCATATGTTTAAGCGGATATTTATGAAAATACTACTTCGATCAAAATTATGTCAACACCAAGAATGCTTTTCATAATCTTTGGATGAACACTTGTGTAATGTTCAGAGTTACATAGATATAACAGCTTTGAAGTTTCAAGTAGGTGCACAACAGGATATCTATTACTTGAATCAAGGACAAGAGGAGGAAATTGTTTATCGAAGTTGGTACTGGGTCACAGGAAGAGCGCAAGACAGTCCCGAAGCTGTTTCCGATGTCTTGGAGACGAGCGTTAGCGGGAAGAGAGAGAGAGAGAGAGAGAGAGAGAGAGAGAGAGAGAGAGAGAGAGAGAGAGAGAGAGAGAGAGAGAGAGTTGTTGTGCGGGTGATGAAAAGGTCTTGATGAAGGCGCCCACGGGTGTGGCTGGGGACAATATGGTTAAGGCGATGGCATGGGAAGTCCTGGAGGTGCCATGTATGGTGGCAGAGAAATGTATAGAAAGTGGCTACAGGTCGATCAAAATGGCGTTGCTGGAGGCACTCCAGGATAGGTGGGAGAAGTAAGGAAGATGTTGCGAAAAGTAACAGAAGCAGATAACGCTTTTATAAAAATTGACGTTGTATTCTAGGCTACTGATTTTTGAATAGGTGAAACTGTATGTAGGTGTTATTGCAATTTGATTACCATTTGCTTTTAGCCAGTCTGTCTAAGCACCATGTCTTTACATTACGCATACAAACATATACACACCGCAGCTTGCATTAGGTGACCAGAATAGAGGATGAACAACTTGGGATGGCTGTAAGCAAGCTGTTCTAATCTGGGCGTTTTAGATAGGTTGTTGCCACTGCTCATTACTGTACCTCGAAGGCTCGTGCAATTCCCCATTTATATGGTATGGTACGTGGCCCATCTCTTACACCATCTACTATCATACAAGTTTCTAACTTTCGTTTGCTGCCCACTTTCACATCTTCATTGCACAGTTCATTCATTTCCTCAACTTCTCGTGTGGTATGACAGTACTGCTTTACATTTTCCTTAACATGCATCACTCTTTATTTGGTGTCAGGGTCTCTGGTTGATCTGCTTTTGCATCTCTCTAAGAATTATTTACGTCATCAACCTAGTTTGTTTTGATGAAGTATCCCTAACTCTTCCTTCCTCGGAGCTTTTTAACCTCTCTCTGAAACTCAGCTCATTTAATTCTTCTACCATCTTTATTGTTCTGTACTGAGTTTCTTAAAGTGCGGTAATCAAACTTGAGAAGAGTTTGGCTTAGTACTGGATGTCAACAGTTTCCTAATCATTTCCTTGTCTATGAATGCGATTCAAATGTTTAGTAACAGACAGTTTGTTTCCTTAACAATTAATGCTCTTGAGGCGACATATTAGGCCTATTAAGAGAATGGTAGTTTAGGATAGGACATGGTAGGGGCCCAGACCTAGTATAACAAGGTAGTTTGGGGTTGGACATTAGAGCGAGGTTGATATGTATGAATGAAGATGGCCTTGTTTTGGAGGGCGCTCAGGGTGTTGTTAAGGGTCCCGTCATCGAGAGGGTTGGTTTTATCATTGATATTATGTACAAGCTTTCATGAAGGTGGTGGGTACATTAGGGCATCTCTTGTAAGGATGAAGAACCACAAGGTTCCCAAAACTGTAATTCAGAAGACGCCAAGGTGAAGGACTGGAGGGTGGAGGTGCCAGGTCGATAACGTCCGGACATACGACGCTAAGAGAAAGGTGCAAGAGGTAAAAAAGAAGGCAAATGAGAGTTAGGGTGACAAAGTATCATTAAATTTTAGGAAGAATAAAATGATGCTTTAGAAGGAGGTAAGTAAAGAGCATAAGACAAGAGAACAAATGAGAACATCGGTGAAGGGGACTAATAGGGAGGAAAAAACAAGTAGTGGTGATGTGAGAAGATGGAGTGAGTATTCTTAAGGACTGTGGAATGTGTTAGATGATGGACTGGCAGACATAGGGTGTTTTGGACGACGTGGTGTGCAAGGTGAGAGGGTTAGGAAGATTGATTTGCTAAACATAGAAGAGGTAGTAAAAGCTTTG
Source organism: Panulirus ornatus (assembly GCF_036320965.1). NCBI lineage: Eukaryota > Metazoa > Arthropoda > Malacostraca > Decapoda > Palinuridae > Panulirus > Panulirus ornatus. The sequence continues at coordinate 42,984,308 of NC_092238.1, read as the reverse complement.
CGGAGCATGAAAGCAGGCAAAGCAGCAGGTTTGAATGGTATTACAGTGGAATTTATCAAAATAGGGGGTGAGTGTGGTGTTAACTGGTTTTTAAGGATATTTAATGTATGTATGACTCATGGTGTGATGTCTAAGGATTGGCAGAATGCATGCATAGTGCCATTGTACAAAGACAAATGGGATAAAGGTGAGTGCTCAAATTACAGAGGTATAAGAATATTGAGTATTCCTGGGAAATTATATGGGAGGGTATTAATTGAGAGGGTAAAGGAATGAACAGAGCATCAGATTAGGGAAGAGCAGTGTGGTTTCAGAAGTGGTAAAGGATGTGTGGATAAGGTGTTTGCTTTGAAAAATGTATGAGAGAAACACTTAAAAAAGCAAATGGATTTGTATGAAGCATTTATGAATCTGGAGAAGGCATATGATAGAGATGAGAGAGATGCTCTGTGGAAGGTATTATGAAAATGTGGTGTGGGAGACAAGTTGGTAAAAGCAGAGAAAAGTTTTTATCGAGGATGTAAGGCATTTGTGCGAGTGGGAAGAGAGGAAAGTGATTGGTTCTCAGTGAATATAGGCTTCAAGTAGGGATGGTTGTTTAATTTGTTTATGGGTGGGGCTGTTTGGGAGGTGAATTCAAGAGTTTTGGAAAGAGGGGCAAGTATGCAGTCTGTTGTGGATGAGAGAACTTGGGAAGTGAGTCAGTTGTTGTTCGCTGATGATACAGCGCTGGTGGCTGATTCGGGTGAGGAACTACAGAAGTTGGTGACTGAGTTTGGTAAAGTGTGTGATAGAAGAAATTGAGAATAAATGTGAACACAAGCAAGGTTATTAAGTACAGTAGGGTTGAGGGACAAGTCAATTGGGAGGTAAGTTTGAATGGAGAAAAACTGGAGGAAGTGAAGTGATTTAGATATCTGGGAGTGGATTTGGCAGCAGATGGAACCATGGAAGCGGAAGTAAGTCATAGCATGGAAGAGGGGGCGAAAGTTCTGGGGCGTTGAAAAAAGTGTGGAAAACAAAAATAGGTATGTTTGAAGGAATAGTGGCTCCAACAATGTTGGAAGGATAGAGTGAAAAAAATTTTGAGCTATCATGCAGGAGGGTAAAAGGCGTACAAGGAAAAGAATGAATTGGAGCGATGTGGTATGCGAGGTCGACATGCTGTCAGTGGATTGAACCAGGGCATGTGAAGCGTCTGGGGTAAACCATGGAAAGTTTCGTTGGGCCTGGATGTGGAAAGGGAGCTATGGTTTCGATGCATTACACATGACAGATAGAGACTGAGTGTGAACGAAAGTGGCCTTTGCTGTCTTTTGCTAGCATTACCTCACGGGTATGAGGTATATATGTATATGTCTGTGTATGTATATATATGTGTACATTGAGATGTATGGGTATGTATATTTGCGTGTGGGGACGTGTATGTATATACATGTGTATGGGGATGGGTTGGGCCATTTCCTTCGTCTGTTTCCTTGCGCTACCTCGCAAACGCGGGAGACAGCTCCAAAGCAAAATGAATGAAATAAAATAGATAGATATAAATATGTATGTTAAGATGTATAGGTATGTATATTTGTGTGTGTGGACGTGTACGTATATACATGTGTATGTGGGTGGTTTGGGCCATTCTTTCGTCTGTTTCCTTGCGCCACGTCGCTAACGCGGGAGACAACGACAAAGCAAAATAAATAAGAAATAGATCAATATATATATATATATATATATATATATATATATATATATATATATATATATATATATATATATATATATATATATATAAATATGTCTGTGTATGTGTATATATGTATACGTTGAAATGTATAGGTATGTGCATATGTGGGTTGGGCCATTTTTTCGTCTGTTTCCTTTCACTACCTTGCTGACGCGGGAAACAGCGACAAAGTATAAACAAATAAATGATATATATATATATATATATATATATATATATATATATATATATATATATATATATATATATATATATATTTTTTTTTTTTTTTTTTTTTTCTCTCTTTTTTTCATACCATTCTCCATCTCCCGCGTTAGCGAGGTACTGTTAAGAACATAGGACTGAGCCTTTGAGTGAGATCCTCACAAGGCCCCTTTCTCTGTTCCTTCTTTGGGAAAATCAAACATCGATAGTAAAGGATTTCTAGCCCAACGCTCCATCCCCTTTTACTCGCCTTCTACGACACGCAAGGAATACGTGGGAAGTATTCTTTCTCCCCTATCCCCAGGGATATATATATATATATATATATATATATATATATATATATATATATATATATATATATATATATATATATATATATATATATATATTTATATATATTTACCTGAGCATAGGGAAGAAAGAATACTTCCCACGCATTCTTCACTTGTCGTAGAAGGCGACAAAAGAGGACGGGACCGGGGGGGGGGGCCTAGATACCCTCCAGTCCTTGTATTTTAAATTTCTAAACGGGGAAACAGAAGAAACAGTCACGTGGTGAGTGCTCATCATCCTCGAAGGCTTAGATTAGGGTGTGTAAATGTGTGTGGATGAGACCAAGATGAGAAAAAAAGGAGAGATAGGTTGTATATTTGAGGAAAGGAACCTGGATATTCTGGCTCTGAGTAAAATGAAGCTCAAGGGTAAAGGGGAAGAGTGGTTGGGAATGTCTTGGGAGTAAAGTCAGGGGTTAGTGAGAGGACAAGATCAAGGGAAGGAGTAGCATTACTCCTGAAACAGGAGTGGTGGGAGTATGTGATAGAGTTTTAGAATGTAAACTCTAGATTGATATAAGTAAAACTGAAAGTGGATGGAGAGAGATGGGTGAATATTGGTGCATATGCACCCGGGCATGAAAAGAAAAATTATGAGGTGCAAGTGTTGTGGGAGCACCTGAGAGAGTGTGTTAGTTGTTTTAATGCACGAGACCGCGCTTTGTGATGGGTGATTTGAATGCAAAGGTGAGTAATGTGACAGATGAGTGAATAATTGGTGTACATGGGGTGTTCAGTGTTGTAAATGGAAATGGTGAGGAGCTTGCAGATTTAATGAGCGGAAAAATGACTGATGATTGGGAATACCTGGTTTAAAAAGAGATATACATAAATAAACGTACGTAAGTAGGAAAGATTAACAGTGTTATTGGGATATGTATTAATTGATAGGCGTGTGAAAGAGAGACTTTTGGATGTTAAAGTGTTGAGAGGTTCAACTGAAGAGATGTTTGACCATTATCTTGTGGAGGCGAAGGTGAAGATTTGTAGAGGTTTTTCAGAAAAGAAGAGTGAATGTTGGGGTGAAGAGAGTGGTGAGAGTAAGTGAGTTTAGGAAGGAGACTTGTGTGAGGAAGTACCAGCAGACTCTGAGTACAGAATAATAAAAGATGAGAACAAAGGACGTAAGGGGAGTGGGGGAGGAATGGGATGTGTCAAGGGTAACAGAGATGGCTTGTGCAAAAGATGCTTGTGGCGTGAGAAGCGTGGGAGGTGGGCAGATTTGAAATGGTAGTGTGTGGTGGGATGAAAAATTAAGATTATTAGTGAAGGAGAAGAGAGCGGCATTTGGATGACTTTTGCAGGGAAATAATGCAAATGACTGAGAGATGTATAAAAGAAAGATGCAGGAGGTCAAGAGAGAGGTGCAGGAGGTGAAAAAGAGGGCAAATGTGAGTTGGGGTGGGAGGGTATCTTTGAATTTTAAAGAGAATACAAGATGTTTTGGAAGGAGGTAAATAAAGTGCGTAAGACAAGGGAACAAATAGGAACATCGGTGAAGGGGGCTAATGGGGAGGTAAAAACAAGTAGTGTGATGTGAGAAGGAGATGGAATTAGTATTTTGAATTTTTTTTCAATGTGTTTTGTGATAGAGTGGCAGATATAGGGTGTTTTGGCCGAGGTGGTGTGCAAAGTGAGAGGTTAGTGAGAATGATTTAGTAGACAGAAGATGAAAGCGGAAGATGAAAGCCGGCAAGACAGCGGGTTTCGATGGTATTGCAGTGAAATGTATTAAAAAAAGGGGATTAAGTATATTTGACTGGTTGGTAAGGTTATTTGTATGTATGACTCTTGGTGAGGTAACTGTGAACTGGCCGAATGATTGCATAGTGCCATTGTACAAAGGCAAAGTGATTAAGAGTGAGTGCTGAAATTTCAGAGTATAAGATTGTTGAGTATTCCTGGGAAATTAAATGGGAGGGTATTGATTGAGAGGGTGAAGGAATGTACAGAGCATCAGATAGGGGAAGAGAATTGTGGTTTCAGAAGTGGTACAAGATGCGTGGATAAGGTGTTTGCCTTAAAGAATGTATATGAGAAATACTTAGAAACGCAAATGGATTTGTATGTAGCATTTATAGATGGGGTTGTTAGGAAGGTGAATTCAAAAGTTTTTGTAAGGTACGCGAGTATGCAGTCTGTTGTGGATGAGAGAGCTTGGGAAGTGAGTCAGTTGCTCTTTGCTGATGATACAACGGTGATGTCTCATTCGGTTGAGAAACGGCAGAAGCTGGTGACTGACTTTGGTAAAAAGTGTAAAAGAAGAAAGCTGACAGTAAATATGAATAAGAGCAAGGTTATTAGGTACAGTAGGGTTGAGGGACAAGTCAATTGGGAGGTAAGTCTGAATGGAGAAAAACTGGAGGAAGTGAAGTATTTTAGATATCTGGGAGTGGACTTGGAAGCGGATGGAACCATGAAAGCGGAAGTGAATCATAGGGTGGGGGAGGGGGTGAGACTTTTGTGAGCGTTGGAAATGTGTGTAAGTCGAGAACGTTATCTTAGAGAGGAAAAATAGGTATGTTTACAGGAAAAGTGGTTCCAACAAAGTTTTATGGTTGCAAGGCGTGGGCTGTAGATAGACTTGTGCGGAGGAGAGTGGATGTGCTGAAAATGATGTGTTTGAGGACAATATGTGTTGTGAGGTGGTTTGATCGAGTAAGTAATGAGAGGGTAAGAGAGAAATGTGGTAATAAAAGGAGTGTGGTTGAGAGAGCAGAAGAGGGTGTTTTCAAATGGTTTCGTCACATGGAGAGAATGGGTGAGGAAAAATTGACAAAGAGGATATATGCGTCAGAGGTGGAGGGAACGAGAAGTGGGAGACCAAATTGTTGGTGGAAAGATGGAGTGAAAAAGATTTTGAGTGATCGGAGCCTGAACATGCAGGAGGCGAAAGGTGAGCGAGGAATAGAGTGAATTGGACCGATATTGTATATTGGGGTCGACGTGTAGTCAATGGATTGATCCAGGGCATGTGAAGCGTCTGGGGCAAACTGTGAAGAGTTTTGTGGGTTCGGGATGTGGAAAGGGAGCTGTGTATTCGGCGCATTATACATGACAGGTAGAGAATGAGTGTGAAAGAATGTGGTCTATGTTGTCTTTCTTAGCGTTACCTCGCGCACATGCGGGGGGGAGGGGGTTGTCATTTCATGTGTGGCGTGGTGGCGAAAGGAATGAATAAGGGAATAAGACAGTATGAGTTTTGTACATGTGTATGTATGTATATGCCTGTGTGTGTGTATATATATGTATACGTGTATATATATGTATATGTACTCTGTGAGGACGTGTACGTATATACATGTGTATGTGGGTGCGTTGGGTCATTCGTTCGTCTGTTTCCTTGCGTTACCTCCCTAACGCGGGAGACAGCGACAAAATTTGAGAAGATAATAAAAATGAGATGAAATACATATATATATATATATATATATATATATATATATATATATATATATATATATATATATATATATATATATATATATATATATATATATATATATATACGAATAAAGTGCATATGAACGCGCACCTTCATAGAACATACAAACCTCCAACAGCCAGTATCGAACACGGGACCCCTGTGCAAGAGACAGGCATGCTAACCGCTAGGCTATGGGACTGTATAATAAGAAACAACTATTCGAAATACTAAGTACTCGAATACCCTTCGTCTCACAATGGTGAGCAACGGGGTCTTTACCATTGTGAGACGAAGGGTAAAAAAAAAAAAAAAAAAAAAAAAAAAAAAAAAAAATATATATATATTTATATAAATTATTTTTTTTTTGCTTTGTCGCTGTCTCCCGCGTTTGCGAGGTAGCGCAAGGAAACAGACGAAAGAAATGGCCCAACCCACCCCCATACACATGCCTTGATTCAATCCACTGACAGCACGTCAACCCCGGTATACCACATCGCTCCATTTCACTCTATTCTTTGCCCTCCTTTCACCCTCCTGCATGTTCAGGCCCCGATCACACAAAATCTTTTTCACTCCATCTTTCCACCTCCAATTTGGTCTCCCTCTTCTCCTCGTTCCCTCCACCTCCGACACATATATCCTCTTGGTCAATCTTTCCTCACTCATTCTCTCCATGTGACCAAACCATTTCAAAACACCCTCTTCTGCTCTCTCAACCACGCTCTTTTTATTTCCACACATCTCTCTTACCCTTACGTTACTTACTCGATCAAACCACCTCACACCACACATTGTCCTCAAACATCTCATTTCCAGCATATCCATCCTCCTGCGCACAACTCTATCCATAGTCCACGCCTCGCAACCATACAACATTGTTGGAACCACTATTCCTTCAAACATACCCATTTTTGCTTTCCGAGATAATGTTCTCGACTTCCACACATTCTTCAAGGCTCCCAGAATTTTCGCCCCCTCTCCCACCCTATGATCCACTTCCGCTTCCATGGTTCCATCCGCTGCCAGATCCACTCCCAGATATCTAAAGCGCTTTACTTCCTCCAGTTTTTCTCCATTCAAACTTACCTCCCAATTGACTTGACCATCAACCCTACTGTACTTAATAACCTTGCTCTTATTCACATTTACTCTTAACTTTCTTCTTTCACACACTTTACTAAACTCAGTCACCAGCTTCTGCAGTTTCTCACATAAATCAGCCACCAGCCCTGTATCATCAGCGAACAACAACTGACTCACTTCCCAAGTTCTCTCATCCCCAACAGGCTTCATACTTGCCCCTCTTTCCAAAACTCTTGCATTCACCTCCCTAACAACCCATCCATAAACAAATTAAACAACCATGGAGACATCACACACCCCTGCCGCAAACCTACATTCACTGTGAACCAATCACTTTCCTCTCTTCCTACACGTACACATGCCTTACATCCTCGATAAAAACTTCACTGCTTCTAACAACTTTCCTCTCACACCATATATTCTTAATACCTTCCACAGAGCATCTCTATCAACTCTATCATATGCCTTCTCCAGATCCATAAATGCTACATACAAATCCATTTGCTTTTCTAAGTATTTCTCACATACATTCTTCAAAGCAAACACCTGATCCACACATCCTCTACCACTTCTGAAACCACACTGCTCTTCCCCAATCTGATGCTCTGTACATGCCTTCACCCTCTCAATCAATACCCTCCCATATAATTTACCAGGAATACTCAACAAACTTATACCTCTGTAATTTGAGCACTCACTCTTATCCCCTTTGCCTTTGTACAATGGCACTATGCACGCATTCCGCCAATCCTCAGGCACCTCACCATGAGTCATACATACATTAAATAACCTTACCAACCACTCAATAATACGGTCACCCCCTATTCTAATAAATATATATATATATATATATATATATATATATATATATATATATATATATATATATATATATATATATATATATATTATATTTATTATTTATTTTGCTTTGTCGCTGTCTCCCGCGTTTGCGAGGTAGCGCAAGGAAACAGACGAAAGAAATGGCCCAACCCACCCCCATACACATGTATATACATACACGTCCACACACGCAAAAATACATACCTATACATCTCAATGTACACATATATATACACACACAGACACATACATATATACCTATGCACACAATTCACACTGTCTGCCTTTATTCATTCCCATCGCCACCTCGCCACACATGGAATACCATCCCCTTCCCCCGTCATGTGTGCGAGGTAGCGCTAGGAAAAGACAACAAAGGCCCCATTCGTTCACACTCAGTCTCTAGCTGTCATGCAATAATGCCCGAAACCACACCTTTCCACATCCAGTCCCCACACTACTTTCCATGGTTTACCCCAGACGCTTCACATGCCCTGATTCAATCCACTGACAGCACGTCAACCCCGGTATACCACATCGATCCAATTCACTCTATTCCTTGCCCGCCTTTCACCCTCCTGCATGTTCAGGCCCCGATCACTCAAAATCTTTTTCACTCCATCTTTCCATATATATATATATATATATATATATATATATATATATATATATATATATATATATATATATATATATATATATATATATATATATACATATATATATATATATATATATATATATATATATATATATATATATATATATATATATGTATATATATATATATATATATATATATATATATATATATATATATATATATATATATATATATATATATATATATATATATATATATATATATATATATATATATATATATATATATATACGTCGCTGTCTCCCGCTTTTGCGAGGTCGTCTGTTTCCTTGCGCTACCTCGCAAACGCGGGAGACAGCGACAAAGTATAATAAAAAAAAATAAATAATATATATACACATATATATATATATATATATATATATATATATATGCTTGTATAGTGTCATTGTGCAAAGGCAAAGGGGATGTAAGTGAATGCTCAAATTACAGAGGTATAAGTTTGTTGAGTATTCATGGGAAGTCATGTGGGAGGGTATTGATTCAGAGGGGGTCAAGCCATGTACAGAGCATCAAATTGGGGAGGAGCAGTGTGGTTTCAGAAGTGGTAGAGGATGTGTGGATCAGGTGTTTGCTTTGAAGAATGTATGTGAGCATTACTTAGAAAAACAGATGGATTTGTATGTAGCATTCATGGATCTAGAGATGTCATATGATTTAGTTGATAAAGATGCTCTGTGGAAGATATTCAGAGTTTATGGTGTGGTAGGTAAGTTGCTAGAAGCAGTGAAAAGTTTTTATCGAGGATGCAAGGGATGTGTACGAGCAGGAGGAAAGGAAAGTGATTGGTTAACAGTGAATGATGGTTTGTGGCAGGGGAGCATGATGTCTCCATGGTTGTTTAATTTGTTTATGGATGGAGACGTTAGGGAGGTTAGTGCAAGGGTTTTGGAGAGAGGGGAAAGTATGCAGTCTGTTAAGGATGAAAGGGCTTGGGAAGTGAGTTAGTTGTTGTTTGCTGATGATACAGTGCTGCTGGCTTATTCGGGTGAGAAACTGCAAAAGTTGGTGACTAAATTTGGTAGTGTGTGAAAGATGAAACCTGAGAGTAAATGTGAATAAAAGCAAGGTTATTAGGTTCAGCAGGGTTGAGGGACAAGTCAACTGGGAGGTAAGTTTGAATGGAGAAAAACTGGAGGACGTGAAGTGTTTTAGATATCTGGGAGTGGATTTGGCAGCTGATGGAACCATGGAAGCGGAAGTGAGTCACAGCGTGGGGAGGGGGCGAAGGTTCAGGGAGCGTTGAAAAATGTGTGGAAGGCGAGAACTTTATCTCGGAGTGCAAAAATGGGTATGTTTGAAGGAATAGTGGTCCCAATAATGTCATATGGATGTGAGGCATGGGCCATAGATAGGGTTGCGCTGAGGAGGGTGGAGGTGTTAGAAATGAGATGTTTGAGGACAATATGTGGAGTGAGGTGGTTTGATCGAGTAAGTAATGAAAGGGTAAGAGAGATGTGTGGTAATAAAATGAGTGTGGTTGAGAGAGCAGAAGAGGGTGTATTGAAATGTTTTGATCATATGGAGAGAATGAGTTAGGAAAGATTGACGAAGAAGATATATGTGTCAGAGGTGGAAGGAGCGAGAAGTGGTAGACCAATTTGGAGGTGAAAGGATGAAGTGAAAAATATTTTGAGCGATCGGGGCCTGAACATACAGGAGGGTGAAAGGCGTGCAAGGAATAAAGGGAATTGGAACGATGTGGTATACCGGGGTCGACGTGCTGTCAGTGGATTGAATCACGGCATGTGAAACATCTGGGGTAAACCATGGAAAGTTTTGTGTGGCCTGGATGTGGAAAGGGAGCTGGGGTTTCGGTGCATTACACATGATAGCTAGAGACTGATTGTGAACGAATGTATCCTTTTTTGTCTTAATGCTACCTCGCGTGCACGCGTGGGGAGGGGGTTCCATATCATGTGTAGCGGGGTGGCGGCGTGAATGGATGAAGACAGCATGTGTGTATATGTACTTGTGTATATACATGTATGTGTCTGTGTATGTATGTGTATGTATATGTTGAAATGTATAGGTATGTATATGTGTGTGTGTAGGCGTTTATGTATATACATATGTATATTGGTAGGTTGGGCTATTCTTTCGTCTGTTTCATTGCGCTACCTCACTAACGCGGGAGACAGCGTCAAAGTATAATAAGAATATATATATATATATATATATATATATATATATATATATATATATATATATATATATATATATATATATATATATATATATATATATATATATATATATATATATAATTCCCTGGGGATAGGGGAGAAAGAATACTTCCCACGTATTCCCTGAGTATCGTAGAAGGCGACTAAAAGGGAAGGGAGCGGGGGGCTGGAAATCCTCCCCTCTCTTTTTCTTTTTTTTTCCAAAGGAAGGAACAGAGAAGGGGGCTGGATGAGGATGTTTCCTCAGAGGCCCAGTCCTCTGTTCTTAACGCTACCTCGCTGACGCGGGAAATGGTGATTAGTATGAAAGAAAGAAAAAATTATATATATACATACATATACATATATATATATATATATATATATATATATATATATATATATATATATATATATATATATATATATATATATATATATATATATATATATATGTATATATATATACATATATATATATATATATGTATATATATATATATATATATATATATATATATATATATATATATATATATATATATATATATATATATATATATATATATATATATATATATATTGGAAAGGATCACAGTTCTGCGCGTGATCAAGATGTTCCTATGAATGCAAGGGGAAAATGAAGCACGATAAGTTCCCAAGTTCACTTTCGTGTAATAATCACACCATCAGGGGAGCCACAAGAGAGAAATATAGCAGTCAGTTGATATACATCGAAGAGACGAAGCTAAATGGCATCCTAGCTTGGTCTCTTCGATATATATCAACTGGCTGTTATATTTCTCTCGCGTGTCTCCCCTGATGATATGATTATTACCCGAAAGTGCACTTGGGATATTATCGTTTCATTTTCCCCGTGGACTCGTAGGAATATCTTTTGTACTATGTCCCAAGCTTTGCTCAACTTAGGCCAATAAACTACGCCTTTGAAAAATAATTCTGCTTTATACCAACAGCAACAGATGCACTAGGGAAGTTTAGTAGAAGCATCAAACATCTTTGCCTTGGTTGCCTTTCATTAACGACGACGCACTTCTGTGAAGGATATGGAGTAAAGCCTATGGGATCCTTATACCTTGGAGAAGGGATTTCTCCATTTCTGTATCAAGTGAGGATACAGCTAATGTTGCTATAGTAATCCTAATGGATTTCTTCCTCCTCAAAATATCTTTGAAGAAAAAATATACCCTCAAGGGGTATTCAGGCGAGAGCTCGGAATATTCTGAGTTTCTCCTGTGAAAGACGAATACCTTTGATGCAAAGGGAACTGTAGAAGCTGGTGATTAGTGCCGGAGACTCTCTTGATATCCGACTGCTCGGCACTGGTGAGATAAGTGAGGACGGGTTTACCTGTAGCTCGTCTGTCTGTGTAAATGATAGGCAGGTTTGTGAGTGATATTGCGAGAGTCTTCAGATATATTGTTGTCCGGGTGATAAGATTAAACCTTCATTAGCAAGCTTCGAACCAACGCCAGCTATGAACTGAAACAGGGACGGTGCCAGACTTGCTACTCAGACAACAAAAAAGAAGCTATTCGACTATATGACCAAACGATCATCTTATTATGGGCATCGTGGATCTTCATGAGCCAGTCTTTTAGGCCCAGCTATCTAATAGTAACCTCTTACCGAGTTCACTGGTAAAGCATAAAGGTTACGTACTGCAACGTCGGTAATCTTTCTTCTTCCCTCTCCGCAGGCGTTAGTTCGAGGTTGGCTATGCTCTGTGGAGTTGCCACTGCTTTGTAGTTACTTGATGATCGTATATAAGCCTCTATGTTCAGCCTCAGCGTGTTCGGTCAAATGTTTTTCCCTACTGTGCCTAGCATAGAAAAAATGGATTTATGTTTAGTGGAATAGGATTAGTAGTGTTTCTGCTTTTTGTCTCGGCAGGCACATCAATTCTCCAGCTGTCTTGTGTGATGCACCGATATCACAGTTCCCTATCCACATCTAGGCTCCATAGACCTTTCCAAGGTTTACCCCGGACGACCTACAGAGTCTACATGCCCCGACCAGCCCGATGACATACATCATCCCTACGGTAAGGGGGGAAAGAATTATACCTCCGTATTCCCTACGTGTCGTAGAAGGCGACTAAAAGGGATAGCCCTCCCCTTCTTGTATCTCACTTTCTATAAAATGGAAAAAAGGAGCTAAGAGGAGAGTAATCATCCTTCTCGAAGACTGAGGCTGGGGTGTTTAAATGTGTGTGATTGTAACCAAAAAGAGAAGAAATGAGAGACTGGTCATATGTTGAAAGATTATCCTGGATTTTCTAGCTCTGAGTGAAATAAAGTTTAAGAGTAAAAGAGGGGAATGGTGTGGAAATGTTTTAAGAGTAAAATCACAGGTTGATGAGAGGACAAGAACTAAGAATAGCACCACTGTTGAAACATGAGCTTTAGGAGTGTGTGAAGGAGTTTAAGGTAATGATATCTTGAGTGATGTAGGTAAAAATGGAAGTGGATGGTGAGAGTGGGTGATGATCAGTCCTTATGCACCTGGCCATAAGGAGAAAAATTATGAAGCAAGTGTTTTGGGAGCAGCTGAGGAAGTTTGTAGTTTTGATACAAGAGAAAGGTTACAACTTATGGGTGATATAAATGCGAAGGTGAATAATGTGTCACTGGACGGAACTATTTAAGGGCATGAGATATTCAGTACAGTGAATGGAAATGGCGAAAACCAACTGAGGTTATATGCTGAAAAGGGACTATTGATTGGGAATACCATGTTTCAGTGGCGTCTGCAGCCGAAGACGAAGACACAAAATAACGGTGTGGATAGACTTCTTTCAGGAGAGTTCTTTGATAATCCCGAACTACATCGTCAAGTGAAGGTGATACAGCCTCTCCATGAATGACTTTACGTAAGCTTGCGGTGTTACCTCAAGCAGCTGAATCCGGTAACACCTTTATATATACAAATATATATATATATATATATATATATATATATATATATATATATATATATATATATATATATATATATATATATATATATATTATTTATTTATTTTGCTTTGTCGCTGTCTCCCGCGTTTGCGAGGTAGCGCAAGGAAACAGACGAAAGAAATGGCCCATCCCACCCTCATAAACAATGTATACACATACACGTCCACACACGCAAATATACATACCTATACATCTCATTGTACACATATATAAACACACACAGACACATACATATATACCCATGCACACAATTCACACTGTCTGCCTTTATTCATTCCCATCGCCACCTCGCCACACATGGAATACCATCAACCTCCCCCCTCATGTGTACGAGGTAGCACTAGGAAAAGACAACAAAGGCCCCATTCGTTCACACTCAGTCTCTAGCTGTCATGCAATAATGCCCGAAACCACAGCTCCCTTTCCACATCCAGGCCCCAAACAACATTCCATGGTTTACCCCAGACGCTTCACATGCCCTGATTCAATACACTGACAACACGTCAACCCCGGTATACCACATCGATAAAATTCACTCTATTCCTTGCCCTCCTTTCACCCTTCTCCATGTTCAGGCCCCGATCACAAAAAATCTTTTTCACTCCATCTTTCCACCTCCAATTTGGTCTCCCACTTCTCCTCGTTCCCTCCACCTCCGACACATATATCCTCTTCGTCAATCTTTCCTCACTCATTCTCTCCATGTGCCCAAACCATTTCAAAACACCCTCTTCTGGTCTCTCAACCACGCTCTTTTTATTTCCACTCATCTCTCTTACCCTTACATTACTTACTCGATCAAACCACCTCACACCACACATTGTCCTCAAACATCTCATTTCCAGCACATCCACCCTCCTGCGCACAACTCTATCCATAGCCGACGCCTCGCAACCATAAAACATTGTTGGAACCACTATTCCTTCAAACATACCCATTTTGGTTTCCGAGATAATGTTCTCGACTTCCACACATTCTTCAAGGCTCCCAGGATTTTCGCCCCCTCCCCCACACTATGATTCACTTCCGCTTCCATGGTTCCATCCGCTGCCAGATCCACTCCCAGATATCTAAAACACTTCACTTCCTCCAGTTTTTCTCCATTCAAACTTACCTCCCAATTGACTTGACCCTCAACCCTACTGTACCTAAAAACATTAGTCTTATTCACATTTACTCTTAACTTTCTTCTTTCACACACTTTACCAAACTCAGTCACCAGCTTCTGCAGTTTCTCACATGAATCAGCCACCAGCGCTGTATCATCAGCGAACAACAACTGACTCACTTCCCAAGCTCTCTCATCCACAACAGACTTCATACTTGCCCCTCTTTCCAAAACTCTTGCATTCACCTCCCTAACAACCCCATCCATAAAAAATTAAACAACCATGGAGACATCACACACCCCTGCCGCAAACCTACATTCACTGAGAACCAATCACTTTCCTCTCTTCCTACACGTGCACATGCCTTACATCCTCGATAAAAACTTTTCACTGCTTCTAACAACTTGCCTCCCACACCATATATTCTTAATACCTTCCACAGAGCATCTCTATCAACTCTATCATATGCCTTCTCCAGATATATAAATGCTACATACAAATCCATTTCCTTTCTAAGTATTTCTCACATACATTCTTCAAAGCAAACACCTGATCCACACATCCTCTACCACTTCTGAAACCACACTGCTCTTCCCCAATCAGATGCTCTGTACATGCCTTAACCCTCTCAATCAATACCCTCCCATATAATTAACCAGGAATAATCAACAAACTTATACCTCTGAAATTTGAGCACTCACTCTTATCCCCTTTGCTTTTGTACAATGGCACTATGCACGCATTCCGCCAATCCTCAGGCACCGCATCATGAGTCATACATACATTAAATAACCTTACCAACCAGTCAACGATACAGTCACCCCCTTTTTAAATAAATTCCACTGCAATACCATCCAAACCTGCTGCCTTGCCCAAGACACACTATATCTGCCACTTTATCATATATATATATATATATATATATATATATATATATATATATATATATATATATATATATATATATATATATATATATATATATATATATATATATATATATATATATATGTATATGTATATATATATATATATATCTTTTTTTTTCGCTGTCTCCCGCGTTTGCGAGGTAGCGCAAGGAAACAGACGAAAGAAATGGCCCAACCCACCCCCATACACATGTATACACATACACGTCCACACACGCAAATATACATACCTACACAGCTTTCCATGGTTTACCCCAGACGCTTCACATGCCCTGATTCAATCCACTGACAGCACGTCAACCCCGGTATACCACATCGATCCAATTCACTCTTTTCCTTGCCCTCCTTTCACCCTCCTGCATGTTCAGGCCCCGATCACACAAAATCTTTTTCACTCCATCTTTCCACCTCCAATTTGGTCTCCCACTTCTCCTCGTTCCCTCCACCTCCGACACATATATCCCCTTGGTCAATCTTTCCTCACTCTTTCTCTCCATGTGCCCAAACCATTTCAAAATACCCTCTTCTGCTCTCTCAACCACGCTCTTTTTATTTCCACACATCTCTCTTACCCTTACATTACTTACTCGATCAAACCGCCTCACCACACATTGTCCTCAAACATCTCATTTCCAGCACATCCACCCTCCTGCGCGCAACTCTATCCATAGCCCACGCCTCACAACCATACAACATTGCTGGAACCACTATTCCTTCAAACATACCCAATTTTGGTTTCCGAGATAATGTTCTCGACTTCCACACATTTTTCAAGGCTCCCAGGATTTTCGCCCCCTCCCCCACCCTATGATTCACTTCCGCTTCCATGGTTCCATTCGCTGCCAGATCCACTCCCAGATATCTAAAACGTTTTACTTCCTCCAGTTTTTCTCCATTCAAACTTACCTCCCAATTGATTTGACCCTCAACCTTACTGTACCTAATTACCTTGCTCTTATTCACATTTACTCTTAACTTTCTTCTTTCACACACTTTACCAAACTCAGTCACCAGCTTCTGCAGTTTCTCACATGAATCAGCCACCAGCGCTCTATCATCAGCGAACAACAACTGACTCACTTCCCAAGCTCTCTCATCCACAACAGACTTCATACTTGCCACTCTTTCCAAAACTCTTGGATTCACCTCCCTAACAACCCCATCCATAAACAAATTAAACAACCATGGAGACATCACACACCCCTGCCGAAACCTACATTCACTGAGAACCAATCATTGTCCTCTCTTCCTACACGTACATCCTCGATAAAAACTTTTCACTGCTTCTAAGAACTTGCCTCCCACACCATATATTCTTAATACCTTCCACAGAGTATCTCTATCAACTCTATCATATGCCTTCTCCAGATCCATAAATGCTACATACAAATCCATTTGCTTTTCTAAGTATTTCTCACATACCTTCTTCAAAGCAAACACCTGATCCACACATCCTCTACCACTTCTGAAACCACACTGCTCTTCCCCAATCTGATGCTCTGTACATGCCTTCACCCTCTCAATCAATACCCTCCCATATAATTAACCAGGAATACTCAACAAACTTATACTTCTGAAATTTGAGCACTCACTCTTATCCCCTTTGCCTTTGTGCAATGGCACTATGCACGCATTCCGCCAATCCTCAGGCATCTCACCATGAGTCATACATACATTAAATAACCTTACCAACCAGTCAATAATACAGTCACCCCCTTTTCTAATAAATTGCACTGCAATACCATCCAAACCTGCTGCCTTGCCGGCTTTCATCTTCCGCAAAGCTTTTACTACCTCTTCTCTGTTTACCAAATCATTTTCCCTAACCCTTTCACTTTGCACACCACCTCGACCAAAACACCCTATATCTGCCACTCTATCATCAAACACATTCAACAAACCTTAAAAATACTCACTCCATCTCCTTCTCACATCACCACTACTTGTTATCACCTCCCCATTTGCGCCCTTCACTGAAGTTCCCATTTGCTCCCTTGTCTTACGCACTTTATTTTTATTTACCTCCTTCCAGAACATCTTTTTATTGTCTCTAAAATTTAATGATACTCTCTCACCCCAACTCTCATTTGCCCTCTTTTTCACCTCTTGCATCTTTCTCTTGACCTCCTGTCTCTTTCTTTTATACATCTCCCACTCAATTGCATTTTTCCCTGCAAAAATCGTCCAAATGCCTCTCTCTTCTCTTTCACTAATAATCTTACTTCTTCATCCCACCACTCACTACCCTTTCTAATCAACCCACCTCCCACTCTTCTCATGCCACAAGCATCTTTTGCGCAATCCATCACTGATTCCCTAAATATATCCCATTCTTCCCCCACTCCCCTTACTTCCATTGTTCTCACCTTTTTCCATTCTGTACTCAGTCTCTCCTGGTACTTCCTCACACAAGTCTTCTTCCCAAGCTCACTTACTCTCACCACCCTCTTCATATATATATATATATATATATATATATATATATATATATATATATATATATATATATATATATATATATATATATATATATATTTACTTTATTTTTTTTATTATACTTTGTCGCTGTCTCCCGCGTTTGCGAGGTAGCGCAAGGAAACAGACGAAAGAAATGGCCCAACCCCCCCCCCATACACATGTATATACATACGTCCACACACGCAAATATACATACCTACACAGCTTTCCATGGTTTACCCCAGACGCTTCACATGCCCTGATTCAATCCACTGACAGCACGTCAACCCCGGTATACCACATCGCTCCAATTCACTCTATTCCTTGCCCTCCTTTCACCCTCCTGCATGTTCAGGCCCCGATCACACAAAATCTTTTTCACTCCATCTTTCCACCTCCAATTTGGTCTCCCTCTTCTCCTTGTTCCCTCCACCTCCGACACATATATCTTCTTGGTCAATCTTTCCTCACTCATCCTCTCCATGTGCCCAAACCACTTCAAAACACCCTCTTCTGCTCTCTCAACCACGCTCTTTTTATTTCCACACATCTCTCTTACCCTTACGTTACTCACTCGATCAAACCACCTCACACCACACATTGTCCTCAAACATCTCATTTCCAGCACATCCATCCTCCTGCGCACAACTCTATCCATAGCCCACGCCTCGCAACCATACAACATTGTTGGAACCACTATTCCTTCAAACATACCCATTTTTGCTTTCCGAGATAATGTTCTCGACTTCCACACATTCTTCAAGGCCCCCAGGATTTTCGCCCCCTCCCCCACACTATGATCCACTTCCGCTTCCATGGTTCCTATCCGCTGCCAGATCCACTCCCAGATATCTAAAACACTTCACTTCCTCAGTTTTTCTCCATTCAAACTCACCTCCCAATTGACTTGACCCTCAACCCTACTGTACCTAATAACCTTGCTCTTATTCACATTTACTCTTAACTTTCTTCTTCCACACACTTTTCCAAACTCAGTCACCAGCTTCTGCAGTTTCTCACATGAATCAGCCACCAGCGCTGTATCATCAGCAAACAACAACTGACTCACTTCCCAAGCTCTCTCATCCCCAACAGACTTCATACTTGCCCCTCTTTCCAAAACTCTTGCATTTACCTCCCTAACAACCCCATCCATAAACAAATTAAACAATCATGGAGACATCACACACCCCTGCCGCAAACCTACATTCACTGAGAACCAATCACTTTCCTCTCTTCCTACACGTACACATGCCTTACATCCTCGATAAAAACTTTTCACTGCTTCTAACAACTTTCCTCCCACACCATATATTCTTAATACCTTCCACAGAGCATCTCTATCAACTCTATCATATGCCTTCTCCAGATCCATAAATGCTACATACAAATCCATCCTCGATGAAATGGGGTTAATAAGGGCACTCAGCTGCTTATCCCTTCTCAGGTAACAAAAATACAGCACCTTGTCTGAAGAAATCAATAACGATTGAAAAGCATTAATTTTTGAAGGAAAAGGATGAAATACTTAAACACAATCATAGAGACTACGAAGACTTCGAAACTGTTCACATCCCTTCTCCGAAATCGGTAAGATATTTTGTTTATTGAAAGAAAGGACAACATATTATTTGGCTAAGGAAAACTTGTTTGATAGCTTTTCCATGAACTAGAGCTTTGATGATGCGTTCCACTACGGGAGATTATGGTTATGTGGGAAGTGCTGAAGTTTTCCTTTTGCGAGATGAAGCGTTAAATGCGAGTGTTACAATAAGAGAATAAGTGTGCTTGAAGTGTTTTACAGATATGAAGTGTTGAAAGTGAATAGTTCCGTTAAAACGAGGTCCATTATACGTAGATCAATGTATAAGTTTCTTGTAACTGCTAAAGATATTAACTTTTGCCTCTCAATCTTGATGTATGCATAATCTAACACGTACTTTATCCTTGATCTTTCTCGCCCATTTTGACTATTTCTATCCACACTGATGATCTTCCACTAAGGCCACTTTAGACGCAATTTAACGAGCTTTACTTACAATACAGTCAATCCAAAACCAATGTGGCAGTACGGTAACATCAGTTTGGGTATTGTCGACTGAAATCTTGCACTGAAGGGAAAAAATAGTCATTATAATCATGCTCCCAAAGTTACGATGATCATTCCAACAGCAATTTCAACCTTCTCCAAGACGATCAGTAACAAGAAAAAAAATCTTAAGCATGTTTGAGATCCAGCAACAGTGGGTTGGCCATTTCTAAATCCTCTTCAGATATTGGAGAGCAATTTCCTTGCCGAACTTTGGGTCTAATTAAAAAGAATTGAGACCATTAATCTTGGTAGTGAACTCCAGCTCCTTTCGAGGCGACACTCATTGCCTTAACGATTGGAACATTTAATTTTCAGAAATTCTGTAAATATGTTATAGTGCAACAAGCCGTGACCTTTAAAGCTGTGTGTGTGTGTGTGTGTGTGTGTGTGTGTGTGTGTGTGTGTGTGTGTGTGTGTCTGTGTGTGTCTGTGTGTGTCTGTGTGTGTCTGTGTGTGTGTCTGTGTGAGAGATAGAGAGATAGATACATAGAGATAGATAGATAGATAGATAAAAAGAGAGAGATAGAGAGAGAGAGAGAGAGAGAGAGAGAGAGAGAGAGAGAGAGAGAGAGAGAGAGAGAGAGAGAGAGAGAGAGAGAGAGAGAGAGAGAGAGAGAGAGAGAGAGAGAGAGAGAGAGAGAGAGAGAGAGAGAGAGGTTATACCCTCCAATTATATCTACTCTCTTCTCATGTCAACAAAGTTCAGAAGAGACCATCATCCAAGGACCCGATTATACAGCTGTTCGTTGTTCTACAGATCACTGCTCTTCAGGCCGAATTTGTGTGATACCTGCGCACCATCAAAACCAGGTGGGGAGGTCGATTCCTCTGGAGACAGGGGCCTTTGCAGAAGCCTTTGTCAGGGGCACACGACCCTACTGACAGTTACAAGGATATAATTCCCAAGTAGCTTTCTGTGAGAGAGAAGCCAATGATACTCTGCAACATATGTCCTGTTACCAATGGTATCACATTTCTAGAGCTCTGATAACTTCCAGTTTTGGTGACTGGGATGATGATAACACCTTTTCTTGAAAACAAATAGCTGATGAATATATATGCACTTAGTCTATCATCTTCAGGTGAGAAAGAAACCACATGTGTTTATGTTCTGAACACTGAGAGGAATGCTAGAAAACAGTTATTGTAAATACTCTTTGTCTGTGTTTGGTTGTCTGAGTCTTACAATCAGTCTGTGCATCTGTCTGTCTGTCTTCCTGTCTGCCCGTGTGTCTGTCTTTCGTAAGACCTGCATATATATGGACACACCTATATCTACGCTGACCATGAAAGACATACTTATCCCTCTGCCAGGTGCTATCATTTGTTACGTGTCCAGTTATGGCCACATTCCTGACATCCTAACCCCAGTTAGTGGCCACAGAACAAACTCCCCCCCCACTCTCTCTCTCTCTCTCTCTCTCTCTCTCTCTCTCTCTCTCTCTCTCTCTCTCTCTCTCTCTCTGTCTCTGTCTCTGTCTCTGTCTCTCTCTCTCTCTCTCTCTCTCTCTCTCTCTCTCTCTCTCTCTCTCTCTCTCTCTCTCTCTCTCTCTCTCTCTCTCTCTCTCTCTCTCTCCTCCCACATAATGGCTGACATCTCAGCAACATTGTTATTGCAGGCCTAACATCTCCCGCGGCACTGTGACAACAGGTCTGATGGTATCTCACTCGTATCATAGCACCAGGTTCGACATCCCATGGCTGTGGCTACAGGCATGATATCTCTACTACGTCGAGGCAGCAGAACTGATACTCTCCACCTGCGTTGCGGCAACACAGTCGACATCCCGTGCATAGTGACAACAGCATGACATCTCATCCCTAATCATGTCAACAGGTCTGATATCT
Source organism: Panulirus ornatus (assembly GCF_036320965.1). Lineage (NCBI taxonomy): Eukaryota > Metazoa > Arthropoda > Malacostraca > Decapoda > Palinuridae > Panulirus > Panulirus ornatus. The sequence goes on along the minus strand of NC_092238.1, from coordinate 42,962,430 downwards.
CCCATTCGGCATCGTAGCAATAACTCTGACCTTCCTCTCCTCTTCTCGTTGCAATAAATGTGACATCTCTTCCTCCTGAAGTAATATAGTGACTAGATCCTCACTCCACTCTCCAATAGCCTGTAAGGGCTGAGCAGACGACAACAACAGCAGCCAAACAGCAGCCAGTGTAATTAGCCATCATATCTAAGCACACACGTACGGATCTGCGTCCACACACTAACGAGACGCAGACATCTGCTCAAGTCCCATTGTAACCAAGAGGTTTCAGCACACTAGATTATCTATCTATCTATCTATCTATCTATCTATATATATATATATATATATATATATATATATATATATATATATATATATATATATATATATATATATATATATATATATATATATATATATATATATATATATATATATATATATATGTATATATGTATATATATATATATATATATATATATATATATATATATATATATATATATATATATATATATATATATATATATATATATATATATATGGTAAATTGTATGGGAGTGTATTGATTGAGAGGGGGAAGGCATGTACAGATCATCAGATTGGGGAAGAACAGTGTGGTTTTAGAAGTGGTAGAGGATGTGTGGATCAGGTGTTTGCTTTGAAGAATGTATGTGAGAAATACTTAGAAAAGCAAATGGATTTGTATGTAGCATTTATGGATCTGGAGAAGGCATATGATAGAGTTGATAGAGATGCTATGTGGAAGGTATTAAGAATATATGGAGTGGGAGGCAAGTTGTTAGAAGCAGTGAAAAGTTTTTATCGAGGATGTAAGGCATGTGTACGTGTAGGAAGAGAGGAAAATGATTGGTTCTCAGTGAATGTAGGTTTACGGCAGGGGCGTGTGATGTCTCCATGGTTGTTTAATTTGTTTATGGATGGGGTTGTTAGGGAGGTGAATGCAAGAGTTTTGGAAAGAGGGGTAAGTATGAAGTCTGTTGTGGATGAGAGAGCTTGGGAAGTGAGTCAGTTGTTGTTCGCTGATGATAGAGCGCTGGTGGCTGATTCATGTGAGAAACTGCAGAAGCTGGTGACTGAGTTTGGTAAAGTGTGTGAAAGAAGAAAGTTAAGAGTAAATGTGAATAAGAGCAAGGTTATTAGGTTCAGTAGGGTTGAGGGTCAAGTCAACTGGGAGGTAAGTTTGAATGGAGAAAAACTGGAGGAAGTAAAGTGTTTTAGATATCTGGGAGTGGATCTGGCAGCGGATGGAACCATGGATGCGGAAGTGAATCATAGGGTGGGGGAGGGGGCGAAAATCCTGGGAGCCTTGAAGAATGTGTGGAAGTCGAGAACATTATCTCGGAAAGCAAAAATGGGTATGTTTGAAGGAATAGTGGTTCCAACAATGTTGTATGGTTGCGAGGCGTGGGCTATGGATAGAGTTGTGCGCAGGAGGGTGGATGTGCTGGAAATGAGATGTTTGAGGACAATGTGTGGTGTGAGGTGGTTTGATCGAGTAAGTAATGTGAGGGTGAGAGAGATGTGTGGAAATAAAAAGAGCGTGGTTGAGAGAGCAGAAGAGGGTGTTTTGAAATGGTTTGGGCACATGGAGAGAATGAGTGAGGAAAGATTGACCAAGAGGATATATGAGTCGGAGGTGGAGGGAACGAGAAGAAGTGGGAGACCAAATTGGAGGTGGAAAGAGGGAGTGAAAAAGATTTTGAGTGATCGGGGCCTGAACATGCAGGAGAGTGAAAGGCGGGCAAGGAATAGAGTGAATTGGATCGACGTGCTGTCAGTGGATTGAATCAGGGCATGTGAAGCGTCTGGGGTAAACCATGGAAAGTTTTGTGTTGCCTGGATGTGGAAAGGGAGCTCTGGTTTCGGGCATTATTGCATGACAGTTAGAGACTGAGTGTGAACGAATGGATCCTTTGTTGTCTTTTCCTAGCGCTACCTCGCACACATGAGAGGGGAGGGAGATGGTATTCCATGTGTGGCGAGGTGGCGAAGGGAATGAATAAAGGCAGACAGTGTGAATTGTGTGCATGGGTATATATGTATGTGTCTGTGTGTGTATATATATATGTACATTGAGATGTATAGGTATGTATATTTGCGTGTGTGGACGTGTATGTATATACATGTGTATTTAGGTGGGTTGGGCCTCGCTACCTTGCAAACGCGGGAGACAGCGACAAAGCAAAAATGGCCCAACCCACCGCCATTCACATGTATATACATACGTCCACACACGCAAATATACATACCTAAACAGCTTTCCATGGTTTACCCCAGACGCTTCACATGCCCTAATTCAATCCACTGACAGCACGTCAACCCCGGTATACCACATCGATCCAATTCACTCTATTCCTTGCCCTCCTTTCACCCTCCTGCATGTTCAGGCCCCGTTCACACAAAATCTTTTTCACTCCATCTTTCCACCTCCAATTTGGTCTCCCACTTCTCCTCGTTCCCTCCACTTCCGACACATATATCCTCTTGGTCAATCTTTCCTCACTCATTCTCTCCATGTGCCCAAACCATTTCAAAACACCCTCTTCCGCTCTCTCAACCATGCTCTTTTTATTTCCACACATCTCTCTTACCCTTACATTACTTACTCGATCAAACCACCTCACACCACATATTGTCCTCAAACATCTCATTTCCAGCACATCCACCCTCCTGCGCACAACTTTATCCATAGCCCACGCCTCGCAACCATACAACATTGTTGGAACCACTATTCCTTCAAACATACCCATTTTTGCTTTCCGAGATAATGTTCTCGACTTCCACACATTCTTCAAGGCTCCCAGGATTTTCGCCCCCTCCCCCACCCTATGATCCACTTCCGCTTCCATGGTTCCATCCGCTGCCAGATCCACTCCCAGATATCTAAAACACTTTACTTCCTCCAGTTTTTCTCCATTCAAACTTACCTCCCAATTGACTTGACCCTCAACCCTACTGTACCTAATAACTTTGCTCTTATTCACATTTACTCTTAACTTTCTTCTTTCACACACTTTACCAAACTCAGTCACCAGCTTCTGCAGTTTCTCACATGAATCAGCCACCAGCGCAGTATCATCAGCGAACAACAACTGACTCACTTCCCAAGCTCTCTCATCCCCAACAGGCTTCATACTTGCCCCTCTTTCTAAAACTCTTGCATATACCTCCCTAACAACCCCATCCATAAACAAATTAAACAACCATGGAGACATCACACACCCCTGCCGCAAACCTACATTCACTGAGAACCAATCACTTCCCTCTCTTCCTACACGTACACGTATATATATATATATATATATATATATATATATATATATATATATATATATATATATATATATATATATATATATATATATATATATATATGTAGGTTTGCGGCAGGGGTGTGTGATGTCTCCATGGTTGTTTAATTTGTTTATGGATGGGGTTGTTAGGGAGGTAAATGCAAGAGTCTTGGAAAGAGGGGCAAGTATGAAGTCTGTTGGGGATGAGAGAGCTTGGGAAGTGAGTCAGTTGTTGTTCGCTGATGATACAGCGCTGGTGGCGCATTCATGTGAGAAACTGCAGAAGCTGGTGACGGAGTTTGGTAAAGTGTGTGGAAGAAGAAAGTTAAGAGTAAATGTGAATAAGAGCAAGGTTATTAGGTACAGTAGGGTTGAGGGTCAAGTCAATTGGGAGGTGAGTTTGAATGGTGAAAAACTGGAGGAAGTGAAGTGTTTTAGATATCTGAGAGTGGATCTGTCAGCGGATGGAACCATGGAAGCGGAAGTGGATCATAGGGTGGGGGAGGGGGCGAAAATTTTGGGAGCCTTGAAAAATGTGTGGAAGTCGAGAACATTATCCCGGAAAGCAAAAATGGGTATGTTTGAAGGAATAGTAGTTCCAACAATGTTGTATGGTTGCGAGGCGTGGGCTATGGATGGAGTTGTGCGCAGGAGGATGGATGTGCTGGAAATGAGATGTTTGAGGACAATGTGTGGTGTGAGGTGGTTTGATCGAGTAAGTAACGTAAGGGTAAGAGAGATGTGTGGAAATAAAAAGAGCGTGGTTGAGAGAGCAGAAGAGGGTGTTTTGAAATGGTTTGGGCACATGGAGAGAATGAGTGAGGAAAGATTGACCAAGAGGATATATGTGTCGGAGGTGGAGGGAACGAGGAGAAGAGGGAGACCAAATTGGAGGTGGAAAGATGGAGTGAAAAGGATTTTGTGTGATCGGGGCCTGAACATGCAGGAGGGTGAAAGGAGGGCAAGGAATAGAGTGAATTGGAGCGATGTGGTATACAGGGGTTGACGTGCTGTCAGTGGATTGAATCAAGGCATGTGAAGCGTCCGGGGTAAACCATGGAAAGCTGTGTAGGTATGTATATTTCCGTGTGTGGACGTGTGTATGTACATGTGTATGGGGGGGGGTTGGGCCATTTCTTTCGTCTGTTTCCTTGTGCTACCTCGCAAACGCGGGAGACAGCGACAAAGTATAAAAAAAAAAAAAAAAAAAAAAAAAAAAAAATTTATATAAATATATATATATATATATATATATATATATATATATATATATATATATATATATAAATATATATGTATATATATATAATATATATAGATATATATATATATATATGTATATATATATATATATATATATATATATATATATATATATATATATATATATATATATATATATATATATATATATATATATATATATATATATATATATATATATATATATATGTATATGTATATACATATATATATATATATATATATATATATATATATGTAGGACAAGTCTTTAAGTGAGAGAAAAGAAATGCCCGATAAGAATTTCTCTGTGCAGAAACACATCTCGTTTCCAAGGGAAAGTGTTCTACATAATTCCCTGTCTATCGAGGGAAAAATGCTTTCTTTAACGTAGAAAAATATTACCAGCCGCAGACGAACTTTTTGTCGTGTTGTTGATGACATTTTCTATTTCCAAGCTCGGGAAAATGCGATTCAAGACAACTAATTCACTAACTTTGTAACCTTATTTGGAAATTATTTGGGAATGAATATATGAACATCCTGTTTTTCCCCACACAACTTTTTCATTTCTGTTAACAAGGACAGCAAAATTGCTCTCACCTGTCACAACTTACCGCACACACACACACACACACACACACACACACACACACACACTTCCCTGCAAGGTACGATTTCCTCGCCTGCATTTCGGTTAAACTTCTCAGTGACTAAATTACGTTCCCTATCCTGACCCGATATCCAAAGAACCACCGATTTTCGCTTATCAGTGACCTGGTCCCGGCTTCAGCTTACTGCGCTCTGCTGACAGGGTGTAACAGCTCAGTAAATCATGTAATTTGAATGATGAATGAGAAACGCTGTACCATCCTTGGCTTCGTTCTCACGTGCTTATCTTGGTGTCCCCTAATCCATTTCGATACGGAATCCCTCAGCGACTGGTGGACACTGACATATAGTCTTCGACGCTGTAGAAAGTATCTACGTCTGTTCTTGGACGTATTCCTCTGATCGCTCATACAACAAACTCAGTGACTAGACTTTCAGTCTGCATTTTCCACAGAGAGGGATGATTCTTTTAAAGCTACTCAGATCTCTTAACCGTTGCAGTTGTGACATTCTCATAGCGAAAGTGTGTAGTTATTAGATGCTCGTGTATCGGTGTTCGCTGTGAATTTGTATATGGTCCAAATGAGCTCAGGAGGAGACTAGAGAAGGAATATCTTGCATCATGCTGAGTCCATTATATCCCTCTTAAGAATGAATGTCGTCAAGGATGTGGATTACTTCATATTAACAGAATTAACAAGACTGATTCGATGCTTATGATATGATGATGATTTAGAGGAAAAGACTTTTAAGCTACGAAGATAGATAAAACTACACATAGAACACACACACACACACACACACACACACACACACACACACACACACACACACACACACACACACACACACACACACACACACACAAACACAAACAAACAAACATAGAGAAGTATGTGTGTGGAGGTGAACTAGCAGATAAAGAGCGACTAATCGAGCTTAGAAATTCAGAGGAAAAAGTTGTAAAGATGATGTAAAGATATTCGTAGTGGAAGGCACTATAGCTCCTATACTAACGAAGCCGAAGGACGAGATGGTCTTAGAAAACAACAAAAAAAAATCAGGAAAAGTTATAAGCAGACAGCTGAATATAGATCGTTGACTCATACAAAACTCATGGTCCTGGTAAAATTTCGGCACATGTACTGAGGCCCTGTTCATAAAAAGTTGGAAAACCTGCTTGAGCTGTTGTTCTGTATGACGCTGGAAGAAGATAAAGTCCAATGGAAGAGGAGAGAATAGAAATCCTAACATTTCTCTTTCGAAAAGGAGACCGGAAGGTTGAACAACATCCTATTCCCCCTGATGTTTCGTGTCTATGTCACTGACCTGAGCTGATCAGAGACAGTACCTCAGCGAGAGACAACAAGGGTTCATGGTAAATGTGGTCATGCATAACAACCCTCTGAAGAGTCAGCTCCGTTCTCGATGAATGAGAAGGAAGGTTGAATTGTGTTTATCTGGAGTGCCAGAAAGCATTTGACACCGTCCCACATAGGAGATTGGTAAAATATGGCTGATCCTTTTGGCAAGAATGAGGTTATGACTCTTACGATTGATATGAAAAAATACCTTAGTGGAAAGAAAAATAAATGACGCGTGTCAGAAGAGCCATCTCGAAATATAGTGGGGTTGCAAGTGGAGCACCAGAATTTAGTTCCGGGGCTGTTGATGTAAGTGAGATTATTGAACAAGAGATATCTCTAGAAGGGAAGCGGAGATGAATAAGATAAAGAGGGGCTAATGGTGTGAGTAAAACATCTTTACGTACATATTCTCTTGCCAAAACTTTCAAATCTTTCGAACAATAGCCCATTAACTGGGGGAAGTCTTGGGATTATTCAGGTATGTGTTTATTCTAACTGAGTATAGATGAGCATAAAGGTTCATGCAGTAGACACAGACAACTGGAACCCATAAACTTTTCAACTGTATAGCACTGAGAGGATCATAGAACCATTGTACAATTATTGACTTGAAAATCCTAAGATTTTTATGAGGTGATTTGAGCTAAGATGATGTGTATAGTTTGTGGAAATGGATTGAGAAACAAAGATTAAATTATAATTTGTCTTTAACAGACATAAAATCGTTTTGTATAAGGTTTTCCCTCAAATTCCCGTTTTCCTTTCTACAAGTGGGTGTGTCATGGCAATCGACCAGTCTGCAGTTGGCCAGTGTTTTGGAAGCAACTGCAAGGGATGGAGGTTGGTTCTGTCCAGATTTTATGTTTCTGTATCAATCATCTTATAAACTTTAATCAAGTAATCTTCTTTTAATCTTTTAATTGCTGATGGGCAATTCTAATGGTGTTTTACGTTTATAGTTTATGTAATTGTCTTTCATATTTAAAGGTATCTTTACAGAAAATTGCATTTAACTAGGTTCTTGTTAAGGTTTTATATATATATATATATATATATTGTGATTCTCCGAGAGGCAAAGTAGCTCCCTATGCATCATGCCCTCCTCAGAATGTAATAAAACCCCCAAAGTTCATTCCCGAGTGTTTTGGATAACCCACCAAGCAAGTGAATAGCAGCCTCCCAGAGTTCCTCCTGCTCTAAAGCCACGACAGTCATCCTGAGAAACTTTGACTCAGATGTACACAGTTTGTATATTACGGGTCATTTGAACCTTAGATCGTTTGTTGGCGTCCTACAGGCTACACCGAGCCTGAATTCAGACACTTGGGGTTCGCTACCGTGAGCGGTTCCTCGTAATAAATCTCCCAAGGCTTGGCAGAGGCGGCTGCTGAAGTACCCCTAGCACCGGACACAAGGATGGTGAACGTGAACGTATGACTGGAGGCGGCGCGGATCCCTCAAAAGCGGCGCCGGTTAAACGACGCCATCTGTATGGGAGAAACAAGGGAATATTACACAGGCGACCGGAGAGAAAATGAAAATCTAAAATTTTTTGTTTTTCTCCACTCTCGCTGGCTGAGGAATTTGCATAAAGCAGGCATACAGGAGACACTGGATTATTTTTGAAGCGTTAAGTACGTTTAGTCGTTTCAAATAAATTCTAGTTCTTATATAACATAGTTACACAAGCATGTCTCGATCTTTGCTCCTTTTCTGTGGTAAGATTTTCTCATCCTTTGTGATTTCCGAAAAATATACGTGTGTAGATGAAGAATACTAATTCGCATTGAAATATCTCACAGTAGCTATAGCCGAATATATCAGTAGAAATCTACAGACTAATAGAAATCTTACGATATGTATAACATCTACAGAAATTTATAAAGTCTTTCTGTATATAGAGATAAAAGCATTTCTATTTGGATTATTTCCAGCTAAAACCTTTAGGTTCCAAAATGAGACACAGAGAAGTAAGCTTTTTGATGGTCGAAGATGTTAGCTATATTAACCTTCACCTGGACAAAGTTGACCTTTGTAATGATCGAGGCCAGTGGTAATATTACCCTTCTAAGTAATGTTAAACCTTCTGATGGTCGAAGCCATTGGTGATATACTCTTCACAAGGACAAAGTTAGCTCCTACGGTGGCCGTGGCCGGTGGCACGTGGACACATTCGATCGACCTCGTAGATATGAGTGATGGAGAAAAATATCTCTACCACCGGCAACCAATAACATTTCACATCGTCCCATTCTCCTCTCTCTCTCTCTCTCTCTCTCTCTCTCTCTCTCTCTCTCTCTCTCTCTCTCTCTCTCTCTCTCTCTCTCTCTCTCTCTCTCTCTCTCTCTGAGGCTACGCAGAACTAATGAAGACGGTGATTATTAGTCTATAATATATTATCATTACTGTGTGCACGTGTCAGAGTGTATGCATGTAATTGTGTGAGTGTGTGTGTGTGTGTGAGTGTGTGTGTGTGTGTGTGTGTGTGTGTGTGTGTGTGTGTGTGTATGTGTCTGTGTGTAAACGTTATTTTGATAGTGAGTGACATTGCACGGGCATGAATATCCCCAGTCAAGGCCAAGTCGGGTAAAAATGAATTTGAGTAAGAAAGTGAATGAAAAACGCACGAAATCCATTGACAGGCCGTTCATAGCAAATCGCTCCCTGTATAACGCATAGCCTTAGTTTCGTCTTTTCCGTATGTACCATACACCCTCCTGCATGTGCAAGTCCCAAAACACTCAAAATCTTTTCCGATCCATCCCTCCAGTTTGGTCTCCCATTTTTCCTTTTTCACTCTTCTTCTGATATTTAAACTCCCTTTCTCATCCTCTCATAACAAATTCCTTTCATATGTGCAAACCATTTGAATATATATATATATATACATATATATATATATATATATATATATATATATATATATATATATATATATATATATATATATATATATATATATATATATATATATACACATATAAATATATATATATATATATATATATATATATATATATATATATATATATATATATATATATATATATGTATATTTTTTTTTTTTTTTTTATACTTTGTCGCTGTCTCCCGCGTTTGCGAGGTAGCGCAAGGAAACAGACGAAAGAAATGGCCCAACCCCCCCCATACACATGTACATACACACGTCCACACACGCAAATATACATACCTACACAGCTTTCCTTGGTTTACCCCGGACGCTTCACATGCCTTGATTCAATCCACTGACAGCACGTCAACCCCTGTATACCACATCGCTCCAATTCCCTCTATTCCTTGCCCTCCTTTCACCCTCCTGCATGTTCAGGCCCCGATCACACAAAATCCTTTTCACTCCATCTTTCCACCTCCAATTTGGTCTCCCTCTTCTCCTCGTTCCCTCCACCTCCGACACATATATCCTCTTGGTCAATCTTTCCTCACTCATTCTCTCCATGTGCCCAAACCATTTCAAAACACCCTCTTCTGCTCTCTCAACCACGCTCTTTTTATTTCCACACATCTCTCTTACCCTTACGTTACTTACTCGATCAAACCACCTCACACCACACATTGTCCTCAAACATCTCATTTCCAGCACATCCATCCTCCTGCGCACAACTCTATCCATAGCCTACGCCTCGCAACCATACAACATTGTTGGAACTACTATTCCTTCAAACATACCCATTTTTGCTTTCCGGGATAATGTTCTCGACTTCCACACATTTTTCAAGGCTCCCAAAATTTTAGCCCCCTCCCCCACCCTATGATCCACTTCCGCTTCCATGGTTCCATCCGCTGACAGATCCACTCCCAGATATCTAAAACACTTCACTTCCTCCAGTTTTTCTCCATTCAAACTCACCTCCCAATTGACTTGACCCTCAACCCTACTGTACCTAATAACCTTGCTCTTATTCACATTTACTCTTAACTTTCTTCTTCCACACACTTTACCAAACTCCGTCACCAGCTTCTGCAGTTTCTCACATGAATCCGCCACCAGCGCTGTATCATCAGCGAACAACAACTGACTCACTTCCCAAGCTCTCTCATCCCCAACAGACTTCATACTTGCCCCTCTTTCCAAGACTCTTGCATTTACCTCCCTAACAACCCCATCCATAAACAAATTAAACAACCATGGAGACATCACACACCCCTGCCGCAAACCTACATTCACTGAGAACCAATCACTTTCCTCTCTTCCTACACGTACACATGCCTTACATCCTCGATAAAAACTTTTCACTGCTTCTAACAACTTGCCTCCCACACCATATATTCTTAATACCTTCCACAGAGCATCTCTATCAACTCTATCATATGCCTTCTCCAGATCCATAAATGCTACATACAAATCCATTTGCTTTTCTAAGTATTTCTCACATACATTCTTCAAAGCAAACACCTGATCCACACATCCTCTACCACTTCTGAAACCACACTGCTCTTCCCCAATCTGATGCTCTGTACATGCCTTCACCCTCTCAATCAATACCCTCCCATATAATTTACCAGGAATACTCAACAAACTTATACCTCTGTAATTTGAGCACTCACTCTTATCCCCTTTGCCTTTGTACAATGGCACTATGCACGCATTCCGCCAATCCTCAGGCACCTCACCATGAGTCATACATACATTAAATAACCTTACCAACCAGTCAACAATACAGTCACCCCCTTTTTTAATAAATTCCACTGCAATACCATCCAAACCTGCTGCCTTGCCGGCTTTCATCTTCCGCAAAGCTTTTACTACCTCTTCTCTGTTTACCAAATCATTTTCCCTAACCCTCTCACTTTGCACACCACCTCGACCCAAACACCCTATATCTGCCACTCTGTCATCAGACACATTCAACAAACCTTCAAAATACTCATTCCATCTCCTTCTCACATCACCACTACTTGTTATCACCTCCCCATTTACGCCCTTCACTGAAGTTCCCATTTGCTCCCTTGTCTTACGCACCCTATTTACCTCCTTCCAGAACATCTTTTTATTCTCCCTAAAATTTACTGATAGTCTCTCACACCAACTCTCATTTGCCCTTTTTTTCACCTCTTGCACCTTTCTCTTGACCTCCTGTCTCTTTCTTTTATACTTCTCCCACTCAATTGCATTTTTTCCCTGCAAAAATCGTCCAAATGCCTCTCTCTTCTCTTTCACTAATACTCTTACTTCTTCATCCCACCACTCACTACCCTTTCTAAACAGCCCACCTCCCACTCTTCTCATGCCACAAGCATCTTTTGCGCAATCCATCACTGATTCCCTAAATACATCCCATTCCTCCCCCACTCCCCTTACTTCCATTGTTCTCACCTTTTTCCATTCTGTACACAGTCTCTCCTGATACTTCTTCACACAGGTCTCCTTCCCAAGCTCACTTACTCTCACCACCTTCTTCACCCCAACATTCACTCTTCTTTTCTGAAAACCCATACTAATCTTCACCTTAGCCTCCACAAGATAATGATCAGACATCCCTCCAGTTGCACCTCTCAGCACATTGACATCCAAAAGTCTCTCTTTCGCACGCCTGTCAATTAACACGTAATCCAATAACGCTCTCTGGCCATCTCTCCTACTTACATAAGTATACTTATGTATATCTCGCTTTTTAAACCAGGTATTCCCAATCATCAGTCCTTTTTCAGCACATAAATCTACAAGCTCTTCACCATTTCCATTTACAACACTGAACACCCCATGCATACCAATTATTCCCTCAACTGCCACATTACTCACCTTTGCATTCAAATCACCCATCACTATAACCCGGTCTCGTGCATCAAAACCGCTAACACACTCATTTAGCTGCTCCCAAAACATATATATATATATATATATATATATATATATATATATATATATATATATATATATATATATATATATATATATATATTCCTATCAGTCCACGGGGAAAATGAAACAAGAAAAGTTCCCAAGTGCACTTTCGTGTAATAATCACATCATCAGGGGAGACACAAGAGAGGAATATAACAGTCAGTTGATATACATCGAAGACACGAAGCTAGGACGCGATTTGGTAAACATCACATGTTTACCAAATGGCGTCCTAGCTTCGTCTCTTCGATGTATATTAACTGACTCTTATATTCATCTCTTGTGTCTCCCCTGATGATGTGATTATTACACGAAAGTGCACTTGGGAACTTTTCGTGTTTCATTTTCTCCGTGGACTCACAGTAATATCTTGATCACGCGCAAAATTGTGATCCTTTCCAATATGTATATATATATATATATATATATATATATATATATATATATATATATATATATATATATATATATATATATAAAGAGAGAGAGAGAGAGAGAGAGAGAGAGAGAGAGAGAGAGAGAGAGAGAGAGAGAGAGAGAGCGTTATTGGATTACGTGTTAATTGACAAGCGCGCGAAAGAGAGACTTTTGGATGTCAATGTGCTGAGAGGTGCAACTGGAGGGATGTCTGATCATTATCTTGTGGAGGCTAAGGTGAAGATTTGTATGGGTTTTCAGAAAAGAAGAGTGAATGTTGGGGTGAAGAGGGTGGTGAGAGTAAGTGGGCTTGGGAAGGAGACTTGTGTGAGGAAGTACCAGGAGAGACTGAGTACAGAATGGAAAAAGGTGAGAACAATGGAAGTAAGGGGAATGGGGGAGGAATGGGATGTATTTAGGGAATCAGTGATGGATTGCGCAAAAGATGCTTGTGGCATGAGAAGAGTGGGAGGTGGGTTGATTAGAAAGGGTAGTGAGTGGTGGGATGAAGAAGTAAGATTATTATTGAAAGAGAAGAGAGAGGCATTTGGACGATTTTTGCAGGGAAAGAATGCAATTGAGTGGGAGATGTATAAAAGAAAGAGACAGGAGGTCAAGAGAAAGGTGCAAGAGGTGAAAAAGAGGGCAGGTGACAGTTGGGGTGAGAGAGTATCATTAAATTTTAGGGAGAATAAAAAGCTGTTCTGGAAGGAGGTAAATAAAGTGCGTAAGACAAGGGAGCAAATGGGAACTTCAGTGAAGGGCGCAAATGGGGAGGTGATAACAAGTAGTGGTGATGTGAGGAGATGGAGTGAGTATTTTGAAGGTTTGTTGAATGTGTTTCATGATAGAGTGGCGGATAGAGGGTGTTTTGGTCGAGGTGGTGTGCAAAGTGAGAGGGTTAGGGAAAATGATGTGGTAAACAGAAAAGAGGTAGTAAAAGCTTTGCGGAAGCTGAAAGCCGGCAAGGCACCAGGTTTGGATGGTATTGCAGTGGAATCTATTAAAAAAGGGGGTGACTGTATTATTGACTGGCTGGTAAGGTTATTTAATGTATGTATGACTCATGGTGAGGTGCCTGAGGATTGGCGGAATGCGTGCATAGTGCCATTGTAACAAAGGCAAAGGGGATAAGAGTGAGTGCTCAAATTACAGAGGTATAAGTTTGTTGAGTATTCCTGGTAAATTATATGGGAGGGTATTGATTGAGAGGGTGAAGGCATGTACAGAGCATCAGATTAGGGAAGAGCAGTGTGGTTTCAGAAGTGGTAGAAGATGTGTGTATCAGGTGTTTGCTTTGAAGAATGTATGTGAGAAATAATTAGAAAAGCAAATGGATTTGTATGTAGCATTTATGGATCTGGAGAAGCATATGATAGAGTTGATAGAGATGCTCTGTGGAAGGTATTAAGAATATATGGTGTGGGAGGCAAGTTGTCAGAAGCAGTGAAAAGTTTTTATCGAGGATGTAAGGCATGTGTACGTATAGGAAGAAAGGAAAGTGATTGGTTCTCAGTAAATGTAGGTTTGCGGCAGGGGTGTGTGATGTCTCCATGGTTGTTTAATTTGTTTATGGATGGGGTTGTTAGGGAGGTGAATGCAAGAGTTTTGGAAAGAGGGGCAAGTATTCAGTCTGTTGTGGATGAGATAGCTTGGGAATTGAGTAAGTTGTTGTTCGCTGATGATACAGCGATGGTGACTTATTTATGTGAGAAACTGCACAAGCTGGTGACTGAGTTTGGTAAAGTGTGTGAAAGAAGAAAGTTGAAAGTAAATGTGAATAAGAGCAAGTTAGGGTTTAGTGTCAAATCAACTGGGAGGTAAGTTTGAATGGAGAAAAAATGTAGGAATTGAAGAGTTTTAGATAACTGGGAGTTGATCTGGCAGCGGATGGAACCATGGAAGCGGAATTGAATCATAGGATGGGGAAGGTGGCGAAAATTCTGCGAGCGTTGAAGAATGTGTTAAAGTCGAGAACATTATACCGGAAAGCAAAAATGGGTGTTTTTGAAGGAATAGTGGTTCCAACAATGTTGTATGGTTGCGAGGCGTGGGCTATAGATAGAGTTGTGCGGAAGGGATGGATGTGCTGGAAATGAGATGTTTGAGGACTGTATGTGGTGTGAGGTGGTTTCATGGAGTAAGTTATAATAGGGTAAGAGAGATGTGTGGTAATACAAAGATTGTGGTTGAGAGAGCAGAAGAGGGTGTTTTGAAATGGTTTGGTCACGTGAAGAGAATGAGTGAGGAAAGATTGACCAAGAGGATATATGTTTCAGAGGTGGAGAGAACGAGGAGAAGTGGGAGACCAAATTGTAGTTGGAAAGATGGAGTGAAAAAGATTGTAAGTGATCGGGGCCTTAATATGCCGGAGGGTGAAATGTGTGTGAGGAATTGAGTGAATTGGAACGGTGTGATATACCGGGGTCGACGTGCTGTCAGTGGATTGAATCAGGACATGTGAAGCGTCTGGGGTAAACCATGAAAAGTTCTGTGGGGCCTGGATGTGGAAAGGGAGATGTGGTTTCGGGTATTATTACATGACAGCTAGAGACTGAGTGTGAACGAATGGGGCCTTCGTTATTTTTTCCTAGCGCTACCTCGCACACATGAGGGGGAAGGGGGATGTTATTCCATGTGTGGCGAGGTGGCGATGGGAATGAATGAAAGCAGACAGTGTGAATTGTGTGCTTGTGTATATATGTATGTGTCTGTGTGCGTATATATATATATGTACATTGAGATGTATTGGTATGCATATTTGCGTGTGTGGACGTGTATGTATATACATGTGTATGGGGGTTGGTTGAGCCATTTCTTTCGTCTGTTTCCTTGCGCTACCTCGCAAACGCGGGAGACAGCGACAAAGCATAATATAATATAATATATTATATATATATATATATATATATATATATATATATATATATATATATATATATATATATATATATATATATATATATATTTTTATTTTATTTATTATACTTTGTCGCTGTCTCCCGCGTTTGCGAGGTAGCGCAAGGAAACAGACGAAAGAAATGGCCCAACCCCCCCCCCCATACACATGTATATACATACGTCCACACACGCAAATATACATACCTACACAGCTTTCCATGGTTTACCCCAGACACCTCACATGCCCTGATTCAATGCACTGACAGCACGTCAACCCCGGTATACCACATCGCTCCAATTCACTCTATTCCTTGCCCTCCTTTCACCCTCCTGCATGTTCAGGCCCCGATCACACAAAATCTTTTTCACTCAATCTTTCCACCTCCAATTTGGTCTCCCTCTTCTCCTTGTTCCCTCCACCTCCGACACATATATCCTCTTGGTCAATCTTTCCTCACTCATCCTCTCCATGTGCCCAAACCACTTCAAAACACCCTCTTCTGCTCTCTCAACCACGCTCTTTTTATTTCCACACATCTCTCTTACCCTTACGTTACTTACTCGATCAAACCACCTCACACCACACATTGTCCTCAAACATCTCATTTCCAGCACATCCATCCTCCTGCGCACAACTCTATCCATAGCCCACGCCTCGCAACCATACAATATTGTTGGAACCACTATTCCTTCAAACATACCAATTTTTGCTTTCCGAGATAATGTTCTCGACTTCCACACATTCTTCAAGGCCCCCAGGATTTTCGCCCCCTCCCCCACCCTATGATCCACTTCCGCTTCCATAGTTCCATCCGCTGCCAGATCCACTCCCAGATATCTAAAACACTTCACTTCCTCCAGTTTTTCTCCATTCAAACTCACCTCCCAATTGACTTGACCCCAACCCTACATTCACTGAGAACCAATCACTTTCCTCTCTTCCTACACGTACACATGCCTTGCATCCTTGATAAAAACTTTTCACTGCTTCTAACAACTTGCCTCCCACACCATATATTCTTAATACCTTCCACATAGTATCTCTATCAACTCTATCATATGCTTTCTCCAGATCCATAAATGCTACATACAAATCCATTTGCTTTTCTAAGTATTTCTCACATACATTCTTCAAAGCAAACACCTGATCCACACATCCTCTACCACTTCTGGAACCACACTGCTCTTCCCCAATCTGATGCTCTGTACATGCCTTCACCCTCTCAATCAATACCCCCCCATATAATTTCCCAGGAATATATATATATATAAATATATATATATATATATATATATATATATATATATATATATATATATATATATATATATATATATATATATATATATATATATATATATATATATATATTTATATACAGAAGACCCAACAATATATGCTCATATATCCATTATCAATCATCTCAATATGAGAGAGTTAGATTATCATCATTTCAATATATGTTCCTTAGGATATTACGTATTTGCAATCCAGAGTTTAATGATGATGAGTTTGAGAAGATATATTCTATTGGATCTAAGTTAAAGTACCCTAGATCTTTGGATCTAAGTTAAAGTACCCTAGATCTTTGGATCTAAGTTAAAGTACCCAAGATATTTGGATCTAAGTTAAAGTACCCTAGATCTTTGGATCTAAGTTAAAGACCTAAATCTTTCATTGACAAATCCCTTAAGTTAACAAAGAAAGCATTTTATAGAGTTGAGCCCAAACCTCCCATTAACACCAAGAATATCTTAGTTCTCCCTTTGAATAATATTTCTCTTTACTTCCCATGTTGTTCAAATCCTTTAGTGTAAATGTTGCCTTTAGCAACAATAATACTATAAAGAATATCTTAATCAGGAATTCACTAGGAAATTCTCTTCGATGCATCTATAAAGTGCCTTGTGTTTATTGTGATAAGTCTTATGTTGGTCAGACTTGTTAGAATCTTTCTGTTTGACCTAAACAACAGAAATATAGTATAAGAACGGGACAAAAATCAAATGCCTGTTTTAATCACGTTGAAAACAATGATCATTTCATTGATTGGAGTAATGCCATCTCAGTTATTAACTCAAACTCTATTAAAAATATCATTGAATCTTCTATTATTGAATACACAAAGAACTATAATCTTAATATTAGTGATGGTCTATACAAATTAGATAACTTTATTGTTGATAAGATTTGTAAAATGATAAGTTTATGAACGTTCGTCGTATGTTTTGGACAATCACATGTTTACCAAATGGCTTCCTACCTTCGTCTCTTCGATGTATATCAACTGACTGTTATATTTCTCTCTTGTGTCCCCCCTGATGATGTGTTTATTACACGAAAGTGCACTTGGGAACTTTTCGTTTTTCATTTTCCCCGTGGACTCATAGGAATATATTTTTTTTTTCTTTTTTGCTTTGTCGCTGTCTCCCGCGTTTGCGAGGTAGCGCAAGGAAACAGACGAAAGAAATGGCCCAATGCACCCCCATACACATGTATATACATACGTCCACAAACGCAAAATATACATACCTACACAGCTTTCCATGGTTTACCCCAGACGCTTCACATGCCCCGATTCAATCCACTGACAGCACGTCAACCCCGGTATACCACATCGCTCCAATTCACTCTATTCCTTGCCCTCCTTTCACCCTCCTGCATGTTCAGGCCCCGATCACACAAAATCTTTTTCACTCCATCTTTCCACCTCCAATTTGGTCTCCCTCTTCTCCTCGTTCCCTCCACCTCCGACACATATATCCTCTTGGTCAATCTTTCCTCACTCATTCTCTCCATATGCCCAAACCATTTCAGAACACCCTCTTCTGCTCTCTCAACCACGCTCTTTTTATTTCCACACATCTCTCTTACCCTTACGTTACTTACTCGATCAAAACACCTCACACCACACATTGTCCTCAAACATCTCATTTCCAGCACATCCATCCTCCTGCGCACAACTCTATCCATACTTCACCAGAACATTTTTAACGGGGAAGTATAGGTTTATAGTTGTGTTACTGGAGTGATAGTTTTCATACATGGTGCTTTGACAAGAAAATAGTGAAATTGGGAAAAAATGTAGCTTAGACATTGAAGCTTATTGATACAGTGGTTAAACTGATGAGAACTACTATTGGCTTTTGTGTAAATAAATTAAACATTTCCTTTTTCCATAGCCAAAGGTTGAACCATTATGTGACATTCATTTTATTTCTTTTCATTTCAAGCTAGAAGTTTCAGTTTTCTAAATTGTTTCTTACATTTTTCATATGTATATATATGTATGTGTGTGTGTGTGTATATGTGCGTGTGCGTGTGTATATGTGTGTATGTGTATATATATATATATATATATGTATATTATCCCTGGGGATAGGGGTGAAAGAATACTTCCCACGCATTCCTCGCGTGTCCTAGAAAGCAACTAGAGGGGACGGGAGCGGGGGGCCAGAAATCCTCCCCTCCTTGTATTTTTTTAACTTTCTAAAATGGGAAACAGAAGAAGGAGTCACGCGGGGAGTGCTCATACTCCTCGAAGGCTCAGATTGGGGTGCCTAAATGTGTGTGGATGCAACCAAGATGTGAAAAAAGGAGAGATAGGTAGTATGTTTGAGGAAAGGAACCTGGATGTTTTGGCTCTGAGTGAAACGAAGCTCAAGGGTGAAGGGGAAGAGTGGTTTGGGAATGTCTTGGGAGTAAAGTCAGGGGTTAGTGAGAGGACAAGAGCAAGGGAAGGAGTAGCAGTACTCCTGAAACAGGAGTTGTGGGAGTACGTGATAGAATGTAAGAAAGTAAATTCTCGATTAATATGGGTAAAACTGAAAGTTGATGGAGAGAGATGGGTGATTATTGGTGCATATGCACCTGGGCATGAGAAGAAAGATCATGAGAGGCAAGTGTTTTAGGAGCAGCTGAATGAGTGGGTTAGTGGTTTTGATGCACGAGACCGGGTTATAGTGATGGGTGATTTGAATGCAAAGGTGAGTAATGTGGCAGTTGAGGGAATAATTGGTATACATGGGGTGTTCAGTGTTGTAAATGGAAATGGTGAAGAGCTTGTAGATTTATGTGCTGAAAAAGGACTGATGATTAGGAATACTTGGTTTAAAAAGCGAGATATACATAAGTATACTTATGTAAGTAGGAGAGATGGCTAGAGAGCGTTATTGGATTACGTGTTAATTGACAGGCGCGCGAAAGAGAGACTTTTGGATGTTAATGTGCTGAGAGGTGCAACTGGAGGGATGTCTGATCATTATCTTATGGAGGCTAAGGTGAAGATTTGTATGGGTTTTCAGAAAAAAAGTGAATGTTGGGGTGAAGAGGGTGGTGAGAGTAAGTGAGCTTGGGAAGGAGACTTGTGTGAGGAAGTACCAGGAGAGACTGAGTACAGAATGGAAAAAGGTGAGAACAATGGAAGTAAGGGGAGTGGGGGAGGAATGGATGTATTTAGGGAATCAGTGATGGATTGCGCAAAAGATGCCTGTGGCATGAGAAGAGTGGGAGGTGGGTTGATTAGAAAGGGTAGTGAGTGGTGGGATGAAGAAGTAAGAGTATTAGTGAAAGAGAAGAGAGAGGCATTTGGACGATTTTTGCAGGGAAAAAATGCAGTTGAGTGGGAGACGTATAAAAGAAAGAGACAGGAAGTCAAGAGAAAGGTGCAAGAGGTGAAAAAAAGGGGAAATGAGAGTTGGGGTGAGAGAGTATCATTAAATTTTAGGGAGAATAAAAAGATGTTCTGGAAGGAGGTAAATAAAGTGCGTAAGACAAGGAATATATATATATATATATATATATATATATATATATATATATATATATATATATATATATATATATATATATATATATATATATATAATTATATATATGCATATATATGTACATATATATATATATATATATATATATATATATATATATATATATATATATATATATATATATATATATATATATATATATATATATATATATATATTTTTTTTTTTTTTTTTTTTTTTTTTTGCTTTGTCGCTGTCTCCCGCGTTTGCGAGGTAGCGCAAGGAAACAGACGAAAGAAAATGGCCCAACCCACCCCCATACACATGTATATACATACGTCCACACACGCAAATATACATACCTACACAGCTTTCCATGGTTTACCCCAGACGCTTCACATGCCCTGATTCAATCCACTGACAGCACGTCAACCCCGGTATACCACATCGCTCCAATTCACTCTATTCCTTGCCCTCCTTTCACCCTCCTGCATGTTCAGGCCCCAATCACACAAAATCTTTTTCACTTCATCTTTCCACCTCCAATTTGGTCTCCCTCTTCTCCTCGTTCCCTCCACCTCCGACACATATATCCTCTTGGTCAATCTTTCCTCACTCATTCTCTCCATGTGCCCAAACCATTTCAAAACACCCTCTTCTGCTCTCTCAACCACGCTCTTTTTATTTCCACACATCTCTCTTACCCTTACGTTACTTACTCGATCAAACCACCTCACACCACACATTGTCCTCAAACATCTCATTTCGAGCACATCCATCCTCCTCCGCACCATTCTATCCATGGCCCACGTCTCGCAACCATACAACATTGTTGGGACCACTATTCCTTCAAGCATACCCTTTTTTGCTTTCCGAGATAATGTTCTCGACTTCCACACATTTTTCAAGGCTCCCAGAATTTTCGCCCCCTCCCCCATCCTATGATCCACTTCCGCTTCCATGGTTCCATCCGCTGCCAGATCCACTCCCAGATATCTATAACACTTTACCTCCTCCAGTTTTTCTCTATTCAAACTTACCTCCCAATTGACTTGACCCTCAACCCTACTGTACCTAATAACCTTGCTCTTATTCACATTCACTCTTAACTTTCTTCTTTCACACACTTTACCAAACTCAGTCACCAGCTTCTGCAGTTTCTCACATGAATCAGCCACCAGCGCTGTATCATCAGCGAACAACAACTGACTCACTTCCCAAGCTCTCTCATCCCCAACAGACTTCATACTTGCCCCTCTTTCCAAAACTCTTGCATTCACCTCCCTAACAACACCATCCATAAACAAATTAAACAACCATGGAGACATCACACACCCCTGCCGTAATCCTACATTCACTGAGAACCAATCATTTTCCTCTCTTCCTACACGTACACATGCCTTACATCCTCGATAAAAACTTTTCACTGCTTCTAACAACTTGCCTCCCACACCATATATTCTTAATACCTTCCACAGAGCATCTCTATCAACTCTGTCATATGCCTTCTCCAGATCCATAAATGCTACATACAAATCCATTTGCTTTTCTAAGTATTTCTCACATACATTCTTCAAAGCAAACACCTGATCCACACAACCTCTACCACTTCTGAAACCACACTGCTCTTCCTCAATCTGATGCTCTGTACATGCCTTCACCCTCTCAATCAATACCCTCCCATATTATTTACCAGGAATACTCAACAAACTTATACCTCTGTAATTTGAGCACTCACTCTTATCCCCTTTGCCTTATATATATATATATATATATATATATATATATATATATATATATATATATACATACATATATATATATATACCAGGATCGACGTGCTGTCAATGGACTGACCCAGGGCATGTGAAAAGTCTGTGTTAAACTATGGAAAGGTCTGTGGAGCCTGGATGTGGATAGGGAGTTGTGGTTTCAGTACATTACACATGACAGCTAGAGAATGAGTGTGAACAAATGTGATCTTTTTTGTCTGTTTTCCTGGCGCTACCTCGCTGACGCATGGGGCCGCGATGCAGTTTCCTGGAAGTGGTGCTGGAATCGGATGATGGCAAATGTACATGTTTATATATGTATATGACTCTGTATGTGTATGTATAAGTAAGTGTGTTTGTATACGTTGATATGTATATGTGTATGCATGTATATGCATTTTCATATGTGTATGGGGGTGTATTTATATATGTGTGCATATGAGTAGATGGGTCTTTCTTCGTCTGCTTCCTAGCACTACCTTGCTGGCGCGGGAAGCTTTGAATATGCCAGTGACACTTACCTGACCGTTAAAAGGAAAATTAGGGGTGATTTGTGGTTTAAGGTCATAGGTAACAAGACGTGTGTTCAATTATTTTTCTTATGTTATCATTCCTTGATGATTTTTTATTATGATTTAGTTGACAATAGGATGAGCCTTAAAGTTATCTGGAGGCAGTTTTTAGTTATTCATATTAGCAAGCAAAACAGATTCAGTGACTTTTAGGATGGCAAAATCCGAAGAAGTGTGCATTGTGACTGGGTTGTTAAGGTCTACAGAGTGATCGGTTTTTTTTTTGCCAATGTTTGGCAATAGCTTTACTGTCGTCACCTCTGCGTACTGAATAACATCCATTAGTAACAGGGTTTAGACTGGCCAAATCTTATCAGGCACACATCACCGGTAGTTAACAATTTTGCATCATAGCCTATCCGTTAGCGTTACCAGCAAGCACGCAAAAGACTCATTTTCGAATCCTTGCTGTTGGAAGGTATCATGTGTTTGGTGAAAAGTGAGCGTTCATGTACCTCCACGTTTCGTAGCAAGGTCTGTAAAACTGCTAACTATTGGTAATGTGAGCATGATGTGAGGCGAAGGATATTCGATTACCAGTAATTGAATAGTCATTTCCCTTTTAGGGACGATCATAGCCGAGCAGTTAACGTTCCCAGCTACCACTTAAAGGGTCCAGGTTCGAATCCTTGCTGTTAGATGATATTATGTGATATATATATATATATATATATATATATATATATATATATATATATATATATATATATATATATATATATATATATATATATATTAGGTACAGTAGGGTTGAGGGACAAGTCAATTGGGAGGTGAGTTTGAATGGAGAAAAACTGGAGGAAGTGAAGTGTTTTAGATATCTGGGAGTGGATCTGTCAGCGGATGGAACCATGAAAGCGGAAGTGGATCATAGGGTGGGGGAGGGGGCGAAAATTTTGGGAGCCTTGAAAAATGTGTGGAAGTCGAGAACATTATCTCGGAAAGCAAAAATGGGTATGTTTGAAGGAATAGTGGTTCCAACAATGTTGTATGGTTGCGAGGCGTGGGCTATGGATAGAGTTGTGCGCAGGAGGATGGATGTGCTGGAAATGAGATGTTTGAGGACAATGTGTGGTGTGAGGTGGTTTGATCGAGTAAGTAACGTAAGGGTAAGAGAGATGTGTGGAAATAAAAAGAGCGTGGTTGAGAGAGCAGAAGAGGGTGTTTTGAAATGGTTTGGGCACATGGAGAGAATGAGTGAGGAAAGATTGACCAAGAGGATATATGTGTCGGAGGTGGAGGGAACGAGGAGAAGAGGGAGACCAAATTGGAGGTGGAAAGATGGAGTGAAAAAGATTTTGTGTGATCGGGGCCTGAACATGCAGGAGGGTGTAAGGAGGGCAAGGAATAGAGTGAATTGGAGCGATGTGGTATACAGGGGTTGACGTGCTGTCAGTGGAGTAAATCAAGGCATGTGAAGCGTCTGGGGTAAACCATGGAAAGCTGTGTAGGTATGTATATTTGCGTGTGTGGACGTGTGTATGTACATGTGTATGGGGGGGGGGGGTTGGGCCATTTCTTTCGTCTGTTTCCTTGCGCTACCTCGCAAACGCGGGAGACAGCGACAAAGTATAAAAAAAAAAAAAAAAAAATATATATATATATATATATATATATATATATATATATATATATATGTGTGTGTGTGTGTGTGTGTGTGTGTTTATGTGTGTGTGTATGTGTGCGATTTGCTGTTTGTTTGTTTTGTCTTCTGTTTGTTTCTTTATTGCTGAAATGATAGTGTACCTCTGCACCTACGTTGGTCAGTCAGCAGCAGGAAAACTCTACCAGTATTTTTTTTAAGTTACTGTGCCATAACTGTGTTGTGTGTGCGTTATATTTCCCTTCCAGCGCAAACCCAACAAAAGGCAGACGGCGACAAAAGGAGAGGCAGGTGTAGGTGCAATTGAAAGTGGAATTCAAAAGGAAAACAAAATTCACCTTTCGTCTAACCATATTTTCCGCCCTCATAGTTTCCCACTGAATTTAACGTATGCATTGTGCATACCTGGTAAGTTTTGACTGTGTGTTCGGCCTTCTAATCGGCCTGGAAGAAATGGTATTCTACGCATGATATACTGCCTGATCCTCTACCTGCTGTTCTCAATAAGAACTCGCGTTGCCATTACTTTCCTTAGTATGCTTAATGAACAAGAAAATTATGACTCATCACGAATACAAGTCTCATAAAAGCCATTTCGTCTCGAACAATCAATAAATCAAAGGAAACTGAATATACATAGATAGAAGTCTAGAATATTTTGAAGCAGAGAAAACTTACATTAGAAATAAGAACAGATTGTGCGAGTTAAGAAAAATGTTAGAAGATAAGGAACTCCAAATCTTAGTAATAAGAATATATGACGGACATTTCAGCTGTCTACTCTCGTGTTGCCAGAGGCCACACATTAATTATGTTTCGTACTGAATTTTTGTGTACTGTCTGACCCAGCTAGGAACAACGGAATGCAACCAGCCAACGATGCATATGTAGGAATGTCTATAGAAGAGAGAAACAGAACTAATAGTGAAGTGTATCGAAGGAGGATCGAATTTTGACGTCATATTGGCTCAGTTGATATGATGGATTATTTCAATATCAAGCCTATCGAGTAAGAACGTGAAGCAAAAGCCGACCCACTCATGAAAACAGTGTTCTGTATAAAAGCGGATCAGTCATTTTTGTAGTCATAGTAGCTGCTGAGAAGAGAATAATAATCGTAATCTAAGCAGAACCACGGTTTCTTACACCATGAAGACCAATTCATTCTAAATCCATCTTCAACTTGTAACTGACCTTCCATCACCTCCTGCAGACCATACAATAATCACATTGAATGTCTGCACCTTCGCTGATGACTGCAAATCTCCTTTTAAAAGTCCAAGATAGAAACACAGTTTTCATTCCCTACGGTTCTACATCAACGCAAAGGCAATTGACAAACACTCTCGGACATCTTACATGCACCAGAACCGGACCAGAAAATGAATGCCCTTCCACTCTCTACAAACAATTCATTTTCTCCACTCTAAATTGCCTGGTCAGCCATATTATCAAAAGTATTTACAGCAAGGCTACAAATTTGGTCTTTCAAAACAAAACACTGGAAGCACTATGGCTGCCTAACAAAAACAAACACTCACCACCTACAGCACGAAACAAAGGCAAGACACAGTGCAAATTATTTTGAGATGCAAAAGGAAATTGAGAAAAAAGACTAAGGCGTGATAATCTCTAGCGACTTAAACCCAAGCAACCGGTACATAGAAGGAAAGAAACGGGTGAACAAATTTCTTGAATTTACTGGTAGGATTTCATATTTAAGTCTAGGAAAATTATCCTGTACATTATAGTTCACTGGTGCGTCCCTACCTTGAACACCGTATTCAGTTTTGTTACCGCACTTAAAGAGAAGACATAATTCAAATGAAGAGAGTACAGCTGCGAGCTGCAATGATGATTCCCGGACGGAGAAACAAATCCTACGAGAGGCAGCTATACAGCTTAGACTCATTTCACTTAGAAATGAGAAGATTAAGAGATGGTCTAATACAGGTATTCAGTCATCGAAATATTCGCTAGTTTTGAGCTAACAAACTCCTCGTCATAATGAATGCAACCTCGTGGACAAATGCTTTTCCTTGAATGAGGCGGAGAACATTTTCTTCAATTGGTTTTTTGAGATGTGAGATCATTCAGCAGATAGAGTAGTTGAAACTCGTACGGAAAGGTATTTAATCTCAACAAAGAATTTTTCTCTAGAAAGCATTTCATCAATTCCATGCGCTTCAGGAAAGAGCAGTCTTAAAGCTACGTCACTCGTAAAAGAGTCCGGGGGTTGTATATAGATATTTATATATATATATATATTCTTTTTTTCTTTCAAACTATTCGCCATTTCCCGCATTAGCAAGGTAGAGTTAAGAACAGAGGACTGGGCCTCTTAGGGAATATCCTCAGCAGGTCCCCTTCTCTGTTCCTTCTTCTGGAAAATTAAAAATAAAAATCAAGAGGGGAGGATTTCCAGCCCCCCGCTCCCTCCCCTTATACATATATATATATATATGTATATATATATATATATATATATATATATATATATATATATATATATATATATATATATATATATATATATATATATATATATATATATATATATATATGTCGTAGAAGGCGACTAGAGGGGACGGGAGCCGGGGGCCAGAAATCCTCCCCTCCTTGTATTTTAACTTTCTAAAATGGGAAAAAGAAGGAGTCACGCAGGGAGTGCTCATCTTCCTCGTAGGCTCAGATTGGGATGTCTAAATGTGTGTGGATGTAACCAAGATGTGAAAAAAGGAGAGATAGGTAGTATGCTTGAGGAAAGGAACCTGGATGTTTTGGCTCTGAGTGAAACGAAGCTCAATGGTAAAGGGGAAGAGTGGTTTGGGAATGTCTGGGGAGTAAAGTCAGGGGCTAGTGAGAGGAAAAGAGCAAGGGAAGGAGTAGCACTACTCCTGAAACAGGAGTTTGGGAGTATGTGAAAGAATGTAAGAAAGTAAATTCTAGATTAATTTGGGTAGAACTGAAAGTTGATGGAGAAAGATAGGTGATTATTGGTGCATATGCACTTGGGCATGAGAAGAAAGATCATGAAAGGCAAATGTTTGGGAGCAGCTGAATGAGTGTGTTAGTGGTTTTGATGCACAAGACAGGGTTATAGTGATGGGTGATTTGAATGGAAAGGTGAGTAATGTGGCAGTTGAGGGAATAATTGGTATGCATGGGGTGTTCAGTGTTGTAAATGAAAATGGTGAAGAGCTTGTAGATTATGTGCTGAAAAAGGACTGGTGATTGGGAATACCTGGTTTAAAAAGCGATATATGCATAAGTATACGTATGTAAGTAGGAGAGATGACCAGAGAGCGTGATTGGATTACGTGTTAATTGACAGGCGCGCGAAAGAGAGACTTTTGGATTTTAATGTGCTGAGAGGTGCAACTGGAGGGATGTCTGATCATTATCTTGTGGAGGCGAAGGTGAAGATTTGTATGGGTTTTCAGAAAAGAAGAGAGAATGTTGGGGTGAAGAGGGTGGTGAGAGTAAGTGAGCTTGGTAAGGAGACTTGTTTGAGTAAGTACCAGGAGAGACTGAGTACAGAATGGAAAATGGTTAGAACAAAGGAGGTAAGGGGAGTGGGGGAGGAATGGGAAGTATTTAGTGAAGCAGTGATGGCTTGCGCATAAGATGTTTGTGGCATGAGAAGCGTCGGAGGTGAGTCGATTAGAAAGGGTAGTGAGTAGTGGGATGAAGAAGTAAGATTATTAGTGAAAGAGAAGAGAGTCATTTGGACGACTGTTGCAGGGAAAAAATGATGAGTGGTAGATGTATGAAAGAAAGAGACCGGAGGTCAAGAGAAAGGTGCAAGAAGTGAAAAAGAGGGCAAATGAGAGTTGGGGTGAGAGAGTATCATTAAATTTTAGGGAGAATAAAAAGATGTTCTGGAAGGAGGTAAATAAAGTGCGTAAGACAAGGGAGCAAATGGGAACTTCAGTAAAGTGGGCTAATGGGGAGGTGGAGGTGATAACAAGAAGTGGTGATGTGAGAAGGAGATTGAGTGAGTATTTTGAAGGTTTGTTGAATATGTCTGATGATAGAGTAGCAGATATAGGGTGTTTTGGTCGAGGTGGTGTGCAAAGTGAGAGGATTAGGGAAAATGATTTGGTAAACAGAGAAGAGGTAGTAAAAGCTTTGCGTAAGATGGAAGCCGGCAAGCCAGAAGGTATGGATGGTACTGCAGTGGAATTTATTAAAAAAGGGGGTGACTGTATTGTTGACTGGTTGGTAAGGTTATTTAATGTATGTATGATTCATGGTGAGGTGCCTGAGGATTGGCGGAATGCGTGCATAGTGCCATTGTACAAAGGCAAAGGGGAGAAGAGTGAGTGCTCAAATTACAGAGGTATAAGTTTGTTGAGTATTCCTGGTAAATTATATGGGAGGGTATTGATTGAGAGGGTGAAGGCATGTACAAAGCATCAGATTGGGGAAGAGCAGTGTGGTTTTAGAAGTGGTAGAGGATGTGTGGATCAGGTGTTTGCTTTGAAGAATGTATGTGAGAAATACTTAGAAAATCAAATGGATTTGTATGTAGCATTTATGGATCTGGAGAAGGCATATGATAGAGCTGATAGAGATGCTCTGTGGAAGGTACTAAGAATAAATGGTGTGGGAGGCAAGATGTTAGAAGCAGTGAAAAGTTTTTATCGAGGATGTAAGGCATGTGTACGTGTAGGAAGAGAGGAAAGTGATTGGTTCTCAGTGAATGTAGGTTTGCGGCAGGGGTGTGTGATGTCTCCATGGTTGTTTAATTTGTTTATGGATGGGGTTGTTAGGGAGGTGAATGCAAGAGTTTTGGAAAGAAGGGCAAGTATGAAATCTGTTGGGGATGAGAGAGCTTGGGAAGTGAGTCAGTTGTTGTTCGCTGATGATACAGCGCTGGTGGCTGATTCATGTGAGAAACTGCAGAAGCTGGTGACTGAGTTTGGTAAAGTGTGTGAAAGAAGAAAGTTAAGAGTAAATGTGAATAAGAGCAAGGTTATTAGGTACAGTAGGGTTGAGGGTCAAGTCAATTGGGAGGTAAGTTTGAATGGAGAGAAACGGGGAGTTAAAGTGTTTTAGATATCTGGGAGGGGATATGGCAGCGGATGGAACCATGGAAGCGGAAGTGAATCATAAGGAGGGGGAGGGGGCGAAAATCCTGGGAGCGTTGAAGAATGTTCGGAAGTCGAGAACATTATCTCCGAAAGCAAAATTGGCTATGTTTGAAGGAATAGTGGTTCCAACGATGTTGTATGGTTGCGAGGCGTGGGCTATGGATAGAGTTGTGCGCAGGAGGGTGGATGTGCTAGAAATGAGATGTTTGAGGACAATATGTGGTGTGAGGTGGTTTGACCGAGTAAGTAATGTAAGGGTAAGAGAGATGTGTGGAAATAAAAAGAGCGTGGTTGAGAAAGTAGAAGAGGGTGTTTTGAAATGGTTTGAGCACATGGAGAGAATGAGTGAGGAAAGATTGACTAAGAGGATATATGTGTCGGAGGTGGAGGGAACGAGAAGAAGTGGGAGACCAAATTGGAGGTGGAAAGTTGGAGTGAAAAAGATTTTAAGTGATCGGGGCCTGAACATGCAGGAGGGTGAAAGGCGGTCAAGGAATAGAGTGAATTGGATCGATGTGGTATATCGGGGTCGACGTGCTGTCATTGGATTGAATCAGGGCATGTGAGGCGTCTGGGGTAAAGCATGGAATGTTCTCTGGGGCCTGGATGTGGAGAGGGAGCTGTGGGTTCGGGCATTATTGCATGACAGCTAGAGACTGAGTGTGAACAAATGGGGCCTTTGTTGTCTTTTCCTAGCGCTACCTCGCACACATGAGGGGGGGAGGGCAATGTTATTCCATGTGTGGCGAGGTGGCGATGGGAATGAATAAAGACAGACAGTGTGAATTGTGTGCATGTGTATATATGTATGTGTTTGTGTGTGTATATATATGTGTACATTGAGATGTATGGGTATGTATATATGAATGTGTGTACGTGTATGTATATAATGTGTATGGGGGTGGGTTGGGCCATTTCTTTCGTCTGTTTCCTTGCGCTACCTCGCAAACGCGAGAGTCAGCGACAAAGCAAAATAGATAGATACATAAATATATATACATATATATATATATATATATATATATATATATATATATATATATATATATATATATTCATTTATATTTCATTTCTTATACTTTATCGGTCTCCCGCGTTGGCGAGGTAGCGAAAGAAAAAAGACGAAATAATGGCCCAACACACCCACATACATAGTATATACATACACGTCCACTCACGCACATATACATACCTATACATTTCAACGTATACATATATACATATACACACAGACATATAATATATTTTTTTTTTTTTTTTGCTTTGTCGCTGTCTCCCGCGTTTGCGAGGTAGCGCAAGGAAACAGACGAAAGAAATGGCCCAACCACCTACATACACATGTATATACATACGTACACACACGCAAATATACATACCTACACAGCTTTCCATGGTTTACCCCAGACGCTTCACATGCCTTGATTCAATCCACTGACAGCACGTCATCCCCGGTATACCACATCGCTCCAATTCACTCTATTCCTTGCCCTCCTTTCACCCTCCTGCATGTTCAGGCCCCGATCACACAAAATCTTTTTCACTCCATCTTTCCACCTCCAATTTGGTCTCCCTCTTCTCCTCGTTCCCTCTACCTCCGACACATATATCCTCTTGGTCAATCTTTCCTCACTCATTCTCTCCATGTGCCCAAACCATTTCAAAACACCCTTTTCTACTTTCTCAACCACGCTCTTTTTATTTCCACACATCTCTCTTACCCTTACGTTACTTATTCGATCAAACCACCTCACACCACACATTGTCCTCAAACATCTCATTTCCAGCACACCCATCATCCTGCGCACAACACTATCCATAGCCCATGCCTCGCAACCATACAAGATTGTTGGAACCGCAATTCCTTGAAACATACCCATTTTTGCTTTCCGAGATAATGTTCTCGACTTCCACACATTCTTCAAGGCTACCAGAATTTTCGCCCCCTCCCCCACCCTATGATCCACTTCCACTTCCATGGTTCCATCCGCTGCCAGATCCACTCCCAGATATCTAAAACACTTCACTTCCTCCAGTTTTTCTCCATTCAAACTCACCTCCCAATTGACTTGACCCTCAACCCTACTGTACCTAATAACCTTGCTCTTATTCACATTTACTCTTAACTTTCTTCTTTCACACACTTTACCAAACTCAGTCACCAGCTTCTGCAGTTTCTCACATGAATCAGCCACCAGCGCTGTATCATCAGCGAACAACAACTGACTCACTTCCCAAGCTCTCTCATCCCCAACAGACTTCATACTTGCCCCTCTTTCCAAAACTCTTGCATTCACCTCCCTAACAACCCCATCCATAAACAAATTAAACAACCATGGAGACATCACACACCCCTGCCGCAAACCTACATTCACTGAGAACCAATCACTTTCCTCTCTACCTACACGTACACATGCCTTACATCCTCGATAAAAACTTTTCACTGCTTCTAACAACTTGCCTCCCACGCCATATATTCCTAATGCCTTCCACAGAGCATCTCTATCAACTCTATCATATGCCTTCTCCAGATCCATAAATGCTACATACAAATCCATTTGCTTTTCTAAGTATTTCTCACATACATTCTTCAAAGCAAACACCTGATCCACACATCCTCTACCACTTCTGAAACCACATTGCTCTTCCCCAATCTGATGGTCTGTACATGCCTTCACCCTCTCAATCAATACCCTCCCATATAATTTACCAGGAATACTCAACAAACTTATACCTCTGTAATTTGAGCACTCACTCTTATCCCCTTTGCCTTTGTACAATGGCACTATGCACGCATTCCGCCAATCCTCAGGCACCTCACCATGAGTCATACATACATTAAATAACCTTACCAACCAGTCAACAATACAGTCACTCCCTTTTTTAATAAATTCCACTGCAATACCATCCAAACCTGCTGCCTTGCCGGCTTTCATCTTCCGCATGTATATAATTCATACTTGCTACCCTGATTCATTCCCGTCGCCATCCCGCCACACACGAAATGACAACCCCCTCCCCCTGCATGTGCACGAAGTAGCGCTGGGAAAAGACAAAAAAGTCCACATTCGTTCACACTCAGTCTCTTGCAGTCATGAATAATGCACCGAAACCAAAGCTCCCTTTCCACATCCAAGCCCCACAAAAATTTCCATGGTTTACTCTGGACGCTTCCCATGCCCTGGTTTAATCCATTGACAGCACATCCATCCCGGTATACCACATCGTTCCAATTCACTCTATTCTTTGCACGCCTTTCACCCTCCTGCGCGTTCATTCCCCGATCGTTCAAAATATTTTTCACTCCATCTTTCCAACTACAGTCTGGTCTCCCACTTCTCGTTCCCTCCACCTCTGACACATATATCGGGTCTGTCAACTTCTCCTCACTCATGCTCTCCATGTGACCCTAACCATTTCAAAACACCCTCCTCTGCTCTCTCAACCACACTCTTTTTACTACCAGACATTACTTACTTGTCAAACTACCTCACACCACATATTGTCCTCAACCATCTCATTTCCAGCACATTCACACTCCTCTGCACAACTCTATCTATTGTCCACACCTCGCACCCATATGATATTGTTGGAACCACTATTCCTTCAAACATACCCAATTTTGCTTTCCAAGATAATGTTCTCGCCTTCCACACATTTTTCAACGCGACCAGAGCTTTCACCCCTCACACACCCTGTGACTCACTTCCGTTTCCATGGTTCCATCCGCTGTCAAATCCACTCCCAGATATCTAAAACCATTCAGTTCCTCCAGTTTTTCAACATTCAAACTCACCTCCCAGTTTACTTGTCCCTCAACCATACTGCACCTAATAACCTTCCTCATATTCACATTTTCTCTCGGCGTTCTTCTTTCACACACTTTACCAATCTCAGTCACCAGCTTCTGCAGTTTCTCACCAGAATCAGCCATCAGTGCTGTATCATCAGCGAACAACAACTTACTCACTTCTCAGGCTCTCTCATCCACAACATACTGCATACTTGCCCCTCTCTCTAAAACTCTTGCATTTACATCCCTAACAACCCCATCCATAGACAAATCAAACAACCATTATTACATCACGCACCCCTGCCATAAACGGACATTCCCTGAGAACCAATCACTTTCCTCTCTTCCTACTCGTACACATGTCTTACATACTCGATAAAAAATATTCACTGATTCTAATAAGTTGCCTCTCACATCATCTATTCTCAATACCTTCCACAGACCTTTTCTAAGTATTTCTCATATACATTCTTCAAAGCAAACACCTGATCCACACATCCTCTAACACTTCTGAAACCAAACTGCTCTTCCCCAGGCTGATGCTCTGTACACTTCTTCACCCTCTCAATCAATATCCTCCCATATAATTTCCCAGGAATACTCAACCAACTTTTATTTTATTTATCTTATTTTGCTTTGTCGCTGTCTCCCGCGTTTGCGAGGTAGCGCAAGAAAACAGACGAAAGAAATGGCCCAACCCACCCCCATACACATGTGTATACATACAGGTCCACACACGCAAATATACACACCATTACATCTCAACGTACATATATATATACACACACAGACACATACATATATACCCATGCACACAATTCACACTGTCTGTCTTTATTCATTCCCATCGCCACCTCGTCACACATGGAATACCATCCCCCTCCCCCTTCATGCGTGCGAGGTAGCGCCAGGAAAAGACAACAAAGGCCCCATTCGTTCACACTCAGTCTGTAGCTGTCATGCAATAATACCCGAAACCACAGCTCCCTTTTCACATCCAGGCCCCACACAACTTTCCATGGTTTACCCCAGACGCTTCACATGCCCTGATTTAATCCACTGACAGCACGTCAACCCCGGTCTACCACATCGATCCAATTCACTCTATTCCTTGCCCTCCTTTCACCCTCCTGCATGTTCAGGCCCCGATCACTCAAAATCTTTTTCACTACATCTTTCTACCTCCAATTTGGTCTCCCACTTCTCCTCGTTCCCTCCAACTCCGACACATATATCCTCTTGGTCAATCTTTCCTCACTCATTCTCTACATGTGCCCAAACCATTTCAAAACACCCTCTTCTACTCTCTCAACCACGCTCTTTTTATTTCCAGACACCTCTCTTACCCTTACATTACTTACTCGATCAAACCACCTCACACCACCCATTGTCCTCAAACATCTCATTTCCAGCACATCCACCCTCCTGCGCACAACGCAATCCATAGCCCACGCCTCGCAACTATACAACATTGTTGGAACCAGTATTCCTTCAAATATACCCATTTTTGCTTTCCGAGATAATGTTCTCGACTTCCACACAATCTTCAAGGCTCCTAGGATTTTCGCCCCCTCCCCCACCCTATGATTCACTTCCGCTTCCATGGTTCCATCCGCTGCCAGATCCACTCCCAGATATCTAAAACACTTTACTGCCTCCAGTTTTTCTCCAATCAAACTTACCTCCCAATTGACTTGACCCTCAACCCTACTGTACCTAATAACCTTGCTCTTATTCACATTTACACTTAACTTTCTTCTTTCACACACTTTACCAAACTCAGTCACCAGTTTCTGCAGTTTCTCATATGAATCAGAAACCAGCGCTGTATCATCAGCGAACAACAACTGACTCACTTCCCAAGCACTCTCACCCACAACAGACTTCATACTTGCCCCTCTTTCCAAAACTCTTGCATTCACCTCCCTAACAACCCCATCCATAAACAAATTAAACAACCATGGAGGCATCACACACCCCTGCCCGCAAACCTATATTCACTGAGAACCAATCACTTTCCTCTCTTCCTACACGTACACATGCCTTACATCCTCGATAAAAACTTTTCACTGATTCTAACAACTTGCCTACCACACCTTATATTCTTAATACCTTCCATAGAGCATCTCTATCAACTCTATCATATGCCTTCTCCAGATCCATAAATGCTACATACAAATCCATTTGCTTTTCTAAGCATTTCTCACATACATTCTTCAAAGCAAACACCTGATCCAGACATTCTCTAACACTTCTGAAACCACACTGCTCTTCCCCAATCTGATGATCTGTACATGCCTTCACCCTCTCAATCAATACCCTCCCATATAATTTACCAGGAATACTCAACAAACTTATACCTCTGTAATTTGAGCACTTACTCTTATCTCCTTTGCCTTTGTACAATGGCACTATGCACGCATTTCGCCAATCCTCAGGCACCTCACAATGAGTCATACATTCATTAAATAACCTTACCAACCAGTCAACGATACAGTTACCCCCTTTTTTAATAGATTCCACTGCAATACCATCCAAACCTGCTGCCTTGCCGGCTTTCATCTTCCGCAGAGCTTTTACTACCTCTTTCTGTTTACCAAATCATTTTCCCTAACCTTCTCACTTTGGACACCACCTCGACCAAAACACCCTATATCTGCCACTCTATCATCAAACACATTCAACAAACCTTCAAAATACTCACTCCATCTCCTTCTCACATCACCACTACTTGTTATCACCTCCCCATTAGCCCCCTTCACTGAAGTTCCCATTTGCTCCCTTGTCTTACGCACTTTATTTACCTCCTTCCAGAACATCTTTTTATTCTCCCTATAATTTAATGATACTCTCTCACACCAGCTCTCATTTGCCCTCTTTTTCACCTCTTGCACCTTTCTCTTGACCTCCTATGTCTTTCTTTTCTACATCTCCCACTCAATTGCATCTTTTCCCTGCAAAAATCGTCCAAATGCCTCTCTCTTCTCTTTCACTAATAATCTTACTTCTTCATACCAACACTCATTACCCTTTCTAATCAACCCACCTCCCACGCTTCTCATGCCACAAGCATCGTTTGCGCAATCCAACACTAATTCCCTAAATACATTCCATTCCTCCCCTACTCCACTTACTTCCATTGTTCTCACCTTTTTCCATTCTGTACTCAGTCTCTCCCGGTATTTCTTCACACAAGTCTCCTTCCCAAGCTCACCTACTCTCACCACCCTCTTCTCCCCAACATTCACTCTTCTTTTCTGAAAACCTATACAAATCTTCACCTTCGCCTCACAAGATAATGATCAGACATCCCTCCAGTTGCACCTCTCAGCACATCAACATCCAAAAGTCTCTCTTTCGCGCGCCTGTCAATTAACACGTAATCCAATAACGCTCTCTGACCATCTCCCCTACTTACATACGTATACTTATGTATATCTCGCTTTTTAAACCAGGTATTCCCAGTCACCAGTACTTTTTTCAGCACATAAATCTACAAGCTCTTCACTATTTCCATTTTCTCTCTCTATCTCTCTCTCTCTCTCTATATATATATATATATATATATATATATATATATATATATATATATATATTATATATATATATATATATATATATATATATATATATATATATATATATATATATATATATATATATATATATATATATATATATATATATATATATATATATATATATATATATATATATATATATATATATATATATATATATATATATATATATATATATATATATATATATATATATATATATATATATATATATATATATATATATATATATATATATATATATATATATATATATATATATATATATATATATATATATATATATATATATATATATATATATATATATATATATATATATATATGTATATATATATATATATATATATATATATATATATATATATATATATATATATATATATATATATATATATATATATATATATATATATATATATATATATATATATATACATATATATATATACGTATATATATATATATATATATATATATATATATATATATATATATATATATATATATATATATATATATATATATATATATATATATATATATATATATATATATATATATATATATATATGTATGTATATATATATATATATATATATATATATATATATATATATATATATATATATATATATATATATATATATATATATATATTCCTGGGGATAGGGGATTAAGAATACTTCCCACGTATTCCCTGCGTGTCGTAGAAGGCGACTAAAAGTGGAGGGAGCGGGGGGCTGGAAATCCTCCCCTCTCGTTTTATTTTTTTAATTTTCCAAAAGAAGGAACAGAGGGGGCCAGGTGAGGATATTCCAAAAAAGGCCCAGTCCTCTGTTTTTAGCGCTACCTCGCAAACGCGGGAAATGGCAAATAGTTTAAAAAAATGAAAAGATATATATATATATATATATATATATATATATATATATATATATATATATATATATATATATATATATATATATATATTTTTTTTTTGTCGCTGTCTCCCACGTTTGCGAGGTAGCGCAAGGAAACGGACGAAAGAAATGGCCCAACCCACCCCCATACACATGTATATACATACGTCCACACACGCAAATATACATACCTACACAGCTTTCCATGGTTTACCCCAGTCGCTTCACATGCCTTGATTCAATCCACTGACAGCACGTCAACCCCGGTATACCACATCGCTCCAATTCACTCTATTCCTTGCCCTCCTTTCACCCTCCTGCATGTTCAGGCCCCGATCACACAAAATCTTTTTCACTCCATCTTTCCACCTCCAATTTGGTCTCCCTCTTCTCCTCGTTCCCTCCACCTCCGACACATATATTCTCTTGGACAATCTTTCCTCACTCATTCTCTCCATGTGCCCGAACCATTTCAAAACACCCTCTTCTGCTCTCTCAACCACGCTCTTTTTATTTCCACAAATCTCTCTTACCCTTACGTTACTTACTCGATCAAACCACCTCACACCACACATTGTCCTCAAACATCTCATTTCCAGCACATCCATCCTCCTGCGCACAACTCTATCCATAGCCCACGCCTCGCAACCATACAACATTGTTGGAACCACTATTCTTTCAAACATACCCATTTTTGCTTTCCGATATAATGTTCTCGACTTCCACACATTCTTCAAGGCTCCCAGAATTTTCGCCCCCTCCCCCACCCAATGATCCACTTCCGCTTCCATGGTTCCATCCGCTGCCAGATCCACTCCCAGATATCTAAAACACTTCACTTCCTCCAGTTTTTCTCCATATATATATATATATATATATATATATATATATATATATATATATATATATATATATATATATATATATATATATATATATATATATATGGGAAGTGAGTCAGTTGTTGTTCGCTGATGATACAGCGCTGGTGGCTGATTCATGTGAGAAACTGCAGAAGCTGGTGACTGAGTTTGGTAAAGTGTGTGGAAGAAGAAAGTTAAGAGTAAATGTGAATAAGAGC
This sequence comes from Panulirus ornatus, assembly GCF_036320965.1. Classification (NCBI taxonomy): domain Eukaryota; kingdom Metazoa; phylum Arthropoda; class Malacostraca; order Decapoda; family Palinuridae; genus Panulirus; species Panulirus ornatus. Next base: position 42,923,559 of record NC_092238.1, on the reverse strand, counting down.
AAGGTTATTAGGTACAGTAGGGTTGAGGGTCAAGTCAATTGGGAGGTGAGTTTGAATGGAGAAAAACTGGAGGAAGTGAAGTGTTTTAGATATCTGGGAGTGGATCTGTCAGCGGATGGAACCATGGAAGCGGAAGTGGATCATAGGGTGGGGGAGGGGGCGAAAATTCTGGGAGCCTTGAAGAATGTGTGGAAGTCGAGAACATTATCTCGGAAAGCAAAAATGGGTATGTTTGAAGGAATAGTGGTTCCAACAATGTTGTATGGTTGCTAGGCGTGGGCTATGGATAGAGTTGTGCGCAGGAGGATGGATGTGCTGGAAATGAGATGTTTGAGGACAATGTGTGGTATGAGGTGGTTTGATCGAGTAAGTAACGTAAGGGTAAGAGAGATGTGTGGAAATAAAAAGAGCGTGGTTGAGAGAGCAGAAGAGGGTGTTTTGAAATGGTTTGGGCACATGGAGAGAATGAGTGAGGAAAGATTGACCAAGAGGATATATGTGTCGGAGGTGGAGGGAACGAGGAGAAGAGGGAGACCAAATTGGAGGTGGAAAGATGGAGTGAAAAAGATTTTGTGTGATCGGGGCCTGAACATGCAGGAGGGTGAAAGGAGGGCAAGGAATAGAGTGAATTGGAGCGATGTGGTATACAGGGGTTGACGTGCTGTCAGTGGAGTGAATCAAGGCATGTGAAGCGTCTGGGGTAAACCATGGAAAGCTGTGTAGGTATGTATATTTGCGTGTGTGGACGTGTGTATGTACATGTGTATGGGGGGGGGGGGGGGGGGGGGGTTGGGCCATTTTCTTTCGTCTGTTTCCTTGCGCTACCTCGCAGGCGCGGGAGACAGCGACAAAGTATAAAAAAAAAAAAAATATATATATATATATATATATATATATATATATATATATATATATATATATATATATATATATATATATATATATATATATATATATTTATATATATGTATATATATATATATATATATATATATATATATATATATATATATATATATATATATATATTTATATATATATATATATATATATATATATATATATATATATATATATATATATATATATATATATATATATATATATATATATATATATATATATATATATATATATATATATTTGGGTTGGATTGTGAAGATGGGTGGGCACTGGTGAACCATAGGCGATGGTGTCAGGTGGGTTGAGGCGTGATCTGCATGTTGGTTCAACTAGTTATCAATCAAGAAATAATTTGTTAAATATCTGGGCAAACTGATGAAAACACGTACAGAAGCTTCATTTATAATTCTTGCCTTAATCATATTACTGATTATAGTCGACTGGATTTAAAATTGTTACATTACTCAAAACAAATCATTGAAGAAAAAATTAACATGATTCGAAGCTGGTCTCTGGAACGCACAATGAACCAATTATCTTCTTCCCTCTCATTAGCTTTGTTTCATCTCTGGAAGAAAAAAAAAGGTTAATGAACAGAGTCCATGGAAGCAGCGTTGCATAACGTATAAGTTTTGCAGAGAAATTTTGCGATATTGGGACAGGAAAAGAATCATTCCAAATATTATTTTATTTCAATCATCTTTTATGTAGAAAAGATTGTGAAAATAGGTACCTAGGCCAATCAACCGAGTGCTTGACCTTTACCAAAAGATGTAGAATATTTTCGAGGGTTTGCTAATTCGTTTCATAGATTAAATGCATCTGTTGATGTAGGAAGACTGCACAGTAAACGAAGAGAGCAGCGGCCGAGGGACACCAGAATAACGGCATCAGCAACAGGGTCCCTTGGTAGGCAGGTCACGTCTCTGGCAAAGAGGCCGAACACATGTGGCTGCTCACGCGACCCTGCCGAGGTGCTGCTGGATAGTGGGCGGTGGTGGACGAGAGAGAGAGAGAGAGAGAGAGAGAGAGAGAGAGAGAGAGAGAGAGAGAGATCAGCAAAAATGAAGATCTTTCGAAGTATAAAGAGAAGATTCACCCGGATCCAAATTAAGGAAAGGTACAGATTGCGAATTAGGAACTAATATACAACTTCTCTGTCGCCATCTTGATCGCAGTCCTTTTCCATTGCTTGAATTACTTCCTAAACTCGTACCTAATATCTTATTGGAATCCCCATTTACTCACGCTGGGAAATGACGTGGAGGACGCCCGTGATAATCTCAGCATGAATTACCACTGACATGAATAGGATTTTATCACATAATGACCGTTATAGCGCTGACGGAAGGGCACTGACTACTCTTTATAGGGAGAGATAGACCGTCTTCGCGGGGTTCACAGGATATTTGGTGCAAGATCCTAATGTGCAGCTGTAAGTAAAGTGTGAGATACAGACAGAACAACTGACAACATCCAGAAAGAATGAGGAGATGGTAAGAACCTTCACTAAGGCGTGAAATAGATGATTAAGTGTAGAATGTTGAGGCAGAGCAAACAAAATAATCGTAATATCCCATACAAGAAGGAATATATATCCATATAACTTAAACAGTTGCGAAGGTATCGGACATTGCAAAGTGTGAAAGTATATTTCGTACCATTCAAATCCAAACTGAACTGAAATAAAATGTATGCAAGACAGGAATTTTTCACAATTCTGTCCCTAAACTATTTTATTGAGAAAAGATATTTCGTTTTCTTATTCATATTTGAAACGTGAAAGTGACAAAGAGAGTAAATTAAGCAACGAAAAGAAGAAATAAAAAAATATGGGAAAAAGACAAAAAGCATAGATATACAAGAAAGAGGAGAATAGAAACGTTGGAACAGGAATAAGTACCACATCTTTAACGTTGAAGTAGTACTGATAAAATCATTCAAGTCATATTTCAGAATGTCCTAAGAAGCGAAATTCCAAAGCCCATATACTTAGATTATCCTTAACTCTAACAAAAAGAAAAACACAATGAGTAATGAATCAACAGAGGAAAAGAAGGAGGCAGACAAATACTAAGCGGACCGTTAGAATATTTCAGTGCGAAAGTTCAACTAAATGGCATTAAAGATTCCATTCCATTCACCAAGTACGAAGATATGATCAAATACTTTTTTATGATTTCACCAAACAGTATATCAAGAATTTCACAGAATGCCCAATTGATCGAGTCCAATCTTTATCGTAAGAATATATATATATATATATATATATATATATATATATATATATATATATATATATATATATATATATATATATATATATTATATATATATATATATATATATATATATATATATATATATATATATATATATATTTATTTTTTTATTTTTATTTTGCTTTGTCGCTGTCTCCCGCGATAGCGAGGTAGCGCAAGGACACAGACGAAAGAATGGCCCAACCCGCCCACATACACATGTATATACATACACGTCCACACACGCAAATATTCATACCTATACATCTCAATGTACACATATACATACACACAGAGACATATACATATATACACATGTACATAATTTATACTGTCTGCCTTTATTTGTTCCCATCGCCACCTCGCCACACATCGAATAACAACCCCCTCCCCCCTCATGTGTGCGAGGTAAAGCTAGGAAAAAACACCAAAGGCCCCATTTGTTCACACTCAGTCTCTAGCTGTCATGTAATAATGCACCGAAACCACAGCTCCCTTTCCACATCCAGGCCCCACACAACTTTCCATGCTTTACCCCAGACGCTTCACATGCCCTAGTTCAATCCATTGACAGCACGTCGACCGCGGTATACCACATCGTTCCAATTCAATCTATTCCTTGCACGCCTTTCACCCATCTGCATGTTCAGGCCCCGATCACTCAAAATCTTTTTCACTCCATCTTTCCACCTCCAATTTGGTCTACCACTTCTCCTCGTTCCCTCCACCTCTGACACATATATCCTCTTTATCAATCTTTCCTCACTCATTCTCTCCATGTGACCAAACCATTTCAAAACACCCTCTTCTGCTCTCTCAACCACACTCTTTTATTTCCACACATCTTTCTTACCCTTACATTACTTACTCGATCAAACCACCTCATACCACATATTGTCCTCAAACATCTCATTTCCAGCACATCCACCCTCCTGCGCACAACTCTATCCATAGCCCACGCCTCGCAACCATACAACATTGTTGGAACAACTATTCCTTCAAACATACCCATTTTTGCTTTCCGATATAAAGTTCTCGACTTCCAAACATTCTTCAATGCTCCCAGAACTTTCGCCTCCTCCCCCACCCTATGATTCACTTCCGCTTTCATGGTTCCATCCGCTGCCAGATCCACTCCCAGATATCTAAAACACTTTACTTCCTCCAGTTTTTCTTCATTCAAACTTACCTCCCAGTGGACTTGATCCTCAACCCTACTGTAACTAATAACCTTGCTCTTATTCACATTTACTCTTAACTTTCTTCTTTCACACACTTTACCAAACTCAGTCACCAGCTTCTGCAGTTTCTCACATGAATCAGCCACCAGCGCTGTATCATCAGCGAACAACAACTGACTCACTTCCCAAGCTCTCTCATCCAGAACAGACTTCATACTTGCCCCTCTTTCCAAAACTCTTGCATTCACCTCCCTAACAACCCCATCCATAAACAAATTAAACAACCATGGAGACATCACACACCCCTGCCGCAAACCTACATTCACTGAGAACCAATCACTTTCCTCTCTTCCTACACGTACACATGCCTTACATCCTCGATAAAAACTTTTCACTGCTTTTAACAACTTGCCTCCCATACCATATATTATTAAAACCTTCCACAGAGCATCTCTATCAACTCTATCTTATGCCTTATCCAGATCCATAAATGCTACATACAAATCCATTTGCTTTTCTAAGTATTTCTCACATACATTCTTCAAAGCAAACACCTGATCCACACATCCTCTACCACTTCTGAAACCACACTTCTCTTCCGCAATCTGATGCTCTGTACATGCCTTCATCCTCTCAATCAATACCCTCCCATATAATTTACCAGGAATACTCAACAAACTTACACATCTGTATTTCAGCACTCACTCTTATCCCCTTTGCCTTTCTAAATTGGCACTATGCACGTATTCCGCCAATCCTCCGGCACCTCACCATGAATCATACATACATTAGATAACCTTACCAACCAGTTAACAAAACAGTCACCCCCTTTTTTAATAAATTCCACTGCTATACCATCCAAACCTGCTGCCTTACCGGCTTTCATCTTCCGTAAAGCTTTTACTACCTCTTCTCTATTTATCAAATCATTTTCCCTAACCCTATCACTTTGCACACCACCTCAACCAAAACACCCTATATCTGCCACTCTATCATCAAACACATTCAACAAACCTTCAAAATACTCACTCCATCTCCTTCTCACATCACCACTACTTGTTATCACCACCCCATTAGCCCCCTTCACTAAAGTTCCCATTTCCTCCCTTGTCTTACACACTTTATTTACCTCCTTCCAAAACATCTTTTTATTCTCCCCAAAATTTAATGATACTCTCTCACCTCAACTCTCATTTGCCCTCTTTTTCACCTCTTGCACCTTTCTCTTCACCTCCTGCCTCTTTCTTTTATACCTCTCCCACTCATTTGCAAAAATCGTCCAAATGCCTCCCTCTTCTCATTCAATAATAATCTTACTTCTTCATCCCACCACTCACTACCTTTTCTAATCAACCCACATCCCACGCTTCTCATGCCACAAGCATCTTTTGCGAAAGCTATCACTGCATCCCTAAATACATCCCATTCCTCCCCCACTCCCCTTACCTCTTTTGTTCTCACTTTTTTTCCATTCTGTACTCAGTCTCTCCTGGTACTTCCTCACACAAGTCTCCTTCCCAAGCTCACTTACTCTCACCACTCTTTTCACCCCAACATTCTCTCTTCTTTTCTGAAAACCCCCACAAATCTTCACCTTCGCCTCCACAAGATAATGATCAGACATCCCTCCGGTAGTACCTCTCAGCACATTAACATCCAAAAGTCTCTCTTTCGTGCGTCTATCAATTAACACGTAATCCAATAACGCTCTCTGGCCATCTCTCCTACTTACATACGTATACTTATGTATATCTCGCTTGTAAACCAGGTATTCCTAATCACCAGTCCTTTTTCAGCAAATAAATTTACAAGCTCTTCACCATTTCCATTTACAACACTGAACACTCCATTTATACCAATCATTCCCTCAACTGCCACATTACTCACCTTTGCATACAAATCACCCATCACCATAACCCGGTCTTTTGCATCAAAACCACTAACACACTCATTCAGCTTCTCCCAAAACACTTGCCTCTCATGATCTTTCTTCTCATGCCCAGGTGCATATGCACCAATAATCACCCATCTCTCTCCATCAACTTTCAGTTTTACCCGTATCAATGTAGAATTTACTTTCTTACACTCTATCACATACTCCCACAACTCCTGATTCAGGAGTAGTGCTACTCCTTCCCTTGCTCTTGTCCTCTCACTAACCCCTGACTTTACTCCCAAGACATTCCCAAACTACTCTTCCCCTTTACCCTTGAGCTTCGTTTCACTCAGAGCCAAAACATCCAGGTTCCTTTCCTCAAACATACTACCTATCTCTCCTTTTTTCTCATCTTGGTTACATCCACACACATTTAGACAACCCAATCTGAGCCTTGGAGGAGGATGAGCACTCCTCGCGTGACTCCTTCTTCTGTTTCCCATTTTAGAAAGTCAAAAACAAGGAGATGAGGATTTCTGGCCCCTTGCTCACGTCCCCTCTAGTCGCCTTCTACGACACGTGAGGAATGCGTGGGAAGTATTCTTTCTCCCCTATCCCCAGGGATATATATATATATATATATATATATATATATATATATATATATATATATATATATATATATATATATATATATATATATATATATATATATATATATATATATATTCCCTGGGGATAGGGGATTAAGAATACTTCCCACGTATTCCCTGCGTGTCGTAGAAGGCGACTAAAAGGGGATGGAGCGGGGGCCTGGAAATCCTCCCTCTCGATTTTATTTTTTTTTCCCAAAAGAAGGAACAGAGGGGGCCAGGTGAGGATATTCCAAAAAAGGCCCAGTCCTTTCTTCTTAACGCTCCCTCGCTAACGCGGGAAATGGCGAATAGTTTAAAAGAAAAAAAAAGAATATATATATATATATATATATATATATATATATATATATATATATATATATATATATATATATATATATATATATATATATATATATATATATATATATAAATATATATAGATATATATATATATATATATCGCGGGAGACAGCGACAAAGCAAAATAATAAAAAATATATATATTTATGGGGATAGGGGAGAAAAAATACTTCCCACGCATTCATCACGTGTCTTAGAAGGCGACTAAAGGGGACGGGAGCGGGGGCCAGAAACCCTCCCCTCCTTGTATTTTAACTTTCTAAAAGAGGAAACAGAAGAAGGAGTCACGCGGGGAGTGCTCATCCTCCTCGAAGGCTCAGATTGGGGTATCTAAATGTGTGTGGATGTAACCAAGATGAGAAAAAAGGAGATATAGGTAGTATGTTTGAGGAAAAGAACCTGGATGTTTTGGCTCTGAGTGAAACGAAGCTCAAGGGTAAAGAGGAAGAGTGGTTTGGGAATGTCTTCGGAGTAAAGTCAGGGGTTAGTGAGAGGACAAGAGCAAGGGAAGGAGAAGCAATACTCCTGTGTATTGGATGGAACCATGGAAGCGAAAGTGAATCCATAGGGTGGGGGAGGGGGCGAAAATTCTGGGAGCCTTGAAGAATGTTTGAAAGTCGAGAACATTATCTCGTAAAGCAAAAAAGGCTATGTTTGAAGGAATAGTGGTTCCAACAATGTTGTATGGTTGCGAGGCGTGGGCTATTGGTAGAGTTGTGCGCAGGATGGTGGGTGTGCTGGAAATGAGATGTTTGAGGACAATATGTGGTGTGAGGTGGTTTAATCGATTAAGTAATGTAAGGGTAAGAGAGATGTGTGGAAATAAAAAGAGCATGGTTGAGAGAGCAGAAGAGGGTGCTTTGAAATGGTTTGGGCACATGAAGAGAATGAGTGAGGAAAGATTGACCAAGAGGATATATGTGTCGGAGGTGGAGGGAACGAGGAGAAGTGGGAGACCAAATTGGAGGTGGAAAGATGGAGTGAAAAAGATTTTGAGTGATCGGGGCCTGAACATGCAGGATTGTGAAAGGTGGGCAAGCAATAGAATGAATTGGTTCGATGTGGTATACCGGGGTCGACATGCTGTCAATGAATTGAATCAGGGCATGTGAAGCGTCTAGAGTAAACCATGAAAAGTTCTGGGCGACCTGGATGTGGAAAGGGGGCTGTGGTTTCGGGCATAATTGCATGATAGCTAGGGACTGATTGTGAACGAATGGGGCCTTTGAGATATATGGGTATGTATATTTGCGTGTGTGGACGTGTATGTCCATACATGTGTATGGGGGTGGATTGGGCCATTTCTTTCGTCTGTTTCCTTGCGCTACCTCGCAAACGCGGGAGGCAGCGACAAAGCAAAACAATACTATAAATGATAATATATATATATATATATATATATATATATATATATATATATATATATATATATATATATATATATATATATATATATATATATATATATACATATATATATATATATATATATATATATATATATATATATATATATATATATATATATATATATATATATATATATATATATATATATATATATATATATATATAAGAGAGACTTTTGGATGTTAATGTGCTGAGAGGTGCAACTGGAGGGATGTCAGATCATTATCTTGTGGAGGCTAAGGTGAAGATTTGTATGGGTTTTCAGAAAAGAAGAGTGAATGTTGGGGTGAAGAGGGTGGTGAGAGTAAGCGAGCTTGGGAAGGAGACTTGTGTGAGGAAGTACCAGGAGAGATTGAGTAAAGAATGGAAAAAGGTGAGAACAAAGGAGGTAAGGGGAGTGGAGGAGGAATGGGATGTATTTAGGGAAGCAGTGATGGCTTGCGAAAAAGATGCTTGTGGCATGAGAAGCGTCGGAAGTGGGTTGATTAGAAACGGCAGTGAGTGGTGGGATAAAGAAGTAAGATTATTAGTGAAAGAGAAGAGAGAGGCATTTGGACGATTTTTGCAGGGACAAAATGCAAATGAGTGGGAGATGTATAAAAGAAAGAAGTAGGAGGTCAAGAGAAAGGTGCAAGAGGTGAAAAAGAGGGCAAATGAGAGTTTGGGTGAGAAAGCATCATTAAATTTTATGGAGAATTAAAAGATGTTCTGGAAGGAGGTAAATAAAGTGCGTAAAACAAGGGAGCAAATGGGAACTTCAGTGAAGGGGGCTAATAGGGAGGTGATAACAAGTAGTGGTGATGTGAGAAGGATATGGAATGAGTATTTTGAAGGTTTGTTGAATGTGTTTGATGATAGAGTGGCATATATAGGGTGTTTTGGTCGGGGTGGTGTGCAAAGTGAGAGGGTTAAGGAAAATGATTTGGTAAACGGAGAAGAGATAGTAAAAGCTTTACGGAAGATGAAAGCCGGCAAGGCAGCAGGTTTGGATGGTATTGCAGTGGAATTTATTAAAAAAGGGGGTGACTGTATTGTTGGCTAGTTGGTAAGGTTATTTAACTTATGTATGATTCTTGGTGAGGTGCCTGACGATTGGCGGAATGCTTGCATAGTGCCATTGTACAAAGGTAAAGGGGATAAGAGTGAGAGCTCATATTACAGAGGTATAAGTTTGTTGAGTATTCCTGGTATATTACATGGGAGGGTATTGATTGAGAAGGTGAAGGCATGTAGAGACCATGAGATTGGGGAAAACCAGTGTGGTTTCAGAAGTGGTAGAGGATATGTGGATCAGTGGATCAGGTGTTTGCTTTGAAGAATGCATGTGAGAAATACTTAGAAAAACAAATGGATTTGTATGTAGCATTTATGGATCTGGAGAAAGCATATGATAAAGTTGATAGAGATGCTCTGTGGAAGGTACTAAGAATATAAGGTGTGATAGGCAAGTTGTTAGAAGCAGTGAAAAGTTTTTATCGAGGATGTAAGGCATGTGTACGTGTAGGAAGAGAGGAAAGTGATTGGTTCTCATTGAATGTATGTTTGCGGCAGGGGTGTGTGATGTCTCCATGGTTGTTTAATTTGTTTATGGATGGGTTGTTATGGAGGTGAATGCAAGAGTTTTGGAAAGAGGGGCAAGTATGCAATCTGTTGTGGATGAGAGAGCTTGGGAAGTGAGTCAGTTGTTGTTCGCTGATGGTACAGGACTGGTGGCTGATTCATGTGAGAAAATGCAGAAGCTGGTGACTGACTTTGGTAAAGTGTGTGAAAGAAGAAAGTTAAGAGTAAATGTGAATAAGAGCAAGGTTATTAGGTACAGTAGGGTTGAGGGTCAAGTCAACTGGGAGGTAAGCTTGAATAGAGAAAAACTGGAGGAAGTAAAGTGTTTTAGATATCTGGGGGTGGATCTGGCAGCGGATGGAACCATGGAAGCTGAAGTGAATCATAGTGTGGGGGAGGGGGTGAAAATCCTGGGAGCCTTGAAGAATGTTTGAAAGTCGAGAACATGATCTCGGAAAGCAAAAATGATTATGTTTGAAGGAATAGGGGTTGCAACAATGTTGTATGGTTGCGAGGCGTGGGCTATGGATAGAGTTGTGTGCAGGAAGGTGGATGTGCTGGAAATGAGATGTTTGAGGACAATATGTGGTGTGAGGTGGTTTGATCGAGTAAGTAATGTAAGGGTAAGAGAGATGTGTGGAAATAAAAAGAGCGTGGTTGAGAGAGCAGAAGAGAGTGTTTTTAAATGGTTTGGGCACATGGAGAGATTGAGTGAGGAAAGATTTACCAAGAGGATATATGTGTCGGAGGTGGAAGGAACGAGGAGAAGTGGGATACCAAATTGGAGGTGGAAAGATGGAGTGAAAATGATTTTGAGTGATCGGGGCTTCAACATGCAGGAGGGTGAAAGGCGGGAAAGGAATAGAGTGAATTGGATCGATGTGGTATGCCGGGGTCGACATGCTGTCAATGGATTGAATCAGGGCATGTGAAGCGTCTGGGGTAAACCATGGAAGGTTCTGTGCGACCTGGATGTGAAAAGGGAGCTGTGGTTTCGGGCATTATTACATGACAGCTAGAGACTGAGTGTGAACGAATATGGCCTTTGCTGTCTTTTCCTAGCGCTACCTCGCACACATGAGGAGGGAGGGGATGTTATTTAATGAGTGGCGAGGTGGCGATGAGTATGAATAAAGGCAAACAGTATGAATTATGTACATGTGTATATATGTATATGTCCATGTGTGTATATATATGTGTACAGTGAGATGTATAGGTATGTATATTTGCGTGTGTGGACGTGTATGTATATACATGTGTATTGTGGTGTGTTGGGCCAATTCTTTCGTCTGTGTCCCTGCGCTACCTCGCAAACGTGGAAGACAGCGTCAAAGAAAAATAAAAAAAAGATATCAATAATATATATATATATATATATATATATATATATATATATATATATATATATATATATATATATATATATATATATATATATATATATGTACATATATACATATATATATATATATATATATATATATATATATATATATATATATATATATATATATATATATATATATATATATATATATACATATATATATATATATATATATTTATATATATATATATATATATATATATATATATATATATATATATATATATATATATATATATATATATATATATATATATATATATATATATATATATATATATATATATATATATATATATATATATATATATATATATATATATATATATATGGTATTGCAGTGGAGTTTATTAAAAAAGGTGGTGACTGTATTGTTGACTAGTTGGTAAGGTTATTTAATGTATGTATGGGAACTTCAGTGAAGGGCGTAAATGGGGAGGTGATAACAAGTAGTGGTGATGTGAGAAGGAGATGGAATGAGTATTTTGAAGGTTTGTTGAATGTGTCTGATGACAGAGTGGCAGATATAGGGTGTTTGGGTCGAGGTGGTGTGCAAAGTGAGAGGGTTAGGGAAAATGATTTGGTAAACAGAGAAGAGGTAGTAAAAGCTTTGCGGAAGATGAAAGCCGGCAAGGCAGCAGGTTTGGATGGTATTGCAGTGGAATTTATTAAAAAAGGGGTGACTGTATTGTTGACTAGTTGGTAAGGTTATTTAATGTATGTATGACTCATGGTGAGGTGCCTGAGGATTGGCGGAATGCGTGCATAGTGCCATTGTACAAAGGCAAAGGGGATAAGAGTGAGTGCTCAAATTACAGAGGTATAAGTTTGTTGAGTATTCCTGGTAAATTATATGGGAGGGTATTGATTGAGAGGGTGAAGGCATGTACAGAGCATCAGATTGGGGAAGAGCAGTGTGGTTTCAGAAGTGGTAGAGGATGTGTGGATCAGGTGTTTGCTTTGAAGAATGTATGTGAGAAATACTTAGAAAAGCAAATGGATTTGTATGTAGCATTTATGGATCTGGAGAAGGCATATGATAGATTTGATAGAGATGCTCTGTGGAAGGTATTAAGAATATATGGTGTGGGAGGCAAGTTGTTAGAAGCAGTGAAAAGTTTTTATCGAGGATGTAAGGCATGTGTACGTGTAGGAAGAGAGGAAAGTGATTGGTTCTCAGTGAATGTAGGTTTGCGGCAGGGGTGTGTGATGTCTCCATGGTTGTTTAATTTGTTTATGGATGGGGTTGTTAGGGAGGTAAATGCAAGAGTCTTGGAAACAGGGGCAAGTATGAAGTCTGTTGGGGATGAGAGAGCTTGGGAAGTGAGTCAGTTGATGTTCGCTGATGATACAGCGTTGGTGGCGGATTCATGTGAGAAACTGCAGAAGCTGGTGACGGAGTTTGGTAAAGTGTGTGGAAGAAGAAAGTTAAGAGTAAATGTGAATAAGAGCAAGGTTATTAGGTACAGTAGGGTTGAGGGTCAAGTCAATTAGGAGGTGAGTTTGAATGGAGAAAAACTGGAGGAAGTGAAGTGTTTTAGATATCTGAGAGTAGATCTGTCAGCGGATGGAACCATGGAAGCGGAAGTGGATCATAGGGTGGGGGAGGGGGCGAAAATTTTGGGAGCCTTGAAAAATGTGAGGAAGTCGAGAACATTATCCCGGAAAGCAAAAATGGGTATGTTTGAAGGAATAGTGGTTCCAACAATGTTGTATGGTTGCGAGGCGTGGGCTATGGATAGAGTTGTGCGCAGGAGGATGGATGTGCTGGAAATGAGATGTTTAAGGACAATGTGTGGTGTGAGGTGGTTTGATCGAGTAAGTAACGTAAAGGTAAGAGAGATGTGTGGAAATAAAAAGAGCGTGGTTGAGAGAGCAGAAGAGGGTGTTTTGAAATGGTTTGGGCACATGGAGAGAATGAGTGAGGAAAGATTGACCAAGAGGATATATGTGTCGGAGGTGGAGGGAGCGAGGAGAAGAGGGAGACCAAATTGGAGGTGGAAAGATGGAGTGAAAAGGATTTTGTGTGATCGGGGCCTGAACATGCAGGAGGGTGAAAGGAGGGCAAGGAATAGAGTGAATTGGAGCGATGTGGTATACAGGGGTTGACGTGCTGTCAGTGGATTGAATCAAGGCATGTGAAGCGTCCGGGGTAAACCATGGAAAGCTGTGTAGGTATGTATATTTGCGTGTGTGGACGTGTGTATGTACATGTGTATGGGGGGGTTGGGCCATTTCTTTCGTCTGTTTCCTTACGCTACCTCGCAAACGCGGGAGACAGCGACAAAGTATAAAAAAAAAAAAAAAAAAAATGACTCATGGTGAGGTGCCTGAGAATTGGCGAAATGCGTCCATAGTGCCATTGTACAAAGGCAAAGGGGATAAGAGTGAGTGCTCAAATTACAGAGGTAAAAGTTTGTTGAGTATTCCCGGTAAATTATATGGGAGGGTATTGATTGAGAGGGTGAAGGCATGTACAGAGCATCAGATTGGGGAAGAGCAGTGTGGTTTCAGAAGTGGTAGAGGATGTGTGGATCAGGTGTTTGCTTTGAAAAATGCATGTGAGAAATACATAGAAAAGCAAATGGATTTGTATGTAGCATTTATGGATATGGAGAAGGCATATGATAGAGTTGATAGAGATGCTCTGTGGAAGGTATTAAGAATATATGGTGTGGGAGGAAAGTTGTTAGAAGCAGTGAAAAGTTTTTATCGAGGATGTAAGGCATGTGTACGTGTAAGAAGAGAGGAAAGTGGTTCTCAGTGAATGTAGTTTTGCGGCAGGGGTGTGTGATGTCTCCATGGTTGTTTAATTTGTTTATGGATGGGGTTGTTAGGGAGGTGAATGCAAGAGTTTTGGAAAGAGGGGCAAGTATGAATATATATATATATATATATATATATATATATATATATATATATATATATATATATATATATATATATATATATAAATATATAATATATATACATATATATATATATATATATATATATATATATATATATATATATATATATATATATATATATCTTTTTTTTTTTTTTTTTTGCTTTGTCGCTGTCTCCCGCGTTTGCGAGGTAGCGCAAGGAAACAGACGAAAGAAAAAGCCCAACCCACACCCATACACATGTATATACATACGTCCACACACGCAGATATACATACCTACACAGCTTTCCATCGTTTACCCCATACGCTTCACCTGCCCTGATTCAATCCACTGACAGCACGTCAACCCCGGTATACGACATCGCTCCAATTCACTCTATTCCTTGCCCTCCTTTCACCCTCCTGCATGTTCAGGCCCCGATCACACAAAATCCTTTTCACTCCATCTTTCCACCTCCAATTTGGTCTCCCTCTTCTCCTCGTTCCCTCCACCTCCGACACATATATCCTCTTGGTCAATCTTTCCTCACTCATTCTCTCCATATGACCAAACCATTTCAAAACACCCTCTTCTGCTCTCTCAACCACGCTCTTTTTATTTCCACACATCTCTCTTACCCTTACGTTACTTACTCGATCAAACCACCTCACACCACACATTGTCCTCAAACATCTCATTTCCAGCACATCCATCCTCCTGCGCACAACTCTATCCATAGTCCACGCCTCGCAACCATACAACATTGTTGTAACCACTATTCCTTCAAACATACCCATTTTTGCTTTCCGAGATAATGCTCTCGACTTCCACACATTCTTCAAGGCTCCCAGAATTTTCGCCCCCTCCCACACCCTATGATCCACTTCCGCTTCCATGGTTCCATCCGCTGCCAGATCCACTCCCAGATATCTAAAACACTTCACTTCCTCCAGTTTTTCTCCATTCAAACTCACCTCCCAATTGACTTGACCCTCACCCCTACTGTACCTAATAACCTTGCTCTTATTCACATTTACTCTCAACTTTCTTCTTCCACACACTTTACCAAACTCAGTCACCAGCTTTTGCAGTTTCTCACATGAATCAGCCATATATATATATATATTTATTTATTTATATATATATCAACTTTCAGTTTTACCCATATTACTCTAGATTATACTTTCTTACACTCTGTCACATGCTCCCACAACTCCTGTTTCAGGAGTAGTGCTACTCCTTCCCTTACTTTTGTCCTCTCACTAACCCCTGAATTTACTCCCAAGACATTCACACAACACTCTTCCCCTTTACCCTTAAGCTTCATTTCACTCAGAGCCAAAACATCCAGGTTCCTTTCCTCAAGCATACTAGCTATCTCTCCTTTTTCGACATCTTGGTTACATCCACACACATTTAGGCACCCCAATCTGAGCCTACGAGGAGGATGAGCACTCCCTGCGTGATTCCTTCTTCTGTTTCCCATTTTAGAAAGTTAAAATACAAGGAGGGGAGGATTTCTGGCACCCCGCTCCCGTCCCATCTAGTCGCGTCCTATGACACGTTAGGAAAGTTGATGGAGAGAGATGGGTGATTATTGGTGCATAACACATGTGTATGAGAAGAAAGATCATGAGCGGCAAGTGTTTTGGGAGCAGTTGAATGAGTGTGTTATTGCTTTTGATGTACAGGACCGGGTTATAGTGATGGGTGATTTGAATTCAAAAGTGAGTATTGTGGCAGTTGAGGGAATAATTGGTATACATGGGGTGTTCAGTGATGTAAATGGATATGGAGAAGAGCTTGTCGGTTTATGTGCTGAAAAAGGACTGGTGACTGGGAATACCTGGTTTAAAAAGCGAGATATACATAAGTAAGTATACGTATGTAAGTAGGAGAGATGGCCAGAGAGCGTTATTGGATTTCATGTTAATTAACAGGCGCGCCAAAGAGAGACTCTTGGATGTTAATGTGCTGAGAGGTGTAACTGGAGGGATGTCTGATCATTATCTTGTGGAGGCGAACGTGAAGATTTGTATGGGTTTTCAGAAAAGAAGAGAAAATGTTGGTGTGAAGAGGTTGGTGAGAGTAAGTGAGCTTGGGAAGGAGACATGTGTGAGGAAGTACCAGGCGAGACTGAGTAGAGAATGGAAAAAGGTGAGAACAAAGGAGGTAAGGGGAGTGGGGGAGGAATGGGATGTATTTAGGGAAGCAGTGATGGATTGCGCAAAAGATGCTTGTGGCATGAGAAGCGTGGGAGGTGGGTTGGTTAGAAAGGGTAGTGAACGGTGGGATGAAGAAGTAAGATTATTAGTGAAAGAGAAGAGAGAGGCATTTGGACGATTTTTGCAGGGAAAAAGAGCAAATGAGTGGGAGATATATAAAAGAATGAGACAGGAGGTCAAGAGAAAGGTGCAAGAGGTGAAAAAGAGGGCAAATGAGAGTTGGGGTGAGAGAGTATCACTAAATTTTAGGGAGAGTAAAAAGATGTTCTGGAGGAAGTTAAATAAATTGCGTAAGACAATGGAGCAAATGGGAACTTCAGTGAAGGGGGCTAATGGGGAGGTGATAACAAGTAGTGGTGATGTGAGAAGGAGATGGAGTGAGTATTTTGAAGGTTTGTTGAACGTGTTTGATGATAGAGTGGCAGATATAGGGTGTTTTGGTCGAGGTGGTGTGCAAAGTGAGAGGGTTAGGGAAAATGATTTGGTAAACAGAGAAGAGGTAGTAAACGCTTTGCGGATGATGAAAGCCGGCAAGTCAGCAGGTTTGGATGGTATTGCAGTGGAATTTATAAAAAAAAGGTGGTGACTGTATTGTTGACTGGTTGGTAAGGTTATTAAGTGTATGTATGATTCATGGTGAGGTGCCTGAGGATTGGCGGAATGCATGCATAGTGCCAAGTTAGAAAGGCAAAGGGGATAAGAGTGAGTGCTCAAATTACAGAGGTATAAGTTTGCTGAGTATTCCTGGTAAATCATATTGGAGGGTATTGATTGAAAGGGTGAAGGCATGTACAGAGCATCAGATTGGGGAAGAGCTGTGTGGTTTTAGAAGTGGTAGAGGATGTGTGGATCAGGTGTTTGCTTTGATGAATGTATGTGAGAAATACTTAGAAAAGCAAATGGATTTGTATGTAGCATTTATGGATCTGGAGAAGGCATATAATAGAGTTGATAGAGATGCTCTGTGGAAGGTACTAAGAATATATGGTGTGAGAGGCAAGTTCTTAGAAGCAGTGAAAAGTTTTTATCGAGGACATAAGACACGTGTACGTGTAGGAAGAGAGGAAAGTGATTGGTTCTCAGTGAGTGTAGGTTTGCGGCAGGGTGTGTGATGTCTCTATGATTGTTTAATTTGTTTATGGATGGGGTTGTTAGGGAGGTGAATGCAAGAGTTTTGGAGAGAGGGGCAAGTATGAAGTCTGTTGGGGACGAGAGAGCTTGGGAAGTGAGTCAGCATTTGCTTGCTGATGATACAGCGCTGGTGGCTGATTCATGTGAGAAACTGCAGAAGCTGGTGACTGAGTTTGGTAAAGTGTGTGAAAGAAGAAAGTTAAGAGTAAATGTGAATAAGAGCAAGGTTATTAGGTACAGTAGGGTTGAGGGTGAAGTCAATTGTGAGGTAAGTATGAATGGAGAAAATCTGGGGGAAGTGAAGTGTTTTAGATATCTGGGAGTGGATCTGGCAGCGGATGGAACCATGGAAGCGGAAGTGAATCATAGAGTGGGGGAGGGGGCGAAAATCCTGGGAGCCTTGAAGAATGTGTTTAAGTCGAGAACAGTATCTCGTAAAGCAAAAATTGGTATGTTTGAAGGAATAGTGGTTCCAACAATGTTTTATGGTTGCGAGGCGCGGGCTATGGATAGAGTTGTGCGCAGGAGGGTGGATGTGCTGGAAATGAGATGTTTGAGGACAATATGTGGTGTGAGGTGGTTTGATCGAGTAAGTAATGTAAGGGTAAGAGAGATGTGTGGAAATAAAAAGAGCTTGGTCGAGAGAGCAGAAGAGGGTGTTTTGAAATGGTTTGGGCACATGGAGAGAATGAGTGAGTGAAGATTGACCAAGAGGATATATGTGTCGGAGGTGGTGGGAACGAGGAGAAGTGGGAGACCAAATTGGAGGTGGAAAGATGGAGTGAAAAAGATTTTGAGTGATCGGGGCCTGAACATGCAGGAGGGTGAAAGGCGGTCAAGGAAGAGAGTGAATTGGATCGATGTGGTATACCGGGGTCGACGTGCTGTTAGTGGATTGAATCAGGGCATGTGAAGCGTCTGGGGTACACCATGGAAAGTTCTGTGGGGCCTGGATGTGAAAAGGGAGCTTTGGTTTCGGGCATTATTGCATGACAGCTAGAGACTGAGTGTGAACGAATGGGGCCTTTGTTGTCTTTACCTAGCGCTACCTCGCACACATGAGGGGGGAGGGGGATGGTATTCCATATGTGGCGAGGTGGCGATGGGAATGAATAAAGGCAGACAGTGTGAATTGTGCACATGTGTATATATGTATGTGTCGGTGTGTGTATTATTTGTGTACATTGAGTTGCATATCTGCATGTGTGGACGTGTATGTATATACATGTGTACGGGGGTGGGTTGGGCCATTTCTTTCGTCTGTTTCCTTGCGCTACCTCGCAAACGCGGGAAAGAGCGACAAAGCAATATATATATATATATATATATATATATATATATATATATATATATATATATATATATATATATATATATATATATATATATATATATATATATACTTATACATATACTTCGTCGCTGTTTCCCGCGTTAGCGAGGTTGAGCAAGGAAACAGAGGAAAGAATGGCCCAACCCACCCACATACACATGTATATACATAAACGCCCACACACGCGCATATACATTTCAACATATACCTACATATCCATACAGACATATACATATACACACATGTAAACATTCATACTTGTTTGCCTTCATCCATATATGTGTGGATGGGCCATTCTTCGTCTGTATCCTGACGCTTCCTTGCTGATGCAGGAAACGGCGGTCAAGTATGATAATGATAATAATTATTTTTTTTTTTTTTTTTGCTTTGTCGCTGTCTCCCGCGTTTGCGAGGTAGCGCATATATATATATATATATATATATATATATATATATATATATATATATATATATATATATATATATATATATACCTGGTGTTAATGGAAAAAGAATTCTTCGCACTCATTCCACGCGCGTCATAGAAGTCGACTAAAGGGGGGCGGAAGCTGGGGGACAGAAACCCTCCCCTTCTTATATTTCAACATTCTCAAAGGCAAAACAGAAGAAGGAGTCACGCGAGGAGTGTTCATCCTCCTCGAAGGCTTCGGTTATGGTGTCTAAGCGTGTGTGGATGTAATGAAACAAGAAAAACGGCGAGACAGGTAGTATGTTTGAGGAAAGGAACCTGGAGTTTTGGCTCTGAGTGAAACGAAGTTCAAGGTTAAAGAGAAAGAGTGGATTAGGAATGTCTTAGGAGTAAAGTCAGGGGTTGGTGAGTGGACAACTGCAAGGGAAGGGTAGCACTACTGAATCGGCGTTGTGGAAGTACGTGAGAGAGAGTAAGAAAGTAAACTCTAGATCGGTATGGGTAAAAATGAAAATGGATGGAGAGAGATGGGTGACTATTGGTGCCTATGAACCTGGTCATGAGAAGAAAGGTCATAACAGGCATGTGTTTTGGGAGCAGCTGAGTGAGTGTGTTAGCAGCTTTGATGCAAGAGACCGGGTTTTAGTGATGGGTGATTTGAATATAAAGGTAAGAAATGTGGCAGTTGAGCGAATAATTTGTGCCCATGGATTGTTCAGTGTTGTAAATGGAAATGTTGAAGAGCTGGTAGATATGTTTGCTGAAACAGGACTGGTGATTACGAATATCTGGTTTAAAAAGAGAGATATCCATAAGTATGTAAGTAGGAGAGATGGCCACAGAGCGTTATTGGATTACATGTTAATTGATAGGTGCGTGAAAGAGAGACGTTTGGATGTTGATGTGCTGAGAGGGGCAACTTGAGGGATGTCTGATCATTATCTTGTAGAGGCGAAGGTGAAGATTTGTAGAGGTTTATAGAAAATAAGAAAGAATGTTGGCGTGGAGAGAGTGGTGAGAGTAAATGAGCTTGGAAAGGAGACTTGTGTGTGGAAGTACAAGGAGAGATTGAGTGCAGAATGAAAGAAAGTGAGAGGAAAGGACGTAAGGGGAGATAGGGGGGAATGGGGTGTATTTAGGAAGCAGTGATGGCTTACGCAAAAGATACCTGTGGCATGAGAAGGGTGGGAGATGGGGTGATTAGAAAGGATAGTGAGTGATGGGGTGAAGAAGTAAGATTGTTAGTGAAAGAGGAGAGAAAGACATTTGGACGTTTTTTTGCAGGGATATAGTGCAAATGACTAGGAGATGTATAAAAGAAAGAGACACGTCAAGAGAAAGGTGCAAGAGGTGAAAATGAGGGCAAATGAGGGTTGGGTTTTGAGAAAATCGTTAAATTTTAGGGAGAATAAGATGTTTTGGAAAGAGATTTATAAGAAGTAGCGGTGAAGTGAGAGGAGATGGAGTGAGCATTTGGAAGGTTTGTTAAATGTGCTTGGTGATAGGGTGGCAGATATAGGGTGTTTTGGTCGAGATGGAGTGCGTAATGAGAGGATCAGGGAGAATAGTTTGGTAAACAAGGAGGTAGTGAAAGCATTGCGGAAGATGAAAGCCGGCAAGGCGGCGGGTTTGGATGGTATTGCAGTGAAATGTATTAAAAAATGGGTTGACTGTGTTGTTGACTGGTTGGTGAGGATATTCAATGTATGTATGGTTCATGGTGAAGTGCCCGAGGATTGGCGGAATGCATGCATAGTGCCATTGTACAAAGGCAAAGGGATGAAAGTGAGTGTTCAAATTACAGAGGTATAAGTTTATTGAGTTTTCCTGGGAAATTATATGGGAGGGTATTGATTGAAAGGGTGAAGGCATGTACAGAGCATTAGATTGGAGAAGAACAGTGACGTTTCTGAGGTGGTAGAGGATGTGTGGGTCTGGTGTTTGCTTTGTGGAATGTTTGTGATAAATACTTAGAAAAACAGATGAATTTGTATGGAGCATTTAAGATCTGGAGAAAGCATACGATAGAGTTGAAAGAAATGCTCTGTGGAAGTTATTAAGAGTATATGGTGTGGGGGGCAAGTTGTTAGAAGCAGTGAAAAGTTTTTATCGAGGATGTAAGGCATGTGTACGTGTAGGAAGAGAGGAAAGTGATTGGTTCTCAGTGAATGTAGGTTTGTGGCAGGGGTGTGTGATGTCTTCAGGTGGATTAATGAAAAATAAAAGGGAATGCAGCCAAAGACTATGCGTTTTGTGGCTGACAGTTGGCCACGTATCACTGAAGACGGGGGCCTAGATAGATGAGAGAGAGAGAGAGAGAGAGAGAGAGAGAGAGAGAGAGAGAGAGAGAGAGAGAGAGAGAGAGAGAGAGAGAGAGAGAGAGAGAGAGAGAGAGAGAGAGAGAGAGAGAGAGAATGATCAGGTCTTCTGTAAGATTAAAGAACGTATGTAGCTTTTGTACGTAAAGGAGAACTTTTAGAAGCAAAAGATCACTGCCCATACTTAGAGGAGGGAGAAGACAGAATAGTCTAACTGGCTGGAAGGGACCAGAGTCTTATTAGTGACACTGTTTAGAAGAGATACGATCTACCATCAAAGGTTCTCTTGGTACAGTTCAATCGGAGGCAATTAAAGATTTAGTTGCTGTGATCACGTGTGGAAATCATCACTGTCCCTTGAAACACAAAATAGAATAAGTCTTCCATCTGAGCTGAGGGAAATATGACTGTGGGATGGAAACCTCACAACTAAGGTGAAAAGCTTTTGCCTGCCAGCTGTTGTTAAAGGTGTGAGGCTGATTGTTGGTTACGCTCACTACCCTCCAGCCATGCTAAACTATCCTGTGAATACCCGCGTGTTCAGCATGTGTCCTGTAGAATCATGTAACACCTCTTCCTACTACACATCCCAGTAAAAGATTAATTTTGTGGATATTCATGTCAAGATTAGATTACATTTCTTTCTGCATGTAGGGGTCTTTAAAGACTCATATCGTATGCATTTTACCGCTTCAGTCTATCAGTCATTATTTTGGTGATACACAAAGATTCGTTATCTCTTTATCACGGTGCGTAATCTGTATGTTAGGATGTAGCTGACACACAAACACCTCAGCCAAGTCTCAACTGGTTCCCACTTGCACTTCATACATAATGAGGGACTGAGACATGAAAATAAAGCTACAATCTTACATTTTTTACAACCCGTGAACCTGTATTCTGGTTGCGTTCCTTATCTAACCAGAGGTTGCAGAAAAATATCTGGAGCAGCGAGATATGTTTTTACCCTTTCCATGCCCAGAACATATGTTAGGAATAATGGTGCAGTTCGCTTTTTCTACTTGTCACTGGGAAATCCAACCAGAGAATGCGAGTGTTGAGTTTGACCAATGATATCGAGATAAATCGCAGAGGAGAGGGGATGGAGAGAGAGAGAGAGAGAGAGAGAGAGAGAGAGAGAGAGAGAGAGAGAGAGAGAGAGAGAGAGAGGAGAAAGGAAAGTACCGAGAAACATCAATAGCTAGAGAGAGAGAAAGAGAGAAAAGGAAAAGGATAATGAACCCAAAACCAATAACCAGCCTCCATTTAGAATAGCGCTATACTGTAGAACAAATGATTTTCTGACAATCATCAGCGCTTGTCGCCATGGAACGACATCTACCACCAAAAGTAGATATTTCTATTTCCTTTATAATAACACCACTATGATTTCCTCCAGGTTTTCGTTCTTTCGGGTCGATGTCTGACAAGAATGCTAGATTTTTATGTGGTTTTTTGATTTCCGTTACTGTTCATACCGTATCAAATCCAGCAACACTTGTGAAATGAGTACGCTAGGGGAAGAATAAACTGGTATGCACGAAATACAGTGTTTCTGTAGCTGGGGTTACACCTTCTCTGTCGACTGTGCTATACCTTCAATGTCGACAAGGTTATACCTTCAGCCTAGCCTTGGGTATAACATCATTGTCGACAGGGCTATAGCTTCAACGTTGACTGGGCCATGAATTTAGCGCCAACTGGGCTATCTATACTTTCAGAGTCAAGTGCGCTTTACCATCAGCGTGGAGGGGCTATAAGTTCAGCGTTGCATAGGAAGAGCAAGATTTACCGTAAACTTCGCAAGATAAACTAATTCCTTTACAGGGATGAAGCATCTACACGACTACTAATTCTACATACGTTATTTGTATATAGCTTGAAGCGTAATATGTTACAATCTTTACACTAGTATTATAACAAATTAAGAGATGGCAACTTTTATTCATTTCTAGATTGGAAAACAACCATCACACAAAATAGTTTCATAAAATTGGAGAACAGAGTCGTAAATCTTAATGCTGTAAAGCATTTTTGGTCCTGAATCGTCTGAGAAATTAAACTTAAGAATTTTGATATTAATGGAGAGAACCGCTGTGGGATTCTACATGTATGTACACATGATTTTATTGAAAAACTTGTATCAGTATTCAAAAATCATACATAACTATCGATAAACAGTGACTAGTGTAAGTGGAAAACTAAGTTGTGCCGATCACGGCGATCACAGTTTCAATATAGATGCTTCAGTTTAAGTTACGTATGCCAGTGATGGGGATTCATTGGTTCTTGTCTGATATTCTATGTTCATTTACGATAATCCGTTTCAACTGCAACATCCACGATTCACTGGGTTACCCAACCTCTGCCATACTGGTACCGATCTATAATTCTCTCTCTCTCTCTCTCTCTCTCTCTCTCTCTCTCTCTCTCTCTCTCTCTCTCTCTCTCTCTCTCTCTCTCTCTCTCTCTCTCTCTCTCTCTCTCTCTCTCCTCGCAAGTCTCCAATTATTCATGTTCTTTCTGGCTCACTGTCAGTGCGGTTTGTCCCGTGTCCATCACCCAAAATACAACCCCTCCATGTTTCATGGAAACGTGCGGCCCAGGCACGACTTTCAATTTTCTCTCTGAGTGAACACTTGCTGTGGTGAGCTGGACAAGACAGTAACTTCCGCTGGACTTGTTGTGTGTGTTTATTTGTGGTCGCTTGCATTGTTTATGCTGTGAGTGACACGGTGTTGTTGTAAGATAATTTTTTTTTTGTCGCTCTTGTTGGTGTTCGTACTTTTGCTTCTACTTCTGCTTTTGCATCGTGATGCAACTGTCTGATGTCTTCGTCGCTCGCACAGCTGATGACTTTGTTGTGGCAATGTTCTCCTGCCGATACCTGTTAGAAGGCTGTCGAGGTGATTTTTTTTTTCCCCCTTTGAAGGAGTGGGACGGGATGGGAGTAGGTCCTGTTGTTTTTGCTTCACCTCCAGGGGGCCTCTGTTTGTTACCGCTGCGTCCGTTACTGCTTCTGTTGGTGCAGCTGATGTTGACACACCTGTTGCTCCTGTTGCTGATGATATCACTCTGTGAAAATCCTTCTCTAATCTAATCGCCTTCTGTTTTATACGTTCCCATACGTAGTATTCTCAAGCCTTCTTTCGAGTCAGTCACGAGGACATTAAGTCTCTCGTTATAGATCACCACCTGAAGGCAGGCTGTTATATGCAGGTGGTGGTGAATCACGTATTCCCATAAAGCATGTGACTTGTTGACCGCAACAGTGATATCAGCTGACTCCGGTGCTCATCCATTGCTCCTTCGAACAAGGGATCTCATGTTCCATGAGCTGACTTTGATTCTGTCCACTTCACTGTAGGCATATCAGGTCTGTTGCTATTGTTGGCTATGGTGCTGTTGCTGGTATTGTGACAACTGATACTGCTATAGATACGGACTATGGTGGTGTGTTTGCTACTGCATTGCCTCCCATATTTTTTTTCTTTAGCGATGCTGCTGTAAACAAAAGTTCCTCTCTCTCTCTCTCTCTCTCTCTCTCTCTCTCTCTCTCTCTCTCTCTCTCTCTCTCTCTCTCTCTCTCTCTCTCTCTCTCTCTCTCTCTCTCCTCCAGACTTTCAAAAGGCATTCGATAACGTACCAAATATAAGATTGCAACGTAAATTAAAATCACTTGGAGCGTGGGGCGATAAATGTTAGTTACTGTGTCTTCCACATAAAACAATACATATATTATGTGGCGAATCTTCTGACTGACTGAACGTGACGAGTGGCGTGTCACAGGGGTTTGTTCTTGGCATTTTCCTTTGCATGATATACACTGATGATCCAACACTAAGCCTGTTATCTAAGATCTAATCTGCGTGTCACATAAGACTGAAAGGAAGGGTTATAAATGAGCAACACTGTTTAAAGATATCTTAAAGTAACAAAGCATTCATATAATTGATAGATCTAATTTAAAGTAAACAAATGTAAAGTTATACATTTTTGGGGAAAATAATATCAAACAAACAGATATCCGTTATCACTATTAAATGAGCCACAGTTTGTAACTGTCTGAAGTATACTAGACAGTGTATAGTTGGAAGTAACAAAACAAAAAGAATGCTATACTGTTCATAAGTGCGAACATTAACCACAAAAGACCAGAAACTATTCTGACACTTTTTAAAGCTTTAGTTCGACATGTTGAATATGCGTTCCAGTTTTGGTCCTCGAACCACAAATGCTAGGGAGAAAAACTAGAATAGGTACAATGACCGGCAACAGAGGTGATTCTAGCAGATAGATTTTTTGTAGAGAGAGAATAGGTAAGAAGATGAAACATCTTTAAATCTTTCAAAAATTTTGAAAAAGGATCTTTTTGAAATACAAAATAATGCACTACTGTTATGACAAGTGGAATGAAACGTGAAGGTAAGAGATGTAATACTGACGTGGGAAAGAGTTCCTTCATCAAGTTATCACGAAGTGTTGTTATTGCAAAAACAATAAACAGTAACATCAAAACCTAATTAGATAATCTTTTTCGTCACTTTAAGTGTCTGCTAAATGAAAACAAGCAAAACATGTACATACATTTATTCCTTTTCTCCTTCCAGACCCTGAGATTATACTGTTATGCCGTAGAGGATGAAATAGTGGAAAAAAAAGATGATATTGTAGGGATTCTTTTCTTCTATCTTGGTAACGTTCACGCAGGCATAAGTCATGTATGTATGATTTTTCCTTTTTTCCTTTTCTGTCGCCTGTTGTTGCCAGAGGGAGTGGAGGATGAGGAGAAAGGATTCTTATTGTTCTCTTCTCATCTCATCCTCGCAGATTAGAAATTGCCACAGATGTATGAAAATAATGAAATGATTACCTATGCATAGCCGAATAGGCAGCCTTTTACCTGTATCGATTATGTATTCCCATGTACTCTCTCTCTCTCTCTCTCTCTCTCTCTCTCTCTCTCTCTCTCTCTCTCTCTCTCTCTCTCTCTCTCTCTGATCATATTCATCTTTTTTTCAATGCAGTAAAATTTTTCTATCCCATCTTTAGAAGATGAAAGTGTACACACGCCAAATATTTGACAGCCATCATCCCAGGACATAATACACTGTATCTAAAATGGTAATATTTGACTTGCTACAAGTTCCATTATGAAAACAAACCCCGCGAGGTTTGCGCTTTCGTCCAAGTGCATCAGTCATGCGCTCTGTGAAATGCGAAACGACAAATTTTACATTTAGTGAAAGAATGCAAGAGACAGATGTATTTGGTGTACTGCATCTGCCGGCATGGGTGATGATAGTTGTCCTCCATGCCAATAATAGGGACGAATCTTCATCCTCATCTCTCCAGTTACGTACCTCTCGTTCTCTACTTCATGACTATTCTTTCAATTCCCTCTTGTTTGATAATGTCTCCTATTTGTAGGCTTTCCTTGTATACTTCCTTGCATTACGTGTCTTAGCTACGTCTCTCTCTTGTATATCAACCGACTGTTCTACGTCTTCTATTTCATTCCTGTATCTCCCCTGACGATGTGATCATTACACGAAAGTGCACTTGGGAACTTATCATGTTCCATTTTCCTCGCGGTTTTATGCATATAATAGATCACGCACACAACTGTGACCTCTTGCGAGAAACAGCGATTGAGTATGATAATAATAACATATATATATATATATATATATATATATATATATATATATATATATATATATATACATATATCCCTGGGGATAGGGGATTAAGAATACTTCCCACGTATTCCCTGCGTGTCGTAGAAGGCGACTAAAAGGGGAGGGAGCGGGGGGCTGGAAATCCTCCCCTCTCGTTTTTTTTTTAAATTTTCCAAAAGAAGGAACAGAGGGGGCCAGGTGAGGATATTCCAAAAAAGGCCCAGTCCTCTGTTCTTAACGCTACCTCGCCAACGCGGGAAATGGCAAATAGTTTAAAAGAAAGAAAAGAATATATATATATATATATATATATATATATATATATATATATATATATATATATAAATAGATAGATAGATAGATAGATAGATAGATAGATAGATAGATACATGCATATATACATACATATAGATATTCTCTCCATGATAACTTCCTCCATCATTTCCTTCTTTTATCTTTGAACGCTCAGAATTTCTTATTATCTTGTCTTCCTCGTTCACTTTCTTCCCGTTGCCATCAAACCCACTGTTTAGAGTTCTAGGCGATCAGCTTCCTTCTTTCTTCCTTTCAATATTGAATATTACTGTCGGGGAATACAAGAAAGAATAATCTCTCTCTCTCTCTCTCTCTCTCTCTCTCTCTCTCTCTCTCTCTCTCTCTCTCTCTCTCTCTCTCTCTCTCTCTCTCTCCAATTCTTTTTAGCTGTGTTGAGGCCGGACCACCTCGCGTGGACCCTGGGTCTGTGTGGTCTATATACCTACGTACCTCCTCACGCAACGTACCCAGGGAATCTGACCACAATTTTTCCCACGGACTCGAGCATACTGGGATCCTTTTTTTCCCCTATACCTAAGTCCTTTCCTTCGTATGTTGTATTTCATATTCTTGGGAAAAAAAGAAAGATATTCAGCTCTCCGAGAGCTGCTATATCTCTGCCACCATAAGTTTCGTTCCTCGTTTTCTTTATCTCCTCCGCTGGTAGAGACAGGTATTCTTTTTCCTGATATTTTCTTCCATGAATTCATCTCCTCTTTCTCTTAATTTTCTACGGGTACAGATGTGAAGGTTTTCTTTTACGCTATGGTTGATTGATTTTTTGGATAGTGAAATCAATCCAGGGTAACCAGACCCCGTTTTTATATGGATTTTACTCGAATCCTTAATACGACTCTCTGGGATGAGAGTACTTGAGGGTAAATCAATTTATGGCAAGAAAAATAGAGGTTCCTCTGTTCACAAGGGCAATATTGGTATCAGTTTCATCAGTACGTGTACTAGGAAGGCTTCTGAAATTTATTTGGTTCATCTCGAGTCATCGGTTAATGACTCAACCCTGAGGAACAAAGACCAAAGCCAATGTTCATCTGCTTCATTTGTGTTCTAGGACTGAGCCATTTCCCAAATCGTGATAATGATAGATTCCAAAGTATATTTCTATCAAGGAATTCAGAAAGAGCAGAACCTAAAACAAAGAAAGTACTGAATGATTGAACATCTTTTGAATAGGTCAAGTGCTCACCATCAGCTTTCCTTAAAGTGGAAATACACTTAAATGTGATACGATATCTGCAGGAAATTTCAGAAATAATGGTAATAGTAAATTCGTTATGGCAGAGATATGAAAGGAAAGTAGTTATTCATTCACTCATGCATTATATGAATAGACTCAGAATGATATTCCAAATGATATCAAAGTTGATTTTAGGGAAAATCTAAACAAGGTATTAAGCAGGAAAAAATCCAACCACTAGATAAGTTTGTAGGTAAACATATCCATTGCATGTATATAGTTATAAGTATGAACTTGGAAACTGCATAGATCTATAACACTAATAGCTTGCCACTGTTGTGTCTAGTTTAGTAACTCTTCTTAAGTCAAGATGATGGTGATGCCATGGCCGGCGCTCCTTTGGGCCCCACATTAGTGTATTTACTTTTGGTCCATTCCGAGACACAATGATCTGATGATTGGCCAGAGGATTTAAGCCTTTATCTTATCGTCGGAATGTAAATGACATAATTACTGTTTTCAGATCTCTACCATATGTTTCTAGAAATTAGTTTACCTAAGTTCCAGAAATCCGACCTTACTATATGCGATCATTGATGCTTAGCAAGTTCCAGGTTTTAGAATAATGAATCACATCACATTTTCTGATGCTCTCGTAAGGAATCACATTTTTTTTGCAATCAAAGAAAGTTATCATTATTGTAAAAACACACATCTAAGATGGACACTAATAGTAAAAGACGTGTCCATGATAACTGAACTGATCACTCTAACGTTTCAGATTCTACCTTATTATTTACAGGCTTGACTACAAAGTTTTCCTCAATTTTTCCAGAAAATTATATTGGAAGAAAATCTAATAACAGCTTTAGTCATCAGATCTGATGCAGTTTATTCTCCCTTTACTGCATTCTATTATGAAAATCAGTAAGGCACCACATGTCAGAAAAAGGATTTAGTAAAAAAATGCTTTGACACATATCTTGATAAATAACTTACTAGACCGTAGTTGCCTATACAATAGACAACTTTTGGCAAGAGTGCTGTTGTGTATATCCCAAGAACGTTCACGGGCCACAGCATCATCACACTCAAAGAGACCAACAAATTGCTTCATGGCTTTTGCATATCATTTAACACTAACATCTAGGATTAATCCTACTTATAGCAGCTTCTTTAGGCTCACAGATGTAATCTTAGAGCTTGCAGTTAGCAAATACCACCTGTGTCATTGCTAAGTTTGCTATATATATATATATATATATATATATATATATATATATATATATATATATATATATATATATATATATATATATATATATATATATATATACACATTCATCTATTTATTTATTATTTATATTATATTTTCCTTTGTCGCTGTCTCCCGCGTTAGCGGAGTAGCGCAAAGAAACACACGAAAGAATGGCCCAACCCACCCACATACACATGTATATACATACACGTCCACACACGCAAATATACATACCTATACATCTCAGCGTATATATATATATATATATATATATATATATATATATATATATATATATATATATATATATATTTGTGGATCGATGTGGTATACCGGGGTTGACGTGCTGTCAGTGGAATGAATCAGGGCATGTGAAGCGTCTGGGGTAAACCATGGAAAGCTGTGTAGGTATGTATATTTGCGTGTGTGGACGTATATATATACATGTGTATGGGGGTGGGGTAGACCATTTCTTTCGTCTGTTTCCTTGCGCTACCTCGCAAACGCGGGAGACAGCGACAAAGCAAAAAGAAAAAAAAAAATATATATATATATGAATATATATATATATATATATATATATATATATATATATATATATATATATATATATATATATATATATATATATATATATATATATATATATATATATATATATATATATATATATATATACATATATGAATATATATATATATATATATATATATATATATATATATATATATATATATATATATATATATATATATATATATATATATATATATATATATATATATATATACATATATATATATATATATATATATACATATATATGAATATATATTTTTTTCTTTCATACTATTCGCCATTTCCCGCGTCAGCGAGGTAGCGTTTAGAATAGAGGACTGGGCCTCTGAGGAAACATCCTCATCCAGCCCCCTTCTCTGTTCCTTCCTTTGGAAAATAAAAAAAGAAAAAAAAAAAGGGGAGGACTTCCAGCCCCCCGCTCCCTTCCCTTTTAGTCGCCTTCTACGACACGCAGGGAATACGTGGGAAGTATTCTTTCTCTCCTATCCCCAGGGAAAATGAATATATATATATATATATATATATATATATATATATATATATATATATATATATATATATATATATATATATATATATATATATTTATATATATATATATATATATATATATATATATACATATATATTTTTTTTTTTCTATATTTTTTTCCTATATGTATATATCTGTGTGTGTATATATATATACACACACAGATATATACATATAGACACAAGTACATAATTCATACTGTCTGCGTTTGTTCATTCCCATCGCCACCCCGCCACACATGAAATAACAACCCTCTCCCACCTCATGAACGCAAGGTAGCGCTAGGGAAAGACATCAAAGGCCACATTCGTTCACACTCAGTCTCTAGCTGTCATGTAATAATGCACCGAAACCACAGCTCCCTTTCCACATCCAGGCCCTACAGAACTTTCCATGGTTTACCCCAGACGCTTCACATGCACTGGTTCAATCCAGTGATAGCACGTCGACCCCGGTATACCAAATCGTTCCAATTTACTCTATTCCTTGCACTCCTTTCACCCTCCTGCATGTTCAGGCTCCGATCACTCAAAATCTTGCCACTCCATCTTTCCACCTCCAATTTGGTATCCCACTTCTCCTCGTTCCTTCCACCTCTAACATATAACCTCTTGGTCAATCTTTCCTCATTCATTCTCTCCATGTGACCAAACTATCTCAAAACACTCTCTTCTGCTCTCTCAAGCACGCTCTTATTATTACCACACATCTCTCTTACCCTTTCATTACTTACTCGATCAAACAACCTCAAACCACATGTTGTCCACAAACATCTCGTTTCCAGCACATTCACTCTCCTCTGCAAAACTCTATCTATAGCCTACGCCTCGCAACCATAAAACATTGTTGGAACCACTATTCCTTCAAACATAGCCATTTTTGCTTTCCGAGATAATGTTCTCGACTTCCACACATTCTTCCACGCTCCCAGAACTTTCACCCCCTCCCCCACCTTATGATTCACTTTCGCTTCCATGGTTCCATCCGCTGCCAAATCCACTCCCAGGAAATGGATTGAGCACTTTCAAGGTTTGCTGAATGTGGTTGATGATAGAGTGGCAGATATAGAGTGTTTTGGTGGAGGTGGTGTGCAAAATGAGAAGGTTAGGGAGAATGATTTGGTAAAGAGAGAAGAGGTAGTAAAAGCTTTGCGGAAGATGAGAGCCGGCAAGGCAGCGAGTTTGGATGATATTGCAGTGGAACTTATTAAAAAAAAGGGGTTGACGGCATTGTTGACTGTCTGGTAAGATTATTTAATGTATGTACGACTCATGGTGAGGTGCCTGAGGATTGGCGGAAAGCTTGCATAATGCCATGGTATAAAGGCAAAGAGGATAGATGTGAGTGCTCAAATTACAGAGGTATAAGTCTGTTGAGTAGTCCTGGGAAATCATATGGAAGGGTATTGATTGAGTGGGTGAAGGCATATATAGAGCATCAGACTGGGGAAGAGCAGTGTGGTTTCAGAAAGGGTAGAGGATGTGTGGATCAGGTGTTTGCTTTGAAAAATGTACGTGAGAAACACTTTGAAAAGTAAATGGATTTGTGTGTAGCATTTACTGATCTGGAGAAGGCGTATGATAGAGTTGATACAGATGCTCTGTGGAAGGTGTTGATAATGAATGGTGTGGGAAGCAAGTTGTTAGAAGCAGTGAAAAGATTTTATCGAGGAAGCAAGACGCGTTTACGTGTAGGAAGAGAGGAAAGTGATTGGTTGTCAGTGAATGTTGGTTTGCGGCAGGGGTGCGTGATGTCTCCATGGTTGTTTGATTTGTTAATGGATGGTGTTGCTAGGGAAGTGAATGCAAGAGTTTTGGAAAGAGGGGCAAGTATGCAGTCTCTTGCGGATGAGAGAGCTTGGGAAGTGAGTCAGTTGTTGTTCGCTGATGATACAGAGCTGGCGGTTGATTCGGGTGAGAAACTGCAGAAGCTGGTGACTGAGTTTGGTAAAGTGTGTGAAAGAAGAAAACTGAGAGAAAATGTGAATAAGAGCAAGATTATCAGGTACAGTAGGGTTGAGAAACAAGTCAATTGGGAGGTAAGTTTGAATGGAGAAAAACTGGAGGAAGTGAAGTGTTTTAGATATCTGGGAGTGGATTTGGATGCGGATGGAAAAATGGAAGTGGAAGTGAATCATAGGGTGGGGGAGGGGGCAAAAGTTCTAGGAGAGTTGAAGAATGTGTGGAAGTCTATACCGTGGGCTATAGATGGAGTTGTGCGGAGGAGGGTGGATGTGCTGGAAATGAGATGTTTTAGGGCAATATGTGGTGTGAGGTGGTTTGATCGAGTAAGTAATGAAAGGGTAAGAGAGATGTGTGGAAATAAAATGAGTGTGGTTGAGAGAGCAGATGAGGGTGTTTTGAAATGGTTTGGTGACATGGAGAGAATGAGTGAGGAAAGATTGACCAAGAGGATATATGTGTCAGAGGTGGAGCGAACGAGAAATGGGAGACCAAATTAAAGGTGGAAAGATGGAGTGAAAAAGATTTTGAGTGTTCAGGGCCTGAACTTGCAGGAGGACGAAAGGCGTGCAAGGAAAAGAGTAAATTGAGGGAAGCTAGGACGCCATTTGGTAAACATGTTTTCCAAATGGCGTCCTAGCTTCGTCTCTTCGATGTATATCAACTGACTGTTATATTTCTCTCGTGTCTCTCCCTGATGATTTGATTATTACACGAAAGTGCACTTGGGAACTTTTCGTGTTTCATTTTCCCCGTGGACTCATAGGAATACCTTGATCACGCGCAAAATTTTGATCCTTTCCAATATATATATATATATATATATATATATATATATATATATATATATATATATATATATATATATATATATATATATATATATATATATATATATATATATATATATATATATATATGTATATATATATATATATATATAATTATATAATTATATATATATATATATATACGATTCATACTTGCTGCCTTTACTCATTCCCTTCGCCATCTCGCCACTCGTGACATGACAACCCCCTCTCCCCGCATGGGCGCAAGATAGCGCTAGGAAAAAACAACAAAACCCACATTCGTTCACACTCAGTCTCTTGCTTTCATATATAATGCACCAAAACCACAGCTCCCTTTCCACATGCAGGCCCCACAAAACTTTTCATGGTTTACCCCAGACGCTTCACATGCCCTGTATCAATGTACTGACCTCACGTCGACCCCGGTATACCAAATCGTTCCAGTTCATTTTATTCCTTGCACGCCTTTCAGCCTCCTTTATGTTCAGGCCCCGATCACTCAAATCGTTTTCATTCCATCCTTCCACCTCCGATTTGGTCTCCCACTTGTCCTCGTTCGCTCCACCCCTGGCACATATATCCTCTTTGTCAATCCTTCCTCACTCATTCTCTCCATCTGACCAAACCATTGCAATACACCCTCTTCTGCTATCTCAACCCTACTCATTTTATTACCACACATCTTTCCTACCCATTCATTACTTACTCGGTCAAACCACAGCACACCATATATTGTCCTCACACATCTAACTTCCAACACATCTACCCTCCTCCGCACAACGCTATATAACATTGTTGGAACCACTATTCCTTCAAACGTACCAATGTTTGCTTTCCGAGATAATGTTCTCGCCTTCCACACATTTTTCAAAGCTCCCAGAACTTCCGTGTGTGTGTGTGTGTGTGTGTATGTGTGTGTG
Organism: Panulirus ornatus; assembly: GCF_036320965.1. NCBI lineage: Eukaryota > Metazoa > Arthropoda > Malacostraca > Decapoda > Palinuridae > Panulirus > Panulirus ornatus. The sequence continues at coordinate 42,888,420 of NC_092238.1, read as the reverse complement.
TGTGTGTGTGTGTGTGTGTGTGTGTGTGTGTGTGCGTGTGTGTGTGTGTGCGTGCGTAGAAGGGCAACTGAACCACATATCACTATTGTGTGAGATTACAAATTCAACTTGTTGTTGGGGCAATAGTCTGCTGCCCTTGGCCACAACAGCTCACACTTCTCCCACTACGATCGCACATGTAAACGCTTGACCAAACGCATAAGCGCTCACAGGCCTCCCTGCTCATGACACACACAGTTCAAGACCCTCGCCCACCTGCTCCAGTCATGATTTCTGGGCAGCCTCATGGACAATGAGGCAAGGCGAAGCTCATGTCAACCGACTGCCACCACCTTGCGAATATATCATATCGCCCATCTGATCACGCCTCTGATAACTGAATGACCACAAAGCAGCAACGTCACTAGCAGACAGCTGGAAAGCAACCCTGGACCAAACCCATTGACTGGTCGGTGAAAGCGGCACCAGCTGCTGTGACGTTACTGCAGGTAAAGCAGCTTCACAGCAGATGCCACAGCCTCACAAGGAATATCATAATTTCAGAGTATATTGTAGTTCTTTGTGGCTTTTCGTTCGCAAGCAAATTCTAATTAGACGAGTCACCATGGATTGATTCAGAGGGAGTTGCTGGCTTATCTTAATGAAGATTACTCCCAATTAGATTTATGGGCCGATAGTAGAGAACCCCAAGCTCCGGAAAGGAAAAAGGATCCTTACGTGTGAATTACATTAGAAAGACCAAGGGATTAATTCATTACTTGAAACTGAATGGCTGGATTTATCATGTTGTTTGAAAATTGTGGTAGAAAAAAGAAGCGGCCAGGGTATAAATGTGCTAGAAAGATATTTTGAGATATACTCTTAGGGACTGTGACGTTTCCATACATGTGAGACTCCTCAACATAGAAATCATAAATGAACCCTCTCACGTACAACATAATTAAATGGTAGATATTCATGTTAAGAAACTTACAGGGATCTGGAAAGTAAAACTTGGTTTGTTACTCAGATTGCTTTGAAGGAAAGGGCAGCTACATAGTTCCCCGATATCATTGGAGAATCTCTTAAGCTAGCTCTTTGTAATGAGGACAGCTCTGGCAGGAAAGTTATAGATGTGTCTCTAGAATTAGATTCATCTTTAGACTCCTCAACTGCTAAATCTGGAAAGTATGAGTTGTTCAAAAACTCTAGCCCCAAGAATCATCATGATAGGATCCAGATTAATGCCACTATATTATCTAAACATTATCATAGATATATCAAAAATCAATGCACAGATTATGTTTGTGGCAGTTGAACCGTACGATATCCAGAGCCCAGAGATCCAAGCGTTTATCAGGTACCAACACTCTAGGCAGACTGGACACATCAAGGCTCGATAATCGAATCTAGCTGTCACTTTAACTCCTACATAGGTTAATCCAACCATGAAAGAGAGATACCGCAAATAACACACATCAAACTCGCTTACCTCACAAGACTGGCAGTCCCTTACAAACGCGTAACAGAGTTATTTGGTAAATCTCTTCCCAACTGCAGAGCCCTTAAAAGTGAGAGCTATAGATTCCACACTATTTCCACTGCTTCTCATTACAGCAACACCACAGGGGGTAGCGATAATCCAGCCTCATCGTCCGCCAACGTAACACAAGGTATCAACAGCTAAGTTCTCATTTGATATGAGATCATGTACAGATATTTTCAGCCAGTAATAGATAATTCTCTTAACGAATAAGAACTAAGCTTATTGACACTGCTAGTCCACCTCTTGTAGGAGACTTTCACAAAACCCATGTTACGATTTCGCGGATAGTGTATCTGAAACTAGAAAATCTGATTAAGGTAGACCCTGCCTATCTATTAACTGAGATTGCGGTGTAAAAATACTCTCAAAGGCTAACTACTAATCAAAGCCATTTTTAGAGAGTGGCCGTTAACTTGAAGGTAACGTAGTAAATCATACTTTTCGCATATTGTGTTGCATATAGTGTTAAAGTTTATGGAACTTTACCGTACTTTTAGGATACATGTAGGTCTTGGTATAAGATAGAATGGCAACCTAATGGGTGGACTGAGGTTGTACGGTGGGGCAAAGTGCCTAAGCTACCTTACATAGCACGATTGCTCGAAGTATTATTCAGTAGTTGCTCTCACCTAGAGAAACAGAAATTGACGGTACCGTGTGAGGTAATCCCATCCCGCACAACTCTCATTAACTACTCGAAATTCCCCTCCTGGGAAGCAAATAATGGAAATCTCTACTGTCAGTGACTGTTAGCAGTCGAGCATTGATAAAGGAAGATGTCAGTTGGACAGTATACAGACAGTATTCCCTACCCAGTTTCTTTTTTCTTGATGTTCGATCTTTTAAACCATATGACTATTAAGTTATAATAGTAGAACTAGCGGAGAACCGTCCATCATTGCTGTACTCACCAAATAGCTATCGAGATACGTTATCTCTGACGGCAGAACTAGTAGGGCTTACCTCATTGATTTCACATTCCTTTCCTGTCCAACTAGTAATGTGTTCCGTTTATGTTCCTACCTACCATCTTCCCCACTACAAGTGACACACGGTGAAACTATGTGTAAAACAATTTGCTGCAGCAGGTTGCGATACAATCCAGCAATTCTCTAATGATCCCTTAATCTTGGTCAATAAGAATGTGAAAATCCTGGTGAAGAGCACTCCGTTACAAAGCAATTGATGAAGTCACTGAGCCTGATAGATTTCGGTTATCTGCTTTGGACAATTTCATATAAAGCTTGGAAACACAGGGATTCTCTCCACTTAGATATTCTTCGTGGGTTTCAGCGGATACCCTGAGATGAAACTAAGTTGCCTGGTACCCGAAGCAGACAGCGGAAGCTAATATGTATGCGTTCAGCTTTCGCTCCCCGCTTATACCTTTTTCATAACTCAAAACAATATTCAGGAATTTATTGGCATGATCCTAATGCTATATCATCAAAGTCATTAATGAGGCTTCAGCTCCATTATTAAATTGAATTAAGCTTCCAGAAAGTTGCAACAGGAAAATCTGAAATCATAATGTCAAAGATTGATTTTGTGTTTTAGAAAAGGTAAGTTATTTGGGTTACAATGTACACGCTTATAGAGTTTTCCATGATCAGGGTAAGTTAACGTAGTATCTCAGTTCAGTTATTAATCAGCCCCGCCAGATCCTTGTGGATTATGGAATTCAACGTCACAGTACCTTCCCTCACCTGCCGTATTTACTCAAAAAAGACTTCCTCCCACAGCAGGGAGAGGCACTCAGCAAAATGCTACAAGAACCATGTAGTAAGCCCAGACCTTTGCACTGATATCAGTGTTTCTCTATCTTTATCGGCCATTCAATTAATTCACCAGCGCTAGATCGAAGGCAACTTTGTGTTCATGCAATGAGTTTGTAGGCGATTGTATTCCATTCCGTACGAGATTCCAAGTATAGCAGGAAGTTTCTGTAAATTGCGATGAAATAGCGTCTTGCTATAGCATTGGCCCTAAAGCAATTCAAAGCTCTCATATATTCTAGTTTTAATTCTACAACCCCAGCACTGATGTTATGGGACTACTGCAGCTTTTAGACTGCATTGCACACACAAGGAAAATGATGAACTATCTCCTGCAAAGCGAGAGGGTCCTCAAGAAAAGTGTATACCTAGGCTTACATTGATGATCACAACCTCATCGAAGGTGACTGATCAGTAGCGGCGTAACCACTTGGGAGTGTAGTTTGGTAACACTCTTTCGTACGACATTTCCTCATACATATACAAACTTGCCTCTACCCATTTGTAATATCATTTTGGAAGATTACTCCCACTAGAAAGGTTGTCATTCATAATTTACAATTAGTGATCTAAACCCAGATATACAGCATACGGCCATCCGTGGTGCAGCGGTTAGCGTTACTGACCGTGGCACACTCACGGGCAGCCTGGTAGTCGGTCCACAGTCAACCCAGCTGTTCATCATCCCCCAGGGATTAGTCGGTCCCGGGTTCGATTCTGGCTGTTGGAGGTTTGTATGTTCTATGAAGGTGCGCGTCCATATGCACTTTGTTCGTATTCATATACCTCCGCGTTGTACAGTTAGGCTCGGTAAAATGCTATCTGCTGGTTGTGTGAGCCTAATGGGAAATGACCGGAGTAGACCCTGTTGCTCGCCAACGTGAGAAGAAGGGTATTCGAGCACATAGTATTCGAATAGTCATTTCCTTACTTGAGGCGATCATAGCCTAGCGGTTGCGTTCCCGCCTGTTGCACAGGGGTCCCGGGTTCGATCCTGGCTGTTGGAGGTTTGTATAATATATATATATATATATATATATTTATATTTATATATATATTGCACGATTATAATGTTAGCGACGCAATACGTAAAAAGATACAGGTTCGATTTCTTTTTTCTTAAGTAAACCAAGACAGGTTAACTTCGAGGTCAGGCTAAACTTAATCCAAACTCAAAGTTGACTCAGCTTGGAAGAAACCAAAAGCAGGGAGAACCTGCTTACAGTTCAAAATGGAAATATGCCCATAAGATGGTAATAAAGCGTCATCGACTTTCCATATCCTTGTCATGAACGAAGACACCAACCCGCACGAAGAGTCAGTCAGATCCTAACGCCTTTGCGGTGTGTGCACGCTGCTCCTCACCATATACCCAAGTATTCTTTATTATTTCACTTTTGCCGAAGGACATGCCTTTTTCTTTCATAATAGTCTTTCCCGTATCTCTGTAGTAAACTACCTTACTGGGTGGGAAGATACGATATATTTCATGCTTATCATGTGATTCAGTTGCACACTGCAACGCAGGTTGTTCACAACCTGGCGATTTGCCCACATATGAACATAATGTGTATTAACACAGAAGCCCTAAGCTTTGGACTCTATTTCAAGACATTTTCAGGGATAAAAAGTCAATATGCCTTCACCACAACTGAGGAAACAAGGAACAGCTGATCTGAGAAACATGGAGAGGTCGATCAGAACAGTCAAGTGACCCTTTCCTCAACCAGGCAAAGGACATCAGGTCAGGGACTGCTTCCTTAACTTTACCACATTTCAACCGAGATTTCAATATGATGTCATCTAATCTATACATTATTTCATTAATGTTTATGATTCTTTTAACTCTGATAAGAGATGATTCAACAATAAGCCTCTCTATAACTGAAACACATGAGTCAATGAAATGTGACTCCTTTCCCAGTTCAGTTGATGTGAATAATCCTCTGTATGTTTGAACATGGTGTTTGATTCAGAGGCTGACCTTAGAGAATATTCATGCTGTTGAATCCTCTCCTTTAAAGATTTACCCTTTCGGCCAATATACATCTTTTTGCACTTTACATGAAACACAGTAGACACCTGACCTTTCATTAGATGATAGCTGTTCTTTGCTGAGGAATTTCGCATGGTGTTTTCATATTTGAACCCAACATTATTGTTACTATTAGTTTTGTACATATTCTCTTGTTCAGGTTGATTTTGTAACCTTGAAAATGGCTTGAAATACAGTCGAAAACAGTGAGCTTCTTTCTGTGTATATTTTCAAACAAACAAGAAGGATGGAATAAAAAATATTTTGAGTGATCTGGGCCTGACCTTACAGGAAAGTAAGAGGCGTGCAAGGAATAACGTGAATTGGAACGATGTGGTATGCCGGGATCGACATGTTCTCAGTGTACAGAACCAAGGCATGTGATACGTCTCGGCTAAACCAAGGAAAGGTTTGTGGGGCCTGGATGTGGATAGGGAGCTGTAGTTTCGGTGCATTACATAGGACAGCTAGAGACTAAGTGTGAGCAAATGTGGCCGTTGTTATCTGTTTTCCTGGCGCTACCTCGCTGAAGCACGGGGTATCGATGCTCTTCCATGTTGGGCGGGGTAGCGCCCAAGATAGGTGAAGGCAAGTCTAAATATGTACATGTGCATATATATGTATATGTCTGTGTATGTGTCTATATGTATGTTTATGTGCGTTCATGGGCGCTTGTACATATATATATATATATATATATATATATATGTATATATATATATACATATATATATATATATATATATATATATATATATATATATATATATTTTTTTTTTTTTTTTTGCTTTGTCGCTGTCTCCCGCGTTTGCAAGGTAACGCAAGGAAACAGACGAAAGAAATGGCCCAACCCACCCCCATACACATGTATATACATACGTCCACACACGCAAATATACATACCTACACAGCTTTCCATGATTTACCCCAGACGCTTCACATGCCCTGATTCATTCCACTGACAGCACGTCAACCCCGGTATACCACATCACTCCAATTCACTCTATTCCTTGCCCTGCTTTCACCCTCCTGCATGTTCAGGCCCCGATCACACAAAATCTTTTTCACTCCATCTTTCCACCTCCAATTTGGTCTCCCTCTTCTCCTCGTTCCCTCCACCTCCGACACATATATCCTCTTGGTCAATCTTTCCTCACTCATTCTCTCCATGTGCCCAAACCATTTCAAAACACCCTCTTCTGCTCTCTCAACCACGCTCTTTTTATTTCCACACATCTCTTTTACCCTTACGTTACTTACTCGATCAAACCACCTCAAACCACACATTGTCCTCAAACATCTCATTTCCAGCACATCCATCCTCCTGCGCACAACTCTATCCATAGCCCACGCCTCGCAACCATACATCATTGTTGGAACCACTATTCCTTCAAACATACCCATTTTTGCTTTCCGAGATAATGGGAAACAGAATATATATATATATATATATATATATATATATATATATATATATATATATATATATATATATATATATATATATATATATATATATATATATATATATATATATATATATATATTTACATATATATGTATATATATATATATATATATATATATATATATATATATATATATATATATATATATATATATATATATATATATATATATATATATATATATATATATATATATATATATATATATATATATATATATATATATATATATATATATATATATATATATATTTATATATACATATATATACATATATATATGTATATATATATATATATATATATATATATATATATATATATATATATATATATATATATATATATATATATATATATATATATATATATATATATATATATATATATATATATAAATATATCCTCGATAAAAACTTTTCACTGCTTCTAACAACTTTCCTCCCACACCATATATTCTTAATACCTTCCACAGAGCATCTCTATCAACTCTATCATATGCCTTCTCCAGATCCATAAATGCTACATACAAATCCATTTGCTTTTCTAAGTATTTCTCACATACATTCTTCAAAGCAAACACCTGATCCACACATCCTCTACCACTTCTGAAACCACACTGCTCTTCCCCAATCTGATGCACTGTACATGCCCTCACCCTCTCAATCAATACCCTCCCATATAATTTACCAGGAATACTCAACAAACTTATACCTCTGTAGTTTGAGCACTCACTCTTATCCCCTTTGCCTTTGTACAATGGCACTATGCACGCATTCCGCCAATCCTCAGGCACCTCACCATGAGTCATACATACATTAAATAACCTTACCAACCAGTCAACAATACAGTCACCCCCTTTTTTAATAAATTCCACTGCAATACCATCCAAACCTGCTGCCTTGCCGACTTTCATCTTCCGCAAAGCTTTCACTACCTCTTCTCTGTTTACAGCGACAAAGTATAATAAAAACAATAAAATATATATATATATATATATATATATATATATATATATATATATATATATATATATATATATATATATATATATATATGTATATATATATATATATATTTCTTTTTTCTGCTTTGTCGCTGTCTCCCGCGTTTGCGAGGTATCGCAAGGAAACAGACGAAAGAAATGGCCCAACCCACCCCCATACACATGTATATACATACACGTCCACACACGCAAATATACATACCTACACAGCTTTCCGTGGTTTACCCCAGACGCTTCACATGCCCTGATTCATTCCACTGACAGCACGTCAACCCCGGTATACCACATCGATAAAATTCACTCTATTCCTTGCCCTCCTTTCACCCTCCTGCATGTTCAGGCCCCGATCACACAAAAAATTTTTTCACTCCATCTTTCCACCTCCAATTTGGTCTCCCACTTCTCCTCGTTCCCTCCACCTCCGACACATATATCCTCTTGGTCAATCTTTCCTCACTCATTCTCTCCATGTGCCCAAACCATTTCAAAACACCCTCTTCTGCTCTCTCAACCACGCTCTTTTTATTTCCACACATCTCTCTTACCCTTACGTCACTTACTCGATCAAACCACCTCACACCACACATTGTCCTCAAACATAATATTTCCAGCAAATACATCCTCCTGCGCACAACTCTATCCATAGCCCACGCCCAGCAACCATACAACATTGTTGGAACCACTATTCCTTCAAACATACCCATTTTTGCTTTCCGAGATAATGTTCTCGACTTCCACACATTCTTCAAGGCTCCCAGGATTTTCGCCCCCTTCCCCGCCCTTTGATCCACTTCCGCTTCCATGGTTCCATCCGCTGCCCGATCCACTCCCAGATATCTAAAACACTTTACTTCCTCCAGTTTTTCTCCATTCATACTTACCTCACAATTGACTTGACCCTCAACCCTACTGTACCTAATAACCTTGCTCTTATTCATATTTACTCTTAAGTTTCTTCTCTCACACACTTTACCAAACTCAGTCACCAGCTTCTGCAGTTTCTCACATGAATCAGCCACCAGCGCTGTATCATCAGTGAACAACAACTGACTCACTTCCCAAGCTCTCTCATCCACGACAGACTTCATACCTGCCCCTCTTTCCAAAACTCTTGCATTCACCTCCCTAACAACCCCATCCATAAACAAATTAAACAACCATGGAGACATCACACACCCCTGCCGCAAACCTACATTCACTGAGAACCAATCACTTTCCTCTCTTCCTACACGTACACATGCCTTACATTCTCGATAAAAACTTTTCACTGCTTCTAACAACTTGCCTCCCACACCATATATTCTTAATACCTTCCACAGAGCATCTCTATCAACTCTATCATATGCCTTCTCCAGATCCATAAATGCTACATACAAATCCATTTGCTTTTCTAAGTATTTCTCACATACATTCTTCAAAGCAAACACCTGATCCACACATCCTCTACCACTTCTGAAACCACACTGCTCTTCCCTAATCTGATTCTCTGTACATGCCTTCACCCTCTCAATCAATACCCTCCCATATAAATTACCAGGAATACTCAACAAACTTATACCTCTGTAATTTGAGCACTCACTCTTATCCCCTTTGCTTTTGTAAAATGGCACTATGCACGCATTCCGCCAATCCTCAGGCACCTCACCATGAGTCATACATACATTAAATAACCTCACCAACCAGTCAATAATACAGTCACCCCCTTTTTTAATAAATTCCACTGCAATACCATCCAAACCTGCTGCCTTGCCGGCTT
>NC_092238.1:42793854-42876354 GCF_036320965.1 Panulirus ornatus | reverse complement strand
CTTTCCATACCAAAGTAACTGGAGTGTGGACAGAGGGAGTTATAACCTCCCACCGTCTGTAAAAGACTGACCATCGTCTGCCACACCTCGCACTGCCTCTGGTTCCGTGGTCAGTCCTGGGAAAATTGTCTTTCGCCTATTTCTGTTTGAAAATGATCATAGATTATAAAAACCATATTGGATGATTAAGAACCTGTGTCATGTTTTGTCTGCAAGCTGATTACATCAATGTGTCTACGCATTAACATACCCACAATGGATATCGCGTTTTCTTTTTTCATAAGTAATTTTTGAACGCCAACCTGCTAGTAAATGATTGCAAGTATTTCCTCTTACGGTCCAAGAACTGCAGTGCTAATGACTTCCTGTTACAGGATATAAGAATGAGAAATGATTGGCTTAATCAGACACTAACATTATCGGAATATTCTCTCCACAATCTTTTCTATTTCTAGTTTTATTTAATCTCTATAACAGCAACCCTGAGACCTCCTCTCCCTCTCCATCTCTCTGTTTCCGAAAAGTCATTTGATAAACAAACCTTCAATAAAACATAGCATGTAGTAAAAAGTACCACTGTTTTTGACATGTTCACAGTGATATTATATGTGATCGAATATTTGTCAATATTAGTACACCGTCTCTCTGTTATAAGACGTCAGAAAATATCACGTTTTCCTTCATTTTTTTTCTTTGTCCTACAGAAGTAGACTTATATTTACAAATACGTGACTCAAAACCCACCAGCAGATTAAAACCCAGGTGGAGCTCAAGCAGTAATTTCATTTAAACCTAACGAGTCGAGCGTCCTCCCTGCAGGGGCCGCAGAGCTGCCAACGTTCGCGAAACAGCCTCAGTTATCAAGGTTACCAGCTTTAACAAGATACCCCTGGGGAAGTTGCCAGTCCTTCCAACTGCTGCTGGTTCGTCTATCTCAATGTAAGAGTTACTAACACTAGTAGTACATCTGCATTTCATTGCAGTGTGTGTGTGTGTGTTTAAATGTGTAGAATATATATGGGTTTTCAGAAAAGAAGAGTGAATGTTGGGGTGAAGAGGGTGGTGAGAGTAAGTGAGCTTGGGAAGGAGACTTGTGTGAGGAAGTACCAGGAGAGACTGAGTACAGAATGGAAAAAGGTGAGAACAATGGAAGTAAGGGGAGTGGGGGAGGAATGGGATGTATTTAGGGAATCAGTGATGGATTGCGCAAAAGATGCTTGTGGCATGAGAAGAGTGGGAGGTGGGTTGATTAGAAAGGGTAGTGAGTGGTGGGATGAAGAAGTAAGAGTATTAGTGAAAGAGAAGAGAGAGGCATTTGGACGATTTTTGCAGGGAAAAAATGCAATTGAGTGGGAGACGTATAAAAGAAAGAGACAGGAGGTCAAGAGAAAGGTGCAAGAGGTGAAAAAAAGGGCAAATGAGAGTTGGGGTGAGAGAGTATCATTAAATTTTAGGGAGAATAAAAAGATGTTCTGGAAGGAGGTAAATAAAGTGCGTAAGACAAGGGAGCAAATGGGAACTTCAGTGAAGGGCGCAAATGGGGAGGTGATAACAAGTAGTGGTGATGTGAGAAGGAGATGGAGTGAGTATTTTGAAGGTTTGTTGAATGTGTTTGATGATAGAGTGGCAGATATAGGGTGTTTTGGTCGAGGTGGTGTGCAAAGTGAGAGGGTTAGGGAAAATGATTTGGTAAACAGAGAAGAGGTAGTAAAAGCTTTGCGCAAGATGAAAGCCGGCAAGGAAGCAGGTTTGGATGGTATTGCAGTGGAATCTATTAAAAAAGGGGGTGACTGTATTGCTGACTGGTTGGTAAGGTTATTTAATGTATGTATGACTCATGGTGAGGTGCCTGAGGATTGGCGGAATGCGTGCATAGTGCCATTGTACAAAGGCAAAGGGGATGAGAGTGAGTGCTCAAATTACAGAGGTATAAGTTTGTTGAGTATTCCTGGTAAATTATATGGGAGGGTATTGATTGAGAGGGTGAAGGCATGTACAGAGCATCAGATTGGGGAAGAGCAGTGTGGTTTCAGAAGTGGTAGAGGATGTGTGGATCAGGTGTTTGCTTTGAAGAATGTATGTGAGAAATACTTAGAAAAGCAAATGGATTTGTATGTAGCATTTATGGATCTGGAGAAGGCATATGATAGAGTTGATAGAGATGCTCTGTGGAAGGTATTAAGAATATATGGTGTGGGAGGAAAGTTGTTAGAAGCAGTGAAAAGTTTTTATCGAGGATGTAAGGCATGTGTACGTGTAGGAAGAGAGGAAAGTGATTGGTTCTCAGTGAATGTAGGTTTGCGGCAGGGGTGTGTGATGTCTCCATGGTTGTTTAATTTGTTTATGGATGGGGTTGTTAGGGAGGTGAATGCAAGAGTTTTGGAAAGAGGGGCAAGTATGAAGTCTGTTGGGGATGAGAGAGCTTGGGAAGTGAGTCAGTTGTTGTTCGCTGATGATACAGCGCTGGTGGCTGATTCATGTGAGAAACTGCAGAAGCTGGTGACTGAGTTTGGTAAAGTGTGTGAAAGAAGAAAGTTAAGAGTAAATGTGAATAAGAGCAAGGTTATTAGGTACAGTAGGGTTGAGGGTCAATTCAATTGGGAGGTGAGTTTGAATGGAGAAAAACTGGAGGAAGTGAAGTGTTTTAGATATCTGGGAGTGGATCTGGCAGCGGATGGAACCATGGAAGCGGAAGTGGATCATAGGGTGGGGGAGGGGGCGAAAATTCTGGGAGCCTTGAAGAATGTGTTTAAGTCGAGAACATTATCTCGGAAAGCAAAAATGGGTATGTTTGAAGGAATAGTGGTTCCAACAATGTTGTGTGGTTGCGAGGCGTGGACTATGGATAGAGTTGTGCGCAGGAGGATGGATGTGCTGGAAATGAGATGTTTGAGGACAATGTGTGGTGTGAGGTGGTTTGATCGAGGAAGTAACTTAAGGGTAAGAGAGATGTGTGGAAATAAAAAGAGCGTGGTTGAGAGAGCAGAGGAGGGTGTTTTGAAATGGTTTGGTCACATGGAGAGAATGAGTGAGGAAAGATTGACCAAGAGGATATATGTGTCGGAGGTGGAGGGAACGAGGAGAAGAGGGAGACCAAATTGGAGGTGGAAAGATGGAGTGAAAAAGAATTTGTGTGATCGGGGCCTGAACATGCAGGAGGGTGAAAGGAGGGCAAGGAATAGAGTGAATTGGAGCGATGTGGTATACCGGGGTTGACGTGCTGTCAGTGGATCGAATCAAGGCATGTGTATGGGGGTGGGTTGGGCCATTTCTTTCGTCTGTTTCCTTGCGCTACCTCGCAAACGCGGGAGACAGCGACAAAGCAAAAAAAAAAAAAGAAAAGAATATTATATATATATATATATATATATATATATATATATATATATATATATATATATATATATATATATATATATATATATATATATATATATAGATATAGATATATATATATATATATATATATATATATATATATATATATATATATATATATATATATATATATATATATATACATATATATATATATATATATATATATATATATATATACATATATATATATATATATATATATATATATATATATATATATATATATATACATATATATTTATTTGATTATTAACTTATTATACTTTGTCGCTGTCTCCCGCGTTAGTGAGGTACCGCAAGGAAACAGACGAAAGAATGGCCCAACCTACCCACGTACACATGTATTTACGTATATACATGTCCACTCACGCACGTATACATACATATACATTTCAACGTATGCATAAATATATATATATATACAAACACACATACATATATACACATGTGCATAATTCATACTTGCTGTCCTTATTCATTTCCGTCGCCATCCCGCCACATATGAAATGACAACCCCATCCCCACGCATGCGCGCGAGGTAGCGCTAGGAAGAGACAACAAAAGCCACATTCGTTCACACTCAGTCTCTAGCTGATATGTAATAATGCACCGAAACCACATCTCCCTTTCCGCATCCAGGCCCCACAAAACTTTCCATGATTTACCCCAGACGCTTCCCATGCCCTGGTTCAATCCATTGACAGCACGTCGACCCCGGTATACGACATCATTCCAATTCACACTATTCTTTGCACGCTTCTCACCCTCCTGTATGTCCAGGCCCCGATCACTCAAATACGTTTTCACTCCATCTTTCCACCTCCAATTTCGTCTCCCACTTCTCCTCGTTCCCTCCCCCTCTGACACATAAATCCTCTTTGTCAATCTTTCCTCACTCATTCTCTCTATGTGACCAAACCATTTCAAAACACCCTCTTCTGCTCTCTCAACCACACTCTTTATATTTCCCAAACATATCTCCTACCTTTTACATTTTTCAACACTCCCAGAACTTTCAGCCTATCCCCCACCCTGTGACTCACTTTCGTTTTCATGGTTCCATCCGCTGGCAAATCCACTCCCAGATGTCTAAGGCGACTAAAAGGAAAGGGAGCGGGCAAATCCTCCCCTCTCGTTTTTTTTTTTTTTTTCCCTGCAAGTGGATTTGTATGTAGCATTTATGGATCTGGAGAAGGCATATGATAGAGGTAATAGAGGTGCTCTGTGGAAGGTACTAAGAGTATATGGTGTGGGAGGCAAGTTGTTAGAAGCAGTGAAAAGTTTTTATCGAGGATGTAAGGCATGTGTACGTGTAGGAAGAGAGGAAAGTGATTGGTTCTCAGTGAATGTAGGTTTGCGGCAGGGGTGTGTGATGTCTCCATGGTTCTTTAATTTGTTTATGGATGGGGTTGTTAGGGAGGTAAATGAAAGAGTGTTGGAAAGAGGGGCAAGTATGCAGTCTGTTGTGGATGAGAGAGCTTGGGAAGTGAGTCAATTGTTGTTCGCTGATAATACAGCGCTGGTGGCTGATTCATATAAGAAACTGCAGAAGCTGGTGACTGAGTTTGGTAAAGTTTGTGAAAGAAGAAAGTTAAGAGTAAATGTGAATAAGAGCAAGGTTATTAGGTACTGTAGGGTTGAGGGTCAAGTCAATTGGGAGGTAAGTTTGAATGGAGAAAAACTGGAGGAAGTAAGGTGTTTTAGATATCTGGGAGTGTATCTGGCAGCGGATGGAATAATGGAAGCGGAATTGAATCATAGGGTGGGGGAGGGGGCGAAAATTCTGGGAGCCTTGAAGAATGTGTGGAAGTCGAGAAAATTATCTCGGAAAGCAAAAATGGGTATGTTTGAAGGAATAGTGGTTCCAACAATGTTGTATGGTTGCGAGGCGTGGGCTATGGATAGAGTTGTGCGCAGGAGGGTGGATGTGCTGGAAATGAGATGTTTAAGGACAATATGTGGTGTGAGGTGGTTTGATTGAGTAAGTAATAATAGGGGAAGAGAGATGTGTGGAAATAAAAAGAATGTGGTTGTGAGAGCAGAAGAGGGTGTTTTGAATTGGGTTGGTCACATGGAGAGAATGAGTGAGGAAAGATTGACCAAGAGGATATATGTGTCAGAGGTGGACTGAACGAGGAGAAGTGGGAGACCAAATTTTAGGTGGAAAGATGCAGTGAAAAAGATTTTGAGTGATCGGGGCCTGAACATGTAGGAGGGTGAAAGGCGTGCAAGAAATAGAGTGAATTGGAACGATGTGGTATACAGGGGTCGACGTGCTGTCAATGGATTGAACCAGGGCATGTGAAGCGTCTAGGGTAAACCATGGAATGTTGCGTGCGGCCTGGATGTGGAAAGGGAGCTGTGGTTTCGGTGCATTATTACATGACAGCTAGAGACTGAGTGTGAACGAATGTGGCCTTTGTTGTGTTTTCTTAGCGCTACCTCGCACACATGAGGGGGAGGGGGTTATTATTCCATGTGTGGCGAGGTGGCGATGGAAATGAATAAAGGCAGACAGTATGAATTATGTACATGTGTATATATTTATATGTCTGTTTGTGTATATATATATGTGTACATTGAGATGTATAGGTATGTATATTTGCGTGTGTGGACGTGTACGTATATACATGTGTATGTGGGCGGGTTCGGCCATTCTTTCGTCTGTTTCCTTGCGCTACCTCGCTAACGCGGGAGACAGCGACAAAGCAAAATAAATAAGAAAAAAACAATATATATATATATATATATATATATATATATATATATATATATATATATATATATATATATATATATTGTTAAAGACCTTCTCACTCTAAAAGCCTACATATCCCTGCTACTTGAAGTGGCACAGCTCTTGGCTGCAGGAGCCTTTGAAATGTTCCCGGGTAATATATATATATATATATATATATATATATATATATATATATATATATATATATATATATATATATATATATATATATATATATATATATATATATATATATATATATATATATATATATTTAAATATATATATATATATATATATATATATATATATATATACATATATATATATATATATATATATATATATATATATATATATATATATATATATATATATAGCTACCTCGCTAACGCGGGAGACAGCGACAAAGCAAAATAAATAAGAAAAAAGATATATATATATATATATATATATATATATATATATATATATATATATATATATATATATATATATATATATATATATATATATATTGTTAAAGACCTTCTCACTCTAAAAGCCTACATATCCCTGCTACTTGAAGTGGCACAGTTCTTGGCTGCAGGAGCCTTTGAAATGTTCCCGGGTAATATATATATATATATATATATATATATATATATATATATATATATATATATATATATATATATATATATATATATATATATATATATGTATATATATATATATATATATATATTCATATATATATATATATATATATATATATATATATATGTATATATATATATATATATATATATATATATATATATATATATATATATATATATATATATATATATATATATATATATATATATATATATATATATTCATATATATATATATATATATATATATGTATATATATATATATATATATATATATATATATATATATATATATATATATATATATATATACATTTTTTTAATTTTCCAAAAGAACTAACAGAGAAGGGGGCCAGGTGAGGATATTCCCTCAGAGGCCCAGTCCTCTGTTCTTAACGCTACCTTACTAATGCGGGAAATGGCGAATAGTTTGAAAGAAAAAGAAAAGAAAGAAATATATATATATATATATATATTTCTTTCTTTCTTTCAAACTATTCGCCATTTCCCGCGTTAGCGAGGTAGCGTTAAGAACAGAGAACTGGGCCTTTGAGGGAATATCCTCACTTGGCCCCTTCTCTGTTCCTTGTTTTGGAAAAAAAAAAAATGAGAGGGGAGGATTTCCAGTCCCCCGCTCCCTCCCCTTTTAGTTGCCTTCTACGACACGCAGGGAATACGTGGGAAGTATTCTTTCTCCCCTATCCCCAGGGATAAAATATATATATATATATATATATATATATATATATATATATATATATATATATATATATATATATATATATATATATATATATATATATATATATATATATATATATATATATATATATTAACTTGCATTATTCCTTCGTGAATCATGCCCTTATCGTTCCGTACCTTACTCTGCTGGCAAGGATATCCTCTCCCAATTCTAAAACATATTTTCTAGATGACCAATATCCTCTCCGGTAGTCCATTCAATTTTCTCTAATCGCTTGTTATATCCTGTCTGTGCCGTAGATCTTATAGTCTGCCACGTCTCGGTTATGCCTCGTCATATATGTTGACATACTTTTTTATCTTCCCTTTCCTTAGCCAACACTGTTCTTTACTTAACATATCATGTCTCCCTGATTACCTTGTAGAATTCCTTGGCATACCCTGCTCCATCTGGTGTTATACTCCATAGCATGTCCCTGCTCCATATGATGCTATATTCCCTGGCATACCCTGCTCCGTTCTGGTGTTATATTCCCATATCCTCTTCGATATGCATGCTATTTTCAGGATCTCTGGTTCATCTTTGTCCATGCTGTGGCGTACTTCCTTATCCTTACAACAGTATCTTCCTAATTCCTGGTACACTGACCTCATCCTCTGTGTTAACCTCCCTCACCTCCTATTATACCTAGTCCATTCCGCTGTTCTATGTTACCCAAGATCCTCTGCTGAACGTCAATAATTTTGGTGCATTTTCCACGCTCAAAGTTCCATCTGTAGCTCGTAACTAAATATCATTCTCTCTCTCTCTCTCTCTCTCTCTCTCTCTCTCTCTCTCTCTCTCTCTCTCTCTCTCTCTCTCTCTCTCTCTCTCTCTCTCTCTCTCTCCAAGCATGCAAGTGTGTACGTGTGATTACTATATGTATGTTTACGGGGAGAGTTATGTACTCGAGTTATCCGGTCTGTTAACGTTTTATGCGTATATATCTTTATTCTAATTCGTACACACACACACACACACACACACACACACACACACACACACACACTCACACGCGCGCGCGCGCGCACATCTAAGCTGGGTATCCATTTATTGATGAACGTCTGTGTTGCGTGTGAGTTGACTGTCGCGTTCAGGATTCGATCCCATATGGATCCGATCCTTGGCGGGCCCATGCTGACTCATGGTCAGTGACACTAGTCACTACATCACGCAGGCCCATTTTTATTTGTTTCTTTGTTTCTGTGCGTGTGTGTATTAGAGAGAGAGAGAGAGAGAGAGAGAGAGAGAGAGAGAGAGAGAGAGAGAGAGAGAGAGAGAGAGAGAGAGAGAGAGAGAGAGAGAGAGAGAGAGAGAGAGAGAGCGCAAGAAAATATCACTACATGTTTGAGAATATAAACAAGTGTTTTTTTCAACAACGTACTCTTACATTTTACCAGAATAACATAATACAAAATTCTAGATAGAAAAAATGAAACTCGCATTTCTCACATGTTGGTTGATTGCACGAAAAGCTTTAGCCACAACTGAACGCAACGACACATTTCATTTATTCAGTGTATGTGGCTCCACCACACCTACCCGGGCCTATAACCTCTCGTCCAGTGACACCTCTTCCACTCTAACCACTGGATGTACAACTGCAGCAATTTACATGGAAATCAGATAAATGTTTCAGGTCCGCCATCGTAGAAAAAAAAGGAAGGGTAAAACATGCTTGTGTTTCTTTTCATTTTCCATGGCTCATAGTTAGGGACGACATATCTCGTGCTGTATCGTACGCATTCAGGTGAATGTGTCAGAATGATGGTTAGCATGCCACTCAGTTAACTAAATAAATCCCTCACGAATCATTAAGGACATCCTGGGGTTGATAGCTGTCACAAGTCGGACGCAAGAGAGTTATCAGCTAGTGTTGGTGATAATGGGTAAGGCCAGCGGCACTCCGAGAACTGCAAAATTATATTATTTCTCACAACTTTTGATGATGATTGGATGATATTCAGAGCTGCTGACATAAAACAATTCTAGGTTAGCGAAACAAATTTTATGAAACTGGATACATTTGTTACCAATCGCACCACGCACTGTAAAAAGGAAGCTGAACCAGCTAAAAGGGATAGACAAATACTGGAAAAGACAGAGATTACCTTACCTAGTCTGTCATGAAGTCATAGATACGTGAACAAACACACACACACAACGCACACACACACACACACACACACACACACACACACACACACACACACACGAAACTAGAATATCTTAAGAATATCCTAATATATTTCCCTGTCTGAATAGAATAAAAGAAGCAATTTTTTGAGCTACTACGAACGCATTTGCAGCAATTTCCTAAGAGGCTAATAGACTGCCTGATCACACATTTACTTCTCCTTGACGGGCATTTCACACTGATCACAGGTGGTGTCCACTGTGGACACCTACTTGAATAGTTTATCACTTCATCTAGGTCGCGTTACTCACAAAAGAACTAACAGTTTCACCTTCGACGGCGCTAGAGTCCAGGAACACGCAGCTGTGCTTATTACAATGAGTCAAATGACAACTGGTGACTATGATGGCATACCGAGGGAGTGGTAGCCTGGTCATCGATACCTCTTTGTGTGAGAAGTTGTGGTCTTCGCAGTCCATCACAGGAAATGTCAAGCGCTTGAATAATGCTGGGCTCAGCTCAGGCTTTCTGTGAGTTGTTCCCAAACCAATACAAGAGATGCAATGCTTCTGCAGGTAATTATCCTCAGTATTCATTGCCTCTGATGGAATTCCAGAAAATTAATTCAGACATACGAAAGATTGGTCTCCTAAATATGTCAGACACCACTCACGTGTGTAACTAATAGCAATGCATGAGTATTAGGCATTTAAGAACTATAACTGCTCCAGACAAATGATTTGTATCTTCTTTGCTAGCTACCAACATAAAGGTAGTGTAAAGCTGTGGCACACATAAATCATTTCGGTGCATTATGCACATTTCTTTTTCTCTTTTGCCTTACACTGGCTAACGATCCAGGCAATAAAAGTATACCAGTCAAATGCATAGGTAAATGCACGAAATCTATAGACGTGAGAGCCTGACAACACACTGCATGAACAGAAAAAACACATTTCACTGAAAAACTGAGACTAATGGATGAGTATGAAACCCACAAGTGTAAAAGCAGATCCGAGAATCTATGCTAGGCTAAACACCCATACTTGTGAGTAGTGCAATACGTATGCTTCGTTTAACAAAATCTTTAACAAACCGAATAGTAGTAGAGATATCATGGTAACATTTGGTAAAAAAGATCACGATAGTCTGTCAGACCACAACGATAAGGCCTGTGTAATTGTCGCAGACCTGGGAGCTTGATGTGTCTTTTTAATCTTTCATAACACTGCCTCCACCGATGGTGGTCCAGGGAACTGTACCTCTTGTTATGAGATGTCAAACCTGAAAGATTTCAGCCATAACATGGCTTTAGAAGATGCTCTTACACCATCTAGGATGCTTACACATTCCACGTAAATGTCGCAAAGCCTCTTGCTCTCTTGATTCCTTCTAAAGTATTAGTCATAACTGATCAAAAGTTGAAGAATTAAATAGACTGAGTGGAGTTATCTTTTATTGATATAGGCCTAAAGGTGCGCTGAATGCTATCCTTTTCCGGCTTCCTTGGTCCAATTCGATTTGGAGACATTGCTTAGCTAGTTCAAGCTTTCAAACGAACTTTCAATGAGCGACCTATCAAGTACTGACAGTTGGTCACACTTTAGCTGTGGAGTCGTTCATTGTCCTGAGGCCGCCACATATATGGATGGATTCCTTCATCTATCTAACGACTTCCATAGGACTACAATAAGGTGACATAGGCTTCCTAATAATACCTGCTGCTTCCATAGCCTCGATCTATCGCATAGCAGTCAAGCAGATTTTGAGGTACAGGACACCTCAAGAGCACTGATCACTGAATTATATAGTAGGGTTCTGCTGGTCAATCTAGCATCCATCATAGTCTCAGTGTGATGCAATCATATTATGTGCAGCTCTTCCACTTCAACGTTATCGGGAAATCACGACAGTTGCATTAATCACTTCGTGTTATTAGGACTGAGCTTTTTTCTGAAGAAGTTCAGACACTGATGACATTCGAAAGTCAGGCCAGTTATAAGTACTACATCCTAGTGGAGATGTGTGCTATTTCATACTATCATTATCTATGAAGTAAGGTCTCCATCTCTTTCAAATGATTAAGGTACAATATCTTCTGAGATAAAAACCTGCTGTAACTACAAGGGAGTAGAACTAATAATTGGATTCCTCCTCTAGCTTGCAAAGCATAGTGCCTTAGCTGTGAGTTCTGTAGCACTTTTTGAGCTTTGGTAAGTTCCTTTGCCTGCTCAAACTTGGACAGGAGTCGATCACACTATAAATCATTTTGATTTCTTCGTCTTGGTGAGCATCTACAAGTAGGAAAGAGGTGAAAACTAGAGAGAACTTTGTGGGACTTAGGGATATGCAAATACCAGTGGTGCGATGTGGCTTGGCTAATCCTCTGATTACTCTCCCGCCTTTCTCTTTAGTCTTCTCTTGGGAGTTCCACTCGTACCTCTAACATAGCACGTTACACACTTGGCGATAAGGAATTGTGTAGCGAAACAATTTCTAATGAACTGCAGACGCCCAAGCCGTTCTCCTGACAAGCTGGGTGTAATGTATAGGCTATACTCGTATTAAAGGGCGTAGTAATTTCTGCGAGTGCTCGTGTGGAACCGTTTGCAACTCTTCTTTGTCCTCCCACTCCCGGAGGTTAGCTCTCTGGGGGTAATATTGCCTCTGCAAGGGAAGTGAGAGAATATTGGAGTCCTGTTGTGCTCCCGCAGAGGGTCTGCTGCTGCGGCCCGTTTGTGCGGCGTTTCGGCTCCGTTAATCTTGGTAGAGGGTGATTAGTGATGCCGAGATGCTGCGAAGAGGCGGCAGGGAGTAGAGTGGTGCTCAGAACCTGTGCTGCAGCAGCTAAGGATAACACAGTATTGTAGTAATGTGAAGCTGAAGGAAAGGGTAAGGGTGGTGCTGTGGACTTATGATGCTGCAGCAGAGGATAAGGCAATGTTCAAAGTAGATAAGTCTGTCTCAAGTTACCATATACACTGTAGTATAGTGCAGTTGTAGAACTGAATGGGTTTCATTTAAGGTGTGTCATAGTATCACCATAGAGGAGATGCTAGCTGCTTGCCCTAAGGTGCGTTATATGAGAACACTGTAACTGGAGGTAGGAATGAAGTGAGGATATATGAGTGATAATAGGAAAAGAGGTCCAGTGCTTATCCATATCTGTGGGCAGTGATTCATATGGAAGTAGCCACTTGAATAGACACGGACTATTGGTTAACAGGGGCAGTGAGAACTGTTAATGTACTCTCTTATGGCTAAGTCTGTAAGCGAAACATTGATCTTCAAAAATGATTGTGTTGTTCAACTCTTCCCATGTCTCGGTTCCGTATTACTTTAATTGATTGTTTGGTGATTGATACCGATGCAGTTGAGACTGATCACTTAGACGGACTAAGAAAGAGTCAGCGACAGCTGGTTCCCCAAATGTAGTGGGTGTATCTGTTGATGATAACTCTTTTGAGGTGGGGTTAGCAATTTCTGATGCCTGAATACGCGCCTTGTTCAGTAAGCGCACACCTCAAAATAAGCGTCACCTAGTTCCAGCATCTGCCACAGCTTCTTGAACTGGGCAGCAAGCAGTAAATTTTGAAAAGGATTTTTCATGCTAGGACCTTAGAATTAAGCCAAATGTACTCTCCTTAAGTTCCAGATACCTCTGTCTTAGTCGAGGAGACAGCCCTGTGATGAAAGGGCGCCAGACTGCAATCTTGTCTCATTCTCTAGGAAATGAATTATGAAACACTGCATTGGCCTTATCTTCCTTCCGGCTATAGGTTTTCAGAGGTGCATTTTTCATTACATCATACGATTTATCAAGAAGGTTGAGAACCTTGTCAAGTTTACCCTCGATCAAATTTTGAAAATTCTGCAATTTAAGATTCCAATTAATCTTGTGACCATGAAAAGGTCTTGAAAGACTTTATGTAAACTTCAATCCACTCTCATTTATCATATGGCCAGGAAAAAGGAAACTTTGATATCAATGTCTCATAAACGTACCAGCAAGCTATTTCCTTGTCTGTTACCCTTTAAGGCGCATCAATGTCTTTCGTCGTCTTTTTTCCTCAAGGAGATGCATTTCCTTCTCATGATAGTAGTCACTAGATCTCCCACCCACAGTTGTTTCTCAAGTCTCTCTACCTCTTCCTAAGGATCTATAGTATGTGATGTGTCTGCAGCGGTGATGACACAGGTCTGCACTTTTCTTCCACTAATCACAGACAAACAGAAGATGAAAAACCATTCTATATTGGGAAAGCAAGCGACTACAATGTCCACAGAGATGATAAAAACAATATAACAATACTATTTATCGCGTGAAGGTGTCTGCGTAGCAAAAAACTTGCCGAGAGAATGTCACTCCCAGTTCATGCACCAGATGTTTGTCCGAAAGGAGGGCAATATACCACAGGCAAAAACTCCTAACCACTGCATGGAATATCCTGGGGCAGACGGCTGTCATGAACCTCACACCAGGAAGTTTTCATTGAGGAAAGATAATCATCGCCCTTGGTTTTCTGGCAGCATATATGTATATATATATATATATATATATATATATATATATATATATATATATATATATATATATATATATATATATATATATATATATATATATATATATATATATATATATATATATATATATATATTTATATATTGGAAAGGATCACAATTTTGCGCGTGATCAAGAAATTCCTATGAGTCCACGGGGAAAATGAAACACGAAAAGTTCCCAAGTGCACTTTCGTTTAATAATCACATCATGAGGGGAGACACAAGAGAGAAATATAACAGTCAGTTGATATACATCGAAGAGACGAAGCTAGGACGCCATTTGGTAAACATGTTTGCCAAGTGGCCTCCCAGCTTCGTCTCTTCGATGTCTATCAACTGATTCTTATATTTCTCTCTTGCGTCTCCCCTGATGATGTGATTATTACACGAAAGTGCACTTGGGAACTTTTCATGTTCCATTTTCCCCGTAAACTCATAGGAATATATATATATATATATATATATATATATATATATATATATATATATATATATATATATATATATATATATATATATATATATATATATATATATATATATATATATATATATATATATATATATATATATATATACATATATGCTGCCAGAAAACCAAGGGCGATGATTATCTTTCCTCAATGAAAACTTCCTGGTGTGAGGTTCATGACAGCCGTCTGCCCTAGGATATTCCATGCAGTGGGTAGGAGTTTTTGCCTGTGGTAGCGCAAGGAAACAGACGAAAGAAATGGCCCAACCCACCCCCATACACATGTATATACATACGTCCACACACGCAAATATACCTACCTACACAGCTTTCCATGGTTTACCCCAGACGCTTCACATGCCCTGATTCAATCCACTGACAGCACGTCAACCCCGGTATACCACATCGCTCCAATTCACTCTATTCCTTGCCCTCCTTTCACCCTCCTGCATGTTCAGGCCCCGATCACTCAAAATCTTTTTCACCTCAACTTTCTGCCTCCAATTTGGTCTCCCACTTCTCCGCGTTCCCTCAACCTATGACACATATATCCTCTTGGTCAATCTTTCCTCACTCATATTCTCTATATGGCAAAACCATTTCAAAACACCCTCTCATGCTTTCTCAACCACACTCTTTTTATTACCACACATCTCCCTTACCCTATTAATACTTACTCGATCAAACCATCTCACACCAAATATTGTCCTGAAACATATCATTTCCAGCACATCCACCCTCCTCCGCACAACTCTATCTATAGCCCACGCCTCGCAACCATATAACATTGTTTGAACCACTATTCCTTCAAACATACCCATTTTTGCTTTCCGAGATAATGTTCTCGACTTCCACACATTCTCCAAAGCTCCCAGAACTTTCACCCCCTCCCCCACCCTATGATTCACTTCTGCTTCCATGGTTCCATCCGCTGCCAAATCCACTCCCATATATCAAAAAAACTTCACTTCATCCAGTTTTTCTCCTTTCAAACTTACCTCCCATTTGACTCGTCCCTCAACCCTACTGTACTTAATAACCTTGCTCTTATTCATATATACTCTCAGCTTTCTCCTTTCACACACTTTACCAAACTCAGTCACCAGCTTCTGCAGTTTCTCACACGAATCAGCCACCAGCGCTATATCATCAGCGAGCAAGAACTGACTCTCTTCCCAAGCTCTCTCATCTACAACAGACTGCATACTTGCCCCTCTTTCCAAAACTCTTGCATTCACCTCCCTAACAACCCCATCCATAAACAAATTAAACAACCATGGAGACATTACACACCCCTACCGCAAACACACATTCACTGAGAAGAAATCAATTTCCTCTCTTCCTACACGTACACATGCCTTACATCCTCGAAAAAACTTTTCACTACTTTTAACAACTTCCCTCCCACACCATATATTCTTAATACATTCCACAGAGCATCTCTATCAACTCTATCATTTGCCTTCTCCAGATCCATAAATGCTACATACAAATCCATTTGCTTTTCTAAGTATTTCTCACGTACATTCTTCAAATCAAACACCTAATCCACACATCCTATACCATTTCTGAAACCACACTGCTCTTCCCCAATCTGATGCTCTGTGCATTCCCTCACCCTCTCAGTCAATACCCTCCCATATAATTTGCCAGGAATACTCAACAAACATACACCTCTGTGATTTGAGCACTCACCTTCATCCCCTTTGCCTTTGTACAATGGCACTATGCACGCATTCCGCCAATCCTCAGGCACCTCACCATGAGACATACACACATTAGATAACCTTACCAGCCAGTCAACAATACAGTCACCCCCTTTTTTTAATAAATTCTACTGCAATACCATGCAAACCCACTCCCTTGACGGCTTTCATCTTACGCAAAGCTTTTACTACCTCTTCTCTGTTTACCAAATCATTCTTCCTAACCCTCTCACTTTGCACACCACCTCGACCAAAACCCCCTATGTTAACCACTCTATCATCAAACACATTCAATAAAACTTGAAAATACTCACTCCATCTCCTTCTCAGAACTCCACTACTTGTTATCACCTCCCCATTAGCCCCCTTCACTGAAGTTCCCATTTCTTCCCTTGTCTTACGCACTTTATTTTACCTCCTTCCAAAACATCTTTTTATTCTCCCTAAAATTTAATGATACTCTCTCAACCCAACTCTCACTTGCCCTCTTTTCCACTTCTTGCACCTTTCTCTTGTCCTTCTGCCTGTTTCTTGTATACATCTCCCAGTTATTTGCATTATTCCTTTGCAAAAATCGTCCAAATGCCCCTCTCTTCTCTTTCACTAGTAATCTTACTTCCTCATCCCACCACTCACTACCCTTTCTAATCTGCCCACCTCCCATGCTTCTCATGCCACAAGCATCTTTTGCGCAAATTATCCCTGATTCCCTAAATACATCCCATTCCTCCACCACTCCCCTTACGTCCATATTTCTCACCTTCTTCCATTCTGTACTCAGTCTCTCCTGGTACTTTCTCACACAAGTCTCCTTCCCAAGCTCACTTACTCCCACCACTCTTTTCACTCAAGCATTCTCTCTTCTTTTCTGAAAACTTCTGCAAATCTTCACCTTCGCCTCCATAAGATAATGATCAAACATTCCTCCAGTTGTACCTCTCAGCACATTAACATCCAAAAGGGTAGTGAGTGGTGGGATGAAGAAGTAAGATTCTTAGTGAAAGAGAAGAGAGGGGTATTTCGACGATTTGTGCAGGGAAATAATGCAAATGACTAGGAGATGTATAAAAGAAAGAGGCATGAGGTGGACAGAAAGGTGCAAAAGGTGAAAAAGAGGGCAAATGAGAGTTGGGGTGAGAGAGTATCGTTAGATTTTAGGGAGAATAAGATGTTTTGGAAGGAGGTAAATAAGGTGCGTAGGACAAGGGAACATTGGGAACTTCAGTGAAGGGGGCTAATGGGGAGGCGATAACAAGTGGTGGTGATGTCAGATGGAGATGGAGTGAGTATTTTGAGGGTTTGTTGAATGTGTTTGATGATAGAGTGGCAGATATAGGGTGTTTTGGTCGAGATGTTGTGCAAAGTGAGAGGGTTAGGGAGAATGATTTGGTAAACAGAGAAGAAGTAGTAAAAGCTTTGCGGAAGATGAAAGCCGGCAAGGCAGCAAGTTTGGATGGTATTGCAGTGGAATTTATTTAAAAAGGGGTGACTGTATTGTTGAGTGGTTGGTATGGTTATTTAATGTATTTATGACTCATGGTGAGGTGCCTGAGAATTGGCGGAAAGCTTGCATAGTGCCATTGTACAAAGGCAAAGGTGATAAATGTGAGTGCTCAAATTTTACTCAGTTACTGAGTATTTCTGGGAAATTATATAGGAGGGTATTGATTGAGAGGGTGAAGGCATGTATAGAGCATCAGACTGGGGAAGAGCAGTGTGGTTTCAGAAGTGGTAGAGGATGTGTGGATCAGGTGTTTGCTTTGAAGAATGTATGTGAGAAATACTTAGAAAAGCAAATGGATTTGTATGTAGCATTTATGGATCTGGAGAAGGCATATGACAGAGTTGATAGATATGCTCTGCGGAATGTATTTAGATTATATGGTGTGGGAGGCA
Organism: Panulirus ornatus; assembly: GCF_036320965.1. Classification (NCBI taxonomy): domain Eukaryota; kingdom Metazoa; phylum Arthropoda; class Malacostraca; order Decapoda; family Palinuridae; genus Panulirus; species Panulirus ornatus. Next base: position 42,858,072 of record NC_092238.1, on the reverse strand, counting down.
AGTAGTTAGAAGCAGTGAAAAGTTCTTATCAAGGATGCAAGGCATGTGTACGTATAGGAAGAGAGGAAAGTGATTGGTTCTCAGTGAATGTAGGTTTGCGACAGGGGTGTTGATGCCTCCATGGTTGTTTAACTTGTTTATGGATGGGGTTGTTAGGGAGGTGAATGCAAGAGTTTTGGAAAGAGGGGCAAGTATGCAGTCTGTTGTGGATGAGAGTTCTTGGCAAGTGAGTCATTTGTTGTTGGCTGATGATACAGCGCTGGTGGATGATTCGTGTGAGAAACTGCAGAAGCTGGTGACTGAGTTTAGTAAAGTGTGTGAAAGAAGAACGCTGTAAGTAAATGTGAATAGGAGCAAGGTTATTTGGTACTGTAGGGTTGAGGGACAAGTCAATTGGGAGGTAAGTTTGAATGGAGAGAAACTGGAGGAAGTAAAGTGTTTTAGATATCTGGGAGTGGATTTGGCAGCGGATGGAACCATGGAAGCGGAGGTGAATCATAGGGTGGGGGAGGGGGCGAAAGTTTTGGGAGCGTTGAAGAATGTGTGGAAGTCGAGAACATTATTTCGGAAAGCAAAAATGGGTATGTTTCAAGGAATAATGGTTCCAACAATGTTATATGGTTGCGAGGGTTGGGCTATAGATAGAGTTGGCGGAGGAGGGTGCATAAGCTGGAAATGAGATGTTTGAGGATAATATGTGGTGTGAGGTGGTTTGATCGAGTAAGTAATAATAGGGTTAGGGAGATGTGTGGTAATACAAAGAGTGAGGTTGAGATAGCAGAAGAGGGTGTTTTGAAATGGTTTGGTCACATGGAGAGAATGAGTGAGGAAAGATTGACCAAGGGGATATATGTCTCAGAGGTGGAGGGAACGAGGAGGGGTGGGAGACTAAATTTGAGGTGGAAAGATGAGTGAAAAAGATTGACCAAGATGATATATGTGTCAGAGGTGGCGGGAACGAGGAGAAGTGGGAGACCAAATTGGAGGTGGAAAGATTTTGAGTGATTGGGGCTTAAGCTTGCAGGACGGTGACAGGCGTGTAAGGGTTAGAGTGAATTGGAACGATATGGTATACCGGGGTCGACGTGCTGTCAATGGATTGACCTAGGGCATGTGAAGCGTCTTATGTAAACCATGGAAAGTTCTGTGGTGCCTAGATGTGGAAAGGGAGGTGTGGTTTCGGTTCATTATTACATGACAGCTAGCGACAGATTGTGAACGAATGTGGCCTTCGTTGTCTTTTCCTAGCGCTACATCGCGCGCATGAGGGGGGAGGGGGTTATTATTTCATGTGTGGCGGGGTGGCGATTTGAATGAATAAAGGCAGACAGTATGAATTATGTACATGTGTATATATATGTATATGTCTGTGTGTGTATATATATATGTATACGTTGAGATGAAAAGGTATGTATATTTGCGTATGTGGACGTGTATGTATATACATGTGTATGTGTTGGATCATTCTTTCGTCTGTTTTCTTGCGCTACCTCGCTATCGCGGGAGACAGCGACAAAGCAAAATAAATAGATAAAATATATATATACATATATACATATAAATATATATATATATATATATATATATATATATATATATATATATATATATATATATATATATATATATATATATATATATATATATATATATATATATATATGTGTGTGTGTGTGTGTGTACAATCCATCTATACACTTTTTCTCAGTACTTCATGTGGTATGTTGACCGAGGGCCGTGACGATTCGTCAAGTGAAAAGATGAAGCGTGACAAAGCATCAAGAGTGGATAGAATTGAAATTGATTTTCTCAACAAAGGCTCACTGAGTGGTCTGGCTTTTCATTATATGTATGACACAAGGATAGGTGACTGGGGAAGCACAGAAAGCAAGTGAAGTGCTCTTATATAAGGGAGAAAGAGGGAGAAATGTGAATGGGTTGTAGGTGAAAACGATGAAGTGAACACTAGGGCTGTAGTGGAAGGAGGTGGGGTATTAGGTTGAAAGGGATCCGCTGGAGGGTAGGCAGTAGAGAAGGTCGGTTAATTAAGGACAAAGGTGATGGAGGACGACGGTAGTCGGCCAGGTAGAGAATTTTGTCAAAGGCTGACAACTGTCGTAAACATCTAGGGTTGGATTAGATTACCTGATGTAACTCAATCAGGGAGGAGACCTCCACACCAGAGGAAATACTGACAGTCGTAGATGTGTCATCAGCACCAGACGACGATGCCGAGTTATCCAGGAGGATGATCTCGTGACGCACACAGTGTAGCAATTTAATGTATGAGTATCAGGGTTCACTGTGAAATCTTCAGCAGATACGTTCACAAACCAGTTCTAGAGTTATATTTCTTTTTCTTTTCAGATGCGAAAGGATGTGAATGCCTTTCAGTTGTCTCATATGCTTTGCTTTTTATCTACTTAGAAGATTGCATCGCACTGGTACGTCCCTACGAACACAACGAGGATGCCCTGCACCCAGACAGAATTCATCTGCGGCACACGACAGCGAATACGTGTAAAATTCCTCCTCCTCCTCCTCCTCCTACCCAGTAGGCTAGCATCAGTACCTTCCCTCATCAACATTCATTCCACACGCCGTCTCTGGTCCCTTCTCTTATCTACTCAACAGTGGCATGAGTCCATTGAGACCCACACTTCATCACCAGCCTTGTCCTCCTTGCAGTATCTATACATCCTCCGCCCTACTCTCTCATTCTCAAAGTTCTTCACTGGTGTATTCTTTCCCATCATCTCCTATCTCTTTATGTTGGCCTTAATTTCCACATCTTATCTCTCTTCCTTATAACTTATTACTCTTTTTTTCTCTGTTTACCAAACCATTCTCCCTGACCCTCACACTCCGCACACCACCTCCTCATAATACCCAATGTCTGCCACTTTATAATCAAACACATTCAACAAACCTTCAAAATACTCGCTCCATCTCCTTCCCACTTCTCTACTTCCCCATTAGCCCCCTTCACCGATGATCCCATTTCCTCTCTTGTCTTACGCACTATATTTACCTCCTTCCAAAACATCTTTTTATCCTCCCTAAATTTTTATGATCGTCTCTCACCCCAACTCATATTTGCCCTTTTTTCACCTTTTCCACCTTTTTCTTGACCTCTTGCCTCTTTCTTTTATACGTCTATCAGTCATTTGCACTATTCCCCAGCAAAAATCGTCCACATGCCTCTCCCTTCTCTTTCACAAGCAAACTTATTTCTTCATTCACCACTCATTACCCTTTCTAATCTGCCCACCTCCCACCTTTCTCCTGTCACAGGCATCTTTGCGCAAGCCATCACTGCTTCCCTAAATTCATCCCATTCCTCCCCCACTCCCCTTACGTCATTTGCTCTCACAAAAGTCTCCTTTCCAAGCTCACCTCCTCTTACCACTCTCTTCACCCAAGCATTCTCTTTTCTTTTCTAAAATGCCTCTACAAATCTTGACCTTCGCCTCCACAAGATATTGATCAGACATCCCTCCAGTTGCCACCCTCAGCATATTAACATCCAAAAGTCTCTCATTCAAGCGCCTGTCAATTAACATGTCATCCTATAACGCTCTCTGGCCATATCTCCTACTTACATACGTATACTTATGTATATCTCACTTTTTGAACCAGGTATTCCCAATCACAAGTCCTTTTCCAGCACACAAATCTACAAGTCCTTCACCATATCCATTAACAACACTGAACACCCAGTATACACCAGTTATATCCATAACTGCGACATTGCTTACCTTTTCATTCAAGTCATCCATCTCTGTAACCCAGTCTCGTGCATCAAAGCTGCTAACACCCTCACTTTGCTGCTTCCATTACACTTGCCAATTCATGATTTTTTTTCTCATGACCAAGTGCATAGGCACAAATAACCACCATTCTCACTCCATCCACTTTCAGTTTTACCCATATCAATCTGGAGTTTACTTTCTTACACTTTATCACATACTCCCACAACTCCTGCTTCAGGAGTAGTGCTACTCCTTCCTTTGCTCTTGTCCTCTCACCAGCCCCTTCAATGCGAATTCAATGTGTGTCGTGGAAAGCTACTTAAAGAGGAAGGAGCGGTGGAGCTGGAAATTCTCACCTCTTCTTTCTAATTTTCCAAAAGAAGGAACAGAGAAGGGAGTCAAGTGAGGATTTCCCTCAAAGGCTCCGTCCTCTGTTCTTAGCGCTACCTTGCTTGTACGGGAAATGGCGAATAGCGTTAAAAATGTATATATATATATATATATATCATACAAACCTCCAACAGCCAGGAGCGAACCCGGGACCCCTGTGCAAGAGGCGGGCATGCTAACCGCTAGGCTATGGGCCAGGCCCATAGCCTAGCGGTTAGCATGCCTGCCTCTTGCACAGGGGTCCCGGGTTCGCTCCTGGCTGTTGGAGGTTTGTATGTTCTATGAAAGTGCGCGTTCATATGCACTTTATTCGTATATATATATATATATATATTTGTTTATGGATGGGGTTGTTAGGGAGGTGAATGCAAGAGTTTTCGAAAGATGGGCAAGTATGCAGTCTGTTGTGGATGAGAGAGCTTGGGAAGTGAGTCAGTTGTTGTTCGCTGATGATACGGTGCTGGTGGCTGATTCGGGTGAGAAACTGCAGAGGCTGGTCACTAAGTTTGGTAAAGTGTGTGAAAGAAAAAAGCTGAGAGTAAATGTCAATAAGAGCAAGGTTATTAGGTACAGTAGGGTTGAGGGACAAGTCAACTGGGAGGTATGTTTGAATGGAGAAAAACTGGAGGAAATGAGGTGTTTTAGATATCTGGGAGTGGATTTGGCATCGGATGGAACCATGGAAGCGGAAGTGAATCATAGGGTTGGGGAGAGGGCGAAAGTTCTGGGAGCGTTGAAGAATGTGTGAAAGTCGAGAACGTTATCTTGGAAAGCAAAAATGTGTATGTTTGAAGGAATAGTGTTTCCGATAATGTTATATGGTTGCGAGTCGTGGGCTATAGAGTTATGCGGAGGAGGGTGGATGTGTTGGAAATGAGATGTTTGAGGACAATATGTGGTGTGAGGTCGTTTGATCGAGTAAGTAGTGAAAGGGTAGGAGAGATGTGTGGTAATAAAACGAGTGTGGTTGAGAGAGTAGAGGAGGGTGTTTTGAAATGGTTTGGTCACATGGAGAGAATGAGTGAGAAAAGATTGACCAAGAGTATATATATGTCAGAGGTGGAGGGAAAGAGAAGTGGGAGACCAAATTGGAGGTGGAAAGATGGAGTGAAAAAGATTTTGAGTGATCGGGACCTGAAGATGCAGGAGGGTGAAAGGCGTGCAAGGAATAGAGTGAATTGGAGCGATGTGGTATACTGGGGTCGACGTGCTGTTAATGGATTGAACCAGGGCATGTGAAGCATCTGGGACAAACCATGGAAAGTTCTCTGGTGCCTGGATGTGGAATGGGAGCTGTGGTTTCGGTGCATTATACATGACAGCTAGAGACTGAGTGTGAACGAAAGTGGCCTTTATTGTCTTTTCCTAGCGCTACCTCGCACACATGCCGGGGGAGGGGGCTGGTTTTTCATGTGTGGCGAGGTGGCGATGGGAATAAATAAAGGCAGACAGTATGAATTATGTACATGTGTATATATGTATATTTCTGTGTGTGTATATATATGTATATGTCTGTGTGTGTATATATATGTATACGTTGAGATGTATAGGTATGTATATTTGCGTTTGTGGACGTGTATGTATATACATGTGTATGTGGGTGGGTTGGACCATTCTTTTTCCTTGCGCTACCTCGCTAGCCTGAGGCAGGTACCCGTTTTATCAACCAAACCCTAGGGATGGATGAGCGAACAGCTGGGTTGACTGTTGACTGACAACCGGAACAAGGATTCGAACCTATGTACTCTACCCGAGACGTCTCATGAATGCGTCACGGTCCGGAGTATTTACGGCTACACCATGGAAGTTTATAGTCCCTTCCTCTATATATCTTTCTTAACTCTCTCTCCTAACGCATCCTCTGAACGTTACCATTACTCTACCATATCCACTTACATGTACCCAACTCTACATCGGATAGCTTCTATATATGCTGTACCCTTCTCTGTGTGAATGAAATCTGCAAACGTTATCTATGTTGTCTGCACCGCTTTCTTAGCTCTGCATACAGCTCCTCCGATTTATTTCCTCTCTTCTTAAGTCTTCTACTCACCGCTATTCCTGCCCATATCTTCTTTGAAGTTCTACTCTTTTCATTTCCCGTCATTTGGACCCTTAGGGGAACCAGCGCCCCTGATGGTGGTAGGGCCGTAGTGAAATCCTTTATATATGAGGGAGAGAAGCCACCAAGCAACTCACTCACTCTCTTACCGGACGATTTTCTAATTCTCGAAACAAATTGCACAGTATTACAGTTTTAGGCATGCTAAGCTCAAGTGTGGGGGGAAATTATTGAGACAGGATATGAGCGATAAGAGTTGTCGTTTTTCAAATATACTTATGAGAAAATCTATGATGATCGTAAGCAAAAAGTGGCGACCTTCCAACCCCCAGCGACTCGTGAGTGAAACTCTACTTACCTAACGTTTACGCTTGATTAGAAGTACCCATCAGAGACCTCGCGTGTGTGATATGGTTTGCTCCACCGCTGGCACTAATGATATTGACCGGAAAGGGTTTACAGGAAAACTGGCTTTTGCTAATAATCAAAATAACCCGTCTGCACTCCATCAATGATAGCCCCCCTCCCGTCAACCACTCAGCTAGGTTCTTTTTTTATTATTCTTTTTTGACGCATATTCATTTTCCAGAACAACTCAACAAAGATTGCTCATAGGACATGATATCAAAACATTTTACAGTATTTTCATAATTTCCTATGACTTTCTTTTTCTCCGTCTTCCATTTGGCAACCCTCAGGACATCTCGTCCTTAATTAACATTTAATCTTCTCACATTGAATATCATTCCCGGCATCTACGTTGTTACGTTAATCCTTCCTGTTCGTATGTCATCAGATCTGAATAATCTTCTTCCGTTCGTCCCTTAATCTGACGTGTCTTTCATTATGCACACTCACAAGACTTGTGACAGTATAATCCCATGTATACCTTGATTACACATTTTTCTTTAACTGGTATTAATCCCAGCAGCCCATTCTATCCACTGCAGCTTCACATATTCATCCGGTCTTAAGTTAAATATATAAATATTTCTTCTTTTATGTGGTTAGTCTTTAATCCTTACCTACAACACCTCCGCCAATCCCTCTATCTTCTAAGTTTTAGTTTCCTTTAGTCACCATAAAGATATCCTCTGTGTTCTCTGTGTCCTGTAAAAGAACAGCAAAATAACCAATTCGAGCTCCATAACGGAAAGACTAGATCACAATTATGCTGTTAAGACTTGTAGGCACAGTGGATGTACCATTGTCCTCTTCACTTATAGCTCATTGCATCTCATCAGGTGCTATCTCGACTGCTACTTCTCTTCCTTTCACCATGAGTCTATCACAGTCAGCTTGCAATGTCCCATTATTTTCACCTCATTTTGCTCTTTCCCGAGTGTAGATGACAGGAACCCTCTTTCCCCCATAGTGGTCAGCAGAGAGTATGAAACTCCCCAATACAAAATGGACATCAAACAGAAGGAATCCTCATTTACCTCCGTTGTCAAAAGGAACTTTTCCTCTTCCTGGCGGAGAGCATGATGGAGTGGCCTTCCCTCCGCTTACTGGACATCAGAGAGCAAATTCCATTATGAGTTCCGCTCCAGGTATGTGTGTCTCCCATCTCCTCTTCTAAAAGATCCAAACAGTTCATTGTTTTCATGTTTTCATGTACGGTCTCAGTTGTGTGTAATGGCGTACCATGCTTCCAATCTTCCTCACAAGCTGAATCGCTACTCATTTCACACATTGAATCACTTTAAGAATTACCCATCCCACAAATTGCCTTTTAACAGTAACGTGTGTCACACGTTCCTGACACATTGGCTTACCATAGCCACGTCGAACTTAACTATAACCTCAAACAATGCTTCACTTTGACCTTGACTATTCCTCACATGCTGGCTCACCATGACCGTAAACCTTCCCATACATTGCTGACAGTAACGTTGAACCATTTCAAAAACATTGGCTTACCATGACCCCAAATCATCCACACATTGCTTGACTATAGTCATAAACCATCCCACACACTGGCTGACCATAACCATAAACCATCCCACACACTGGCTGACCATAACCATAAACCATCCCACACACTGGTTGACCATAACCATAAACCATCCCACACACTGGCTGACCATAACCATAAACCATCCTACACTCTAGCTGACTATAAACCATCCCACACTGGCTGACCATAAACCATCCCACTCACTGGTTTACCACAGCCATGAACCTTCCCTCACGCTGGCTGACCGTAACCTTGATCCCACCTGACTAGTGACTGGCTGCAGCTGTGACTCCAGCCTCACATGATCTGACACAGCTGGGATCAGGTTTCTGTAGGGGTTCGTTAGCCGGTGTTACTCTTGAGCTGGGTTATCTTGCACCGTCACTTGTGGACGTTCTGTGATGTGACTACCGTGGAAACATTGTTTTACATGTAAGAACTTATGTATGTAGTGATCTGGGCACAATACATACCTATAACTATGTGTATCAGTTACAATACCATGTGGAAAAAAAATCACTTCCATTTGGAAGTGATTTCATTAACAATTTGTTGTCATGATGTGGATAAGGTATTATAAGATACATACACACACACACACACACACACACACACACACACACACACACACACACATTTTGCAGTTGTTCTGCTATGCTGTCTTGCTAGTGTGGATACCCAGGATATTTATAGCACTCAAATCTGTTTTGGTATAAGAAAGTTATATGGTTACAAGTCGGTTCAGACTGGAACCAGCTTATTTTGGTCAACTTATAACTTGCCAAATGCAATGAGAAACAGTCACATGGCTTTGCTTTACTGTAGGCTATGGAGCTTCTTATATCTCTCGTGTCTATCTGTGACGCTCCTCATACCAGTTTGAGGCTGGTCGGTAGTGTGGGATGACCCAAGGACATCTTGAGGATCGCACGGAGGAGAGTTTGCGCATGTATCTCGGCCTTGGGAGAGGATTCCATTTCAGGCATGGACAAGTGATCAACGACTGCACTCAACCGTGTCAGTTGACATGTAACAGGGCGTAGGAGAAGCTGAGTCAGAGAGGAAGCACCAGAACGTCTGGGATCGAGATCGTCGGTCCCGGGCAAATGGAGTGATGAACCTTATTGACATGTAAGATCAAACTTTGCTGATATCAGTGTCCGTTTCTATTATTAGCTCAGCCGTCATGCCGGGTTTAGCGTGTAGCAGTGCAGAATATCAACAGAATACAAAGGGATACAAAGAAAATTAAACATCAACAGAACCACTGGATCCTTTCTAAGCTAATTGTGATGGTAGACGAAATTTGTATAGCTCATAGATCACTGTGGTAAGAATTGAAAGACATAGACATATCAAAGAGGCACAAACGGGTCGCCCTTGTACTGTTACGGTGAGCACTGTAGTCCCTCTCAGCTCACTGGCACGGATCTATCAGCAGGGATAATGACACCGTGAGCCTCAGACGCGAGCGGCTCCTGCTTGTGATGTTGCGACGTCAAAGCAGCTCACAGTCTTATTACGACGATGTCCAACACTAATCGATGATTCGTCCCACGTCCAGACTTGATTTTCATTTACTTTATCTAACTGTTAGAGAGGATTCGGACGACTTATGAATCCCAAATATCTTGAATATGAACTGAATGTGATCTGATTGACACAGAGGGAGATTTCGCTTTAAACCAACGGAAGTAATAGACGCAGTTTTGTATACAGGCAGCACATTTCTCTAGTGATGGAAGGGATGGAAGGACAGTAGGGAGAGTTCGGAGATGGGAGAGGAAAGAAGCTAGAAGATGGACTCGAAAGCCTTTGATACAAAAGATAAGAAGGAGGGAGGAATGTATCTTTATGAGTCCATCATGAACATAATGCCACTTCTATGAAACAGCGACGTACTGAAAAAATCGAAATTCTAATGAAATACAAATTGATTGCATTTCTTCAAAGTCCTTTTCACAATAACTGCTATGAGGTAAACTGAGTCTTTTATTTTGATAACTTTACCCTCAAACATCCCTATTTGCATTTTGTAACACGAGAGAAAAGTTGACAAGTAACGAATGATATCCTACATCGTGGGCGAGGATAGTGAGAGAAATAAGACAACTCACGCAACGAGTCACATGAAAGAGACGGACGTGGTAAAAAATTTGGGGAAAATGAAGAAATCTTAGGTAACAACGAGAGTAAGACAGGTACCCATAGGCGCTGGAGCAGGGCTGTAATGGTACCGAAAGGGACGGAAAAACCTTCACTGAACCAGAGCCGATGAACCACCAACGGCGGCTGCCACGTGAATATTGCAAGGCATGTGTACCAAATCCTGTCTCCAGAGACACGTCAGGGGAAACCTTTCCGCTCTAATACTCCCATATTCTTACCCGGTTATGTGTTCTAATGACATCTTCACTCACAGACACACATACACACACAGACACACACACACACACACACACACACACACACAAACACACACACACACACACAAACCCGAACAGATATAGTGAAGTGGAGAGATATGGTGTTAAGGGAGCAACGTGATGTCAGGAGATTCAAAATATCTGCGGAGCCTGGTTGCCGATACACAAGACAAGAAAAGAATAAAGGTCTGTTCCTGGTGTTAACGTATATATATATATATATATATATATATATATATATATATATATATATATATATATATATATATATATATATATATATTATTATTACTATTATTACTATCCGTATCATCATCATCAGTGACAAGCCATGCATCACAAAAATCCACACCCTTCCTTCCTTCACCTTAGGCAACCACACCAAAGACGCAGACACATTACTACTGCCTTGCTTGCCTGCACCTTGTCCACGACTACTACAGCCCTGCCTGCACGCGTATTCCCTGCGCGTCGTAGAAGGCGACTAAAAGGGGAGGGAGCGTGGGGCTGGAAATCCTCACCTCTCGTTTTTCTATTTTTAATTTTCCAAAAGAAGGAACAGAGAAGGGGGCCAGGTGAAGATATTCCCTCAACGGCCCCGTCCTCTGTTCTTAACGCTACCTCGCTGACGCGGGAAATGGCGAATAGTTTAAAAGAAAAATATATATATATATATATATATATATATATATATATATATATATATATATATATATATATATAAACAAGTGAACAATCACATGTTTACCAAATGGCGTCCTAGCTTCGTCTCTTCGATGTATATCAACTGACTCTTATATTTCTCTCTTGTGTCTCCCCTGATGATGTGATTATTACACGAAAGTGCACTTGGGAACCTTTCGTGTTTCATTTTCCCCGTGGACTCATAGGAATATATATATATATATATATATATATATATATATATATATATATATTATATATATATTATCTCGGAAAGCAAAAATGGGTATGTTTGAAGGAATAGTGGTTCCAACAATGTTGTATGGTTGCGAGGCGTGGGCTATGGATAGACTTGTGCGCAGGAGGATGGATGTGCTGGAAATGAGATGTTTGAGGACAATGTGTGGTGTGAGGTGGTTTGATCGAGTGAGTAACGTAAGGGTAAGAGAGATGTGTGGAAATAAAAAGAGCGTGGTTGAGAGAGCAGAAGAGGGTGTTTTGAAGTGGTTTGGGCACATGGAGAGGATGAGTGAGGAAAGATTGACCAAGAGGATGTATGTGTCGGAGGTGGAGGCAACAAGGAGAAGAGGGAGACCAAATTGGAGGTGGAAAGATGGAGTGAAAAAGATTTTGTGTGATCGGGGCCTGAACATGCAGGAGGGTGAAAGGAGGGCAAGGAGTAGAGTGAATTGGAGCGATGTGGTATACCGGGGTTGACGTGCTGTCAGTGGATTGAATCAAGGCATGTGAAGCGTCTGGGGTAAGCTATGGAAAGCTGTGTAGGTATGTATATTTGCGTGTGTGGACGTATGTATATACATGTGTATTGGGGGGGTTGGGCCATTTCTTTCGTCTGTTTCCTTGCGCTACCTCGCAAGCGCGGGAGACAGCGACAAAGTATAAAAAAAAAAAAAAAAAATATATATATATATATATATATGTATATATATATATATATATATATATATATATATATATATATATATATATATATATATATATATATATATATATATATATATATATATATATATATATATATATATATATATATTTACTTATATATATATGTATTTTATTTTTCATTTATCTATTTTGTTTTGTCGCTGTCTCCCGCATTTGCGAGGCAGCGCAAGGAAACAGACGAAAGAAATGGCCCAACCCACCCCCATACAAATGTATATACATACACGTGCAAAAACCCAAACATACATACCCATACATCTCATATACATACATTCACATATATATACACACACAGACATATACATATATACAAACGCACACAATTCACACTGTCTGCCTTTATTCATTCCCATCGCCACCTCGCCACACATGAAATAACATCCCCCTCCCCCCTCATGTGTGCGAGGTAGCGCTAGGAAAAGACAACAAAGGCCCCATTCGCTCACACTCAGTCTCGAGATTTCATGCAATAATGCCCGAAACTGCAGCTCCCTTTCCACATCCAGGCCCCACAAAACGTTCCATGGTTTACCCCAGACGCTTCACATGCCCTGATTCAATCCACTGACAGCAGGTCGGCCCCGGTATACGATATCGAACCAATTCACTCTATTCCTTGCCCTCCTTTAACCCTCCTGCATGTTCAGGCCCCGATCACTCAAAATCTTTTTCACTCCGTCTTTCCACCTCCAATTTGGTCTAGCACTTCTCCTCGTTCCCTCCACTTCCGACACATATATCCTCTTGGTCAATCTTTCCTCACTCATTCTCTCCATGTGCCCAAACCATTTCAAAACACCCTCTTCTGCTCTCTCAACCACGCTCTTCTTATTTCAACACATCTCTCTTCCCTTACATTACTTACTCGATCAAACCATCTCACACCACATATTGTCCTTAAACATCTCATTTCCAGCACATCCACCCTCCTGCACACAACTCTATCCATAGCCCACGCCTCGCAACCATACAACATTGTTGGAACCACTATTCCTTCAAACATACCCATTTTTGCTTTCCGAGATAATGTTCTCGACTTCCACACATTCTTCAAGGCTCTCAGAATTTTCGCCCCCTCCCCTAGGCTGTGATTCACTTCCGTTTCTATGGTTCCATCCGCTGCCAGATCCACTCTCATATATCTAAAACACTTTACTTCCTTCAGTTTTTCTCCATTCAAACTTACCTCCCAATTGACATGACCCTCAACCCTACTGTACCTAATAACTTGGTCTTATTCACATTTACTCTTAACTTTCTTCTTTCACAAACTTTACCAAACTCAGTCACCAGCTTCTGAAGTTTCTCACATGAATCAGCCACCAGCACTGTATCATCAGAGAACAACAACTGACTCACTTCCCAAGCTCTCTCATCCCCAACAGACTGGATATTTGCACCTTTTTCCAAAACTCTTGCATTCACCTCCCTAACAACCCCATAAACAAATTAAACAACGATGGAGTCAACACACACCCCTGCCGCAAACCTACATTCACTGAGAACCAATCAGTTTCCTCTCTTCCTACACGTACACATGCCTTACATTCTCGATAAAAACGCTTCACTGCTTCTAACAACTTCCCTCCCAAACCATATATTGTTAGTACCTTCCACAGAGCATCTCTATCAACTCTATCATATATATATATATATATATATATATATATATCTTTTTTTTTTTTTTTTTTTGCTTTGTCACTGTCTCCCGCGTTTGCGAGGTAGCGCAAGGAAACAGACGAAAGAAATGGCCCAACGCACCCCCATACACATGTATATACATACGTCCACACACGCAAATATACATACCTACAGAGCTTTCAATGGTTTACCCCAGACGCTTCACATGCACTGATTCAATCCACTGACAGCACGTCAACCCCGATATACCACATCGATCCAATTCACTCTATTCCTTGCCCTCCTTTCACCCTCCTGCATGTTCAGGCCCCGATCAAACAAAATCTTTTTCACTCCATCTTTCCACCTCCAATTTGGTCTCCCTCTTCTCCTCATTCCCTCCACCTCCGACACATATATCCTCTTGGTCAACCTTTCCTCACTCATTCTCTCCAAGTGCCCAAACCATTTCAAAACACCCTCTTCTGCTCTCTCAACCACGCTCTTTTTATTTCCACACATCTCTCTTACCCTTACGTTACTTACTCGATGAAACCACCTCACACCACACATTGTCCTCAAACATCTCATTTCCAGCACATCCATCCCCCTGCGCACCACTCTATCCGTAGCCCACGCCTCGCAACCATACAACATTGTTGGAACCACTATTCCTTCAAACATACCCATTTTTGCTTTCCGAGATAATATTCTCGACTTCCACACATTCTTCAAGGCTCTCAGAATTTTCGCCCCCTCCCCCAGGCTGTGATTCACTTCCGTTTCTATGGTTCCATCCGCTGTCAGATCCACTCTCATATATCTAAAACACTTTACTTCCTTCAGTTTTTCTCCATTCAAACTTACCTCCCAATTGACATGACCCTCAATCCTACTGTACCTAATAACTTGGTCTTATTCACATTTACTATTAACTTTCTTCTTTCACAAACTTTACCAAACTCAGTCACCAGCTTCTGAAGTTTCTCACATGAATCAGCCACCAGCGCTGTATCATCAGAGAACAACAACTGACTCACTTCCCAAGCTCTCTCATCCCCAACAGACTGGATACTTGCACCTTTTTCCAAAACTCTTGCATTCACCTCCCTAACAACCCCATAAACAAATTAAACAATGATGGAGACAACACACACCCCTGCCGCAAACCTACATTCACTGAGAGCCAATCAGTTTCTTCTCTTCCTACAAGTACACATGCCTTACATTCTCGATAAAAACGTTTCACTGCTTCTAACAACTTCCCTCCCAACCCATATATTGTTAGTACCTTCCACAGAGCATCTCTATCAACTCTTTCATATATATATATATATATATATATATATATATATATATATATATATATATATATCTTTTTTTTTTTTTGCTTTGTCGCTGTCTCCCGCGTTTGCGAGGTAGCGCAAGGAAACAGACGAAAGAAATGGCCCAACGCACCCCTATACACATGTATATACATACGTCCACACACGCAAATATACATACCTACAGAGCTTTCCATGGTTTACCCCAGACGCTTCACATGCCCTGATTCAATCCACTGACAGCACGTCAACCCCGGTATACCACATCGATCCAATTCACTCTATTCCTTGCCCTACTCTCACCCTCCTGCATGTTCAGGCCCCGATCAAACAAAATCTTTTTCACTCCATCTTTCCACCTCCAATTTGGTCTCCCTCTTCTCCTCGTTCCCTCCACCTCCGACACATATATCCTCTTGGTCAACCTTTCCTCACTCATTCTCTCCAAGTGCCCAAACCATTTCAAAACACCCTCTTCTGCTCTCTCAACCACGCTCTTTTTATTTCCACACATTTCTCTTACCCTTACGTTACTTACTCGATGAAACCACCTCACACCACACATTGTCCTCAAACATCTCATTTCCAGCACATCCATCCCCCTGCGCACAACTCTATCCATAGCCCACGCCTCGCAACAATACAACATTGTTGGAATCACTACTCCTTCAAACATACCTATTTTTGCTTTCCGAGATAATGTTCTCGACTTCCACACATTCTTCAAAGCTCCCAGAATTTTCGCCCCCCTCCCCCACCCTATGATCCACTTCCGCTTCCATGGTTCCATCCGCTACCAGATCCACTTCCAGATATCTAAAAACGCTTTACTTCCTCCAGTTTTTCTCCATTCAAACTCACCTCCCAATAGACTTGACCCTCAACCCTACTGTACCTAATAACCTTGCTCTTATTCACATTTACTCTTAACTTTCTTCTTTCACACACTTTACCAAACTCCGTCACCAGCTTCTGCAGTTTCTCACATGAATCAGCCACCAGCGCTGTATCATCAGCGAACAACAACTGACTCACTTCCCAAGCTCTCTCATCCACAACAGACTTCATACTTGCCCCTCTTTCCAAAACTCTTGTATTCACCTCCCTAACAAACCCATCCATAAACAAATTAAACAACCATGTAGACATAACACACCCCTGCCGCAAACCTACATTCACTGAGAACCAATCACTTTCCTCTCTTTCTACACGTACACATGCCTTACATCCTCGATAAAAACTTTTCACTGCTTCTAACAACTTGCCTCCCACACCATATATTCTTAGTACCTTCCACAGAGCATCTCTATTAACTCTATCATATGCCTTCTCCAGATCCATAAATGCTACATACAAATACATTTGCTTTTCTAAGTATTTCTCACATACATTCTTCAAAGCAAACACCTGGTCCACACATCCTCTACCACTTCTGAAACCACACTGCTCTTCCCCAGTCTGATGCTTTGGACATGCCTTCACCCTCTCAATCAATACCCTCCCATATAATATACCAGGAATTCTCAACAAACTTATACCTCTGTAATTTGAGCACTCACTCTTATCCCATTTGGCTTTGTACAGTGGCACTATGCACGCATATATAAATATATATATATATATATATATATATATATATATATATATATATATATATATATATATATATATATATATATATATATATATATATATATATTTTAGAGGATTATAAGACCTATAGTGAGTTCAGTAGGCTCCATCATAAATAAATTGTCAAAATGGTTTGTTTCTTTATTAAGCCCTTTAGTGGGTAAGGTATCAAATTCTAATATCATGAACAATATAGATTTAGTCAACAAGCTAAACAATATCAATGTTGATTTTGATTTCAAACTAGTTAGCTTTGATGTTTCCTTAATTTTCTCTAAAGTTCCAGCTGATGACCTTTTAGAATATTTATTTGATGTCTTAGATGATATTCATTTACCTGTTTCAAAGTCTAATTTCATTGAACTGATATAATTGCGTATAAAAGACTTTGTATTTCAGTTTAATGGAGATTATTATGCTCAAAAATTTGGTATGGCAATGAGTAAACCTCTTTCACCTGTACTAAGTAATCTTTATATGGAATTTTTTGAAACAAAATTGCTAAAGGATATCTTACCTTCTAATGCAGTTAGGTTTAGTTATGAAGATGATGTTCTTTGTGTTTGGCCAACAAATGAAAATTTACAAATATTTCTCCTCTTACTTAACAATTTAGTACCTTCCATCAAATTTACTGTTTGAAAGGGAAATAATGGTCTGTTACCATTCTTAGGTTGCACGATTCATGGGCAAGGAAGCAAGTTTAAGTTTAGCATATACAGAAAACCCACCAATGTATGCTCATACATCCATTACTACTCATTTCTACATGACAGAGTTAAATAATCATCATTTCTATCTATGTTCCTTAGGGCATTACGTATTTGCAGTCCAGAGTTTATTGATGATGAGTTTCAGAAGATATATTCTATTGGATCTCAGTTAAAGTACCCTAGATCTTTCACTGATAAATCCCTTAAGTTAGCAAAGAAATCCTTTTATAGAGTTGAGTCCAAACCTCCCATTGACACCAAGAGTCTTTTAGTTCTCCCTTTTACTTATAATTTCTCTTTACTTCACATGTTGCTTCAATCCTCTAATGTAAATGTTGCCTTTAGCAACAATAATACTATAAAGAATATCTTAATCAGGAATTCACCAGAAAAGTCTCTTAGATGTATCTATAAAGTGCCTTGTTTAAATTGTGATAAATCTTATATTGGTCTGACTAGTAAGGATCTTTCTGTTAGACTTAAACAACATAAATTTAGTATAAGAAAGGGACAAGAATGAAATGCCTTGTTTAATCACGTTAAAAAGTATGATAATTGTATTGACTGGAGTAATGCCATCTCAGTTATTAGCTCTATCCCTATTACCAAGAGAGATATCATTGAATCTTCTATAATTAAATGCACAAACAATCATAATCTTAACATTATTGATGGTCTATACAAATTAGATAACTTTATTGTTGAAAAAATTTGTAAAATGATAAGTTTATGAACACTCGTTATATGTTTTGGACAATCACACGTTTACCAAGTGGCGTCCTAGCTTCATCCCATCGATATATATATACTGACTTATATTTCTCTATTGTGTCTCGCCTGACGATGTGATTATTACACGAAAGTGGAATGGGGAACTTATCGTGTTTCATTTTCCCTGTGGACTCATAGAAATATATATATATATATATATGGTGATGGGGAGAAAGAATACTTCCCACGCATTCCTCACGTATCGTAGAAGGCAAGTAAAGGGGACGGGAGCGGAGGCTGGAAACCCTCCCCTCCATGTATTTTAAGTTTCTAAAAGGGGAAAAAGAAGGAGTCACGCGTGGAGTGCTCATCCTCCTCGAAGGCTCAGGTTGGCCTGTTTAAATGCGTGTGGATGTAACCAAGATGAGAAGAAAGGAGAGATAGGTAGTATGTTTCAGGAAAGGAACCTCGATGTTTTAGCTCTGAGTGAAAGGAAGCTCAAAGGTAAAGGGGAAGAGTGGCTTGGGAATATTTTGGGAGCAAAGTCAGGGGTAAGTGAGGGGACAAGAGCAAGGGAAGGAGTAGCACTACTCCTTAAACAGGAGTGGTGGGAGTTTGTGATAGAGTGTAAGAAAGTAATCTCCCGACTGATATGGGTAAAATTGATATTGCATGGAGAGAGATGGGTGATTGTTGGTGCATATGCACCTGGGCATGAAAAGAAAGATCATGAGAGGCAAGTGTTTGGGGAGCAGCTGAGTGTGTGTGTTAGTAGTTTTGATGCATAAGACCGGGTTATAGTGATGGGTCATTTGAATGCAAAGGTGAGTAATGTGGCAGTTAGGGAATAATTGGTGTACATGGGGGGTTCAGTGCTATAAATGGAAATAGTGAAGAGCTTGTAGATTTATGTGCTGAAAAAGGACTGGTGATTGGGAATACCTGGTTTAAAAAGAGAGATATACATAAGTATACGTATGTAAGTAGGAGAGATGGCCAGAGAGTGTTATTGGATTAAGCGTTAATTGATAGGCGCGCGAAAGTGAGACTTTTGGATGTTAATGTCCTGAGAGGTGCAACCAGAGGGATGTCTGATCATTATCTTGTGGAGGCGAAGGTGAATATTTGTAGAGGTTTTCAGAAAAGAAGAGGGAATGTTGGGATGAAAAGAGTGGTGAGAGTAAATTATCCTGGGAAGGAGACCTGTGTGAGGAAGTACCAGGAGAGACTGAGTACAGAATGGAAAAAGGTGAGAATAAAGGACGTAAGGGGAGTGGGGAGGAATGGGATGTATTTCGGGAAGCAGTGATGTCTTGCTCAAAAGATGCTAGTGGCATGAGAAGAGTGGGAGATGGGCAGATTAGAAAGAGTAGTGAGTGGTGGGATGAAGAAGTAAGATTATTAGTGAAAGAGAGGAGAGAGGCATTTGGACGACTTGTGCAGGGAAATAATACAAATTACTGGGAGACGCATAAAAGAAAGATCCAGGAGGTCAAGAGAAAGGTGCAGGAGGTGAAAAAGAGGGCAAATGAAAGTTGGGGTGAGAGAGTATCATTAAATTTTAGGGAGGATGAAAAGGTGTTTTGGAAGGAGATAAATAAAGTGCGTAAGACAAGGGAGCAAATGGGAACTTCAGTGGAGGGGGCTAATTGGGGGGGGGGGGGTGATAACAAGTAGTGGTGATGTGAGAAGGAGGTGGAGTGAGTATTTTGAAGGTTTGTTGAATGTGTTTGATGATAGAGAGGCAGATATAGGGTGTTTTGGTCGCGGTGGTGCGCAAAGTGAGAGATTTAAGGAAAATGATTTGGCAAACTGAGAAGATGTAGTAAAAGCTTTGCGGAAGATGAAACCTGCAAGCCAGCGGGTTTGGATGGTATTGCAGTGGAGTATCTTTAAAAAGGGGGTGAATGTATTGTTGACTGGTTGGTAAGGATATCTAATGTATGTATGACTCATTGAAGGTGCCTGACGACTGGCGGAATGCTTACATAGTGCCATTGCGCAAAGGCAAAGGGGATAAAAGTGAGTGCTCAAATTACAGAGGTATAGGTTTGTTGAGTATTCCTGGGAAATTACAAGGGAGGGTATTGATTGAGAGGGTGAAGGCATGTACAGAGCCTTAGATTCGAGAAGAGCAATCTAGTTTCAGAAGTGGCAGAGGATGTGTGGATCAGGTGTTTGCTTTGAAGAATGTATGTGAGAAATATGGATTTGTATTTAGCAAATGGATTTGTATTTAGCATTTATGGATCTGGAGAAGGCATATGATAGAGTTGATAGAGATACTCTGTGGGAGGTATTAAGAATATATGGTGTGGTAGGCAAGTTGTTAGAAGCAGTGAAAAGTTTATATCGAGGATGTAAGGCTTGTGTACGTGTAGGAAGAGAAGAAAGTGATTGGTTCTCAGTGAATGTTGGTTTGTGGCAGGAGTATGTGATGTCTCCATGGTTGTTTAATTTGTTAATGGATGGGGTTGTTGCGGAGGTGAATGCAAGATTTTTGGAAAGAGGGCAAGTATGCAGACTGTTGTGGATGAGAGAGCTTAGGAAGTGAGTCAGTTGTTGTTCGCTGATGATACAGCGTTGGTGGCTGATCGTGTGAGAAACTTCAGAAGCTGGTGAAAGAGTTTGGTAAAGTGTGTGAAAGAAGAAAGTTAAGAGTAAATGTGAATAAGAGGAAGGTTATTAGGTACAGTAGGGTTGAGGGACAAGTCAATTATGAGGTAAGTATGAATGGAGAATAACTGTAGGAAGTGAAATGTTTTAGTTTCCTGGGAGTGGATTTGGCAGCGGATGGAACCATGGAAGCGGAAGTGAATCATAGGTTGGGGGAGGGGGCAAAAGTTCTGGGAGCGTTGAAGAATGTGTGAGAACATTATCTCGGAAAGCAAAAAAGGGTATATTTGAAGGAATAGTGGTTCCAACAATGTTATATTGTTGAGAGGCGTGGGCTATGGATATAGTTGTGCGGAGGAGGGTGGATGTACTGGAAATGAGATGTTTGAGGACAATATGTGGTGTGAGGTGGTTTGATCGAGTAAGTAATAATAGGGTAAGAGAGATGTGTGGTAATAAAAAGAGTGTGGTTGAGAGAGCAGAAGAGGGTGTTTTGATATGGTTTGGTCACATGGAGAGAATGAGTGAGGAAATATTGACCAAGAGGATATATGTGTGAGAAGTGGAGGGAACGAGGAGAAGTGGGAGACCAAATTGGAGGTGGAAGGATGGAGTGAAAAAGATTCTGAGTGATCGGTGCCTGAACATGCAGGAGGGTGAAAGACGTGCATGGAATAGAGTGAATTGGAACGATGTGGTATGCGGGGGTCGACGTGCTGTCAATGGATTGAACTTGGGCATGTGAAGCGTCTGGAGTAAACCATGGAATGTTGTGTGGGGCCTGGATGTGGAAAGGGAGCTCTGGTTTCGGTGCATTATACATGACAGCTAGAGACTGAGTGTGAACAAATGTGGCCTTTATTTTCTTTTCCTAGCGCTACCTCGCGCACATGAGGGGGAAGGGAGTTGTTATTTCATATGTAGCGGGGTGGCGATGGGAATGAATAAAGGTAGACATTATGAATTATGCACATGTGCTTATATGTATATGTCTGTGTGTGTACGTTGAGATGTATAAGTATGTATATTTGCGTTGGAAATTATCACAATTTTGCGCGTGATCAAGGTATTCCTATGAGTCCGCGGAGAAAATGAAACACGAAAAGTTTTTCGTGTTTCATTTTCCCCGTGGACTCATAGGAAGTATATTTGCGTGACTGGACGTGTATGTATATACATGTGTTTGTAGGTGGGTCGGGCCATTCTTTCGTCTGTTTCCTTGCGCTACCTGGCTAACGCGGGAGACAGCGACAAAGGAAAATAAATGGATAGATAAATAATACAATATATATATATATATATATATATATATATATATATATATATATATATATATATATATATATATATATATATATATATATATATATATATATATATATATATATATATATATATATATATATATATATATATATATATATATATATATATATATATATATATATATTTTTATTTTTTTTTTTTTTGCTGATAGAGTTGATAGAGATGCTCTGTGGAAGGTATTAAGAATATATGGTGTGGGAGGCAAGTTGTTAGAAGCAGTGAAAAGTTTTTTATCGAGGATGTAAGGCATGTGTACGTGTAGGAAGAGAGGAAAGTGATTGGTTCTCAGTGAATGTAGTTTTGCGGCAGGGGTGTGTGATGTCTCCATGGTTGTTTAATTTGTTTATGGATGGGGTTGTTAGGGAGGTGAATGCAAGAGTTTTGGAAAGAGGGGCAAGTATGAAGTCTGTTGAGGATGAGAGAGCTTGGGAAGTGAGTCAGTTGTTGTTCGCTGATGATACAGCGCTGGTGGCTGATTCATGTGAGAAACTGCAGAAGCTGGTGTCTGAGTTTGGTAAAGTGTGTGAAAGAAGAAAGTTAAGAGTAAATGTGAATAAGAGCAAGGTTATTAGGTACAGTAGGGTTGAGGGTCAAGTCAATTGGGAGGTGAGTTTGAATGGAGAAAAACTGGAGGAAGTAAAGTGTTTTAGATATCTGGGAGTGGATCTGGCAGCGGATGGAACCATGGAAGCGGAAGTGGATCATAGGGTGGGGGAGGGGGCGAAAATTCTGGGAGCCTTGAAGAATGTGTGGAAGTCGAGAACATTATCTCGGAAAGCAAAAATGGGTACGTTTGAAGGAATAGTGGTTCCAACAATGTTGTATGGTTGCGAGGCGTGGGCTATGGATAGAGTTGTGCGCAGGAGGATGGATATGCTGGAAATGAGATGTTTGAGGACAATGTGTGGTGTGAGGTGGTTTGATCGAGTAAGTAACGTAAGGGTAAGAGGGAGATGTGTGGAAACAAAAAGAGCGTGGTTGAGAGAGCAGAAGAGGGTGTTTTGAAATGGTTTGGGCACATGGACAGAATGAGTGAGGAAAGATTGACCAAGAGGATATATGTGTCGGAGGTGGAGGGAACGAGGAGAAGAGGGAGACCAAATTGGAGGTGGAAAGATGGAGTGAAAAAGATTTTGTATGATCGGGGCCTGAACATGCAGGAGGGTGAAAGGAGGGCAAGGAATAGAGTGAATTGGAGTGATGTGGTATACCGGGGTTGACGTGCTGTCAGTGGATTGAATCAAGGCATGTGAAGCGTCTGTGGCAAACCATGGAAAGCTGTGTAGGTATGTATATTTGCGAGTGTGGACGTATGTATATACATGTGTATGGGGGTGGGTTGGGCCATTTCTTTCGTCTGTTTCCTTGCGCTACCTCGCAAACGCGGGAGACAGCGACAAAGCAAAAAAAAAGAAAAATATATATATATACATATGTATATATATATATATTTTTTTTTTTTTTTTTTTTTTTTATACTTTGTCGCTGTCTCCCGCGTTTGCGAGGTAGCGCAAGGAAACAGACGAAAGAAATGGCCCAACCCCCCCCCCCATACACATGTACATACACACGTCCACACACGCAAATATACATACCTACACAGCTTTCCATGGTTTACCCCAGACGCTTCACATGCCTTGCTTCAATCCACTGACAGCACGTCAACCCCTGTATACCACATGACTCCAATTCACTCTATTTCTTGCCCTCCTTTCACCCTCCTGCATGTTCAGGCCCCGATCACACAAAATCTTTTTCACTCCATCTTTCCACCTCCAATTTGGTCTCCCTCTTCTCCTCGTTCCCTCCACCTCCGACACATATATCCTCTTGGTCAATCTCTCCTCACTCATTCTCTCCATGTGCCCAAACCATTTCAAAACACCCTCTTCTGCTCTCTCAACCACGCTCTTTTTATTTCCACACATCTCTCTTACCCTTACGTTACTTACTCGATCAAACCACCTCACACCACACATTGTCCTCAAACATCTCATTTCCAGCACATCCATCCTCCTGCGCACATCTCTATCCATAGCCCACGCCTCGCAACCATACAGCATTGTTGGAACCACTATTCCCTCAAACATACCCATTTTTGCTTTCCGAGATAATGTTCTCGACTTCCACACATTTTTCAAGGCTCCCAAAATTTTCGCCCCCTCCCCCACCCTATGATCCACTTCCGCTTCCATGGTTCCATCCGCTGACAGATCCACTCCCAGATATCTAAAACACTTCACTTCCTCCAGTTTTTCTCCATTCAAACTCACCTCCCAATTGACTTGACCCTCACCCCTACTGTACCTAATAACCTTGCTCTTATTCACATTTACTCTCAACTTTCTTCTTCCACACACTTTACCAAACTCAGTCACCAGCTTCTGCAGTTTCTCACATGAATCAGCCACCAGCGCTGTATCATCAGCGAACAACAATTGACTCACTTCCCAAGCTCTCTCATCCCCAACAGACTTCATACTTGCCCCTCTTTCCAGGACTCTTGCATTTACCTCCTTTACAACCCCATCCATAAACAAATTAAACAACCATGGAGACATCACACACCCCTGCCGCAAACCTACATTCACTGAGAACCAATCACTTTCCTCTCTTCCTACACGTACACATGCCTTACATCCTCGATAAAAACTTTTCACTGCTTCTAACAACTTGCCTCCCACACCATATATTCTTAATACCTTCCACAGAGCATCTCTATCAACTCTATCATATGCCTTCTCCAGATCCATAAATGCTACATACAAATCCATTTGCTTTTCTAAGTATTTCTCACATACATTCTTCAAAGCAAACACCTGATCCACACATCCTCTACCACTTCTGAAACCGCACTGCTCTTCCCCAATCTGATGCTCTGTACATGCCTTCACCCTCTCAATCAATACCCTCCCATATAATTTACCAGGAATACTCAACAAACTTATACCTCTGTAATTTGAGCACTCACTCTTATCCCCTTTGCCTTTGTACAATGGCACTATGCACGCATTCCGCCAATCCTCAGGCACCTCACCATGAGTCATACATACATTAAATAACATTATATATATATATATATATATATATATATATATATATATATATATATATATATATATATATATATATATATATATATATATATATATATATATATATATATATACATATATATATATATATATATATATATATATATATATATATATATATATATATATATATATATATATATATATATATATATATATATATATATATATATATATATATATATATATATATATATATATATATATATATACATATATATATATATACATATATATATATATATATATACATATATATATATATATATATATATATATATATATATATATATATATATATATATATATATATATATGTATGTATATATATATATATATATCCCTGGGGATAGGGGAGAAAGAATACTTCCCACGTATTCCCTGCGTGTCGTAGAAGGCGACTAAAAGGGGAGGGAGCGGATGGCTGGAAATCCTCCCCTTTCTTGTTTTTTTTTCTAATTTTCCAAAAGAAGGAACAGAGTAGGGGGTCAGGTGAGGATATTCCCTCTAAGGCCCAGTTCTCTGTTCTTAACGCTACCTCGCTAACGCGGGAAATGGCAAATAGTATGAAAAAAAAAAAAAAAAAAAAAAAAATATATATATATATATATATATATATATATATATATATATATATATATATATATATATATATATATATATATATATATATATATATATATGTATATATATATATATATATATATATATATATATATCTATATATATATATATATATATATATATATATATATATATATATATATATATATATATATATATATATATACATATATATATATATACAATCACATGCATATGAATTCTTGCACTGTACACCATATAACCCGAAGTATTTCATCACTGCACTCCGCACTCCACACTCCACACTCAAACTTCTGTATCACCATATTCTACAAAGGGAAATCCTCACAGTACACTCTACTTATTTAAACTCTCCTGGCACAATATTAAATTTTTTGTGACATCTTTTGCTGCGTCTATGAACTCTTGCATTCATAATTCCTTCAGTGTTGAAGAATCATACTTTAAAAGCCTTCCTCTTGATCCAGAGCTCTGTACTTAATATAGCTTTTTCGTGTTACTCCACAAAGTGAGACTCTCCTCTTACCTCACTCCACGCAGTTGTAAGGCTCCCACCACAAAAGTTGCATATATCTCCCATCACTCATGCAGACGAATTACCCTTCATAACCATTCACCAAACACAGCACTAAGTTTCCTACCTTAGGACCCTCTATATACCCTAAGCCAAAAGACACTTCAACCTGCACAAACTCCCATAATATCGGAATATTTTTGAATCGGAAGGAAACCATTTCCTGGTCAGGCAGCCCAAGCCGAGCAACATCAAAGTGTGCCTTCCGGGGTGAGGGTAATATGCTGGGCAGGGCAGTGAGAGGATAGCAGGCACGATATTAGTGCAGCACTCAAAAGTCTCTTGAGTTCAATGATATGAAACCACGGCGGAGGAGCCTTTGATATCTTAGTTGTCCCCTGGTCATACCTAGGTTCACATCTCTGGAAACACAGTAAGATCATCATTAATTATATCATTCATGAAGAAAGATTGAGGAAAGTTAACTATGAAACGTCATATCTTCGTTTCCCAATAAACGCATATTTACACACTATCTAATTGGCATTAACCAAGATTGTGCAGTCATACTCAGCCAATTATTCATTTATGTGGCGCGATTATTTATTCAAGGTAGAACTCTAGTAAATAAAAAGATATATGAATCATAACAACATCTATAAGGTCATGTGAGGCCTAAGGATTTCAATGAAGAAAGTTAGAAGTACATCTGAATTAACTGTAATCGAGGGAGAAATATCATGAAATCGTGATCTTTTTGTAGAACCATTTGGAGAGACGGACAGTCAGAGACCCTGCTTGTATCTGGTAACAATATCTAAACTCTCAACTCCACTCAGCTGATCTATACTTATGTAGCTCCCATTATATAATTGTTGCATATTTCACCTACGTACTCCTTCAGTTGAGTGCCTCTTAAACATCTATTATAATAATCTGATGAAAAAAATACATTCCAAATTCTTTCACCTCCAGAATCAAGCCATTGGCTTATATATATATATATATATATATATATATATATATATATATATATATATATATATATATATATATATATATATATATATATATATATATATATATATATATATCCCTGGGGATAGGGTAGAAAGAATACTTCCCACGTATTCCCTGCGTGTGGTAGAAGGCGACTAAAAGGGAAGGGAGCGGGGGGCTGGAAATCCTCCCCTCTCGTTTTTTTTTATCTTTTTTTTAATTTTCCAAAAGAAGGAACAGAGAAGAGGGCCAGGTGAGGATATTTCCTCAAAGGCCCAGTCCTCTGTTCTTAACGCTACCTCGCTGTCGCGGGAAATGGCGGATAGTATGAAAAAAAAAAAAAAAAAAAAAAAATATATATATATATATATATATATATATATATATATATATATATATATATATATATATATATATACGTATATATATATATATATATATATATATATATATATATATATATATATATATATATATATATATATATATATATATATATATATATATATATATATATATATATATATATATATATATATATATATATATATATATATATATATATATATATATATATATATATATATATATATATATATATATATATATATATATATATATATATATATATATATATATATATATATATATATATATATATATATATATATATATATGTGTTTTGATGCACGAGACCGGGTTATAGTGATGGGTGATTTGAATGCAAAGGTGAGTAATGTGGCAGTTGAGGGAATAATTGGTATACATGGGGTGTTCAGTGTTGTAAATGGAAATGGTGAAGAGCTTGTAGATTTATGTGCTGAAAAAGGACTGGTGATTGGGAATACCTGGTTTAAAAAGCGAGATATACATAAGTATACGTATGTAAGTAGGAGAGATGGCCAGAGAGCGTTATTGGATTACGTGTTAATTGACAGGCGCGCGAAATAGAGACTTTTGGATGTTAATGTGCTGAGAGGTGCAACTGGAGGGATGTCTGATCATTATCTTGTGGAGGCTAAGGTGAAGATTTGTATGGGTTTTCAGAAAAGAAGAGTGAATGTTGGGGTGAAGAGGGTGGTGAGAGTAAGTGAGCTTGGGAAGGAGACTTGTGTGAGGAAGTACCAGGAGAGACTGAATACGGAATGGAAAAAGGTGAGAACAATGGAAGTAAGGGGAGTGGGGAAGGAATGGGATGTATTTAGGGAATCAGTGATGTCTTGCTCAAAAGATGCTTGTGGCATGAGAAGAGTGGGAGGTGAGTTGATTAGAAAGGGTAGTGAGTGGTGGGATGGAGAAGTAAGATTATTAGTGAAAGAGAAGAGAGAGGCATTTGGACGATTTTTGCAGGGAAAAAATGCAATTGAGTGGGAGATGTATAAAAGAAAGAGACAGGAGGTCAAGAGAAAGGTGCAAGAGGTGAAAAAGAGGGCAAATGAGAGTTGGGGTGAGAGAGTATCATTAAATTTTAGGGAGAATAAAAAGATGTTCTGGAAGGAGGTAAATAAAGTGCGTAAGACAAGGGAGCAAATGGGAACTTCAGTGAAGGGCGCAAATGGGGAGGTGATAACAAGTAGTGGTGATGTGAGAAGGAGATGGAGTGAGTATTTTGAAGGTTTGTTGAATGTGTTTGATGATAGAGTGGCAGATATAGGGTGTTTTGGTCGAGGTGGTGTGCAAAGTGAGAGGGTTAGGGAAAATGATTTGGTAAACAGAGAAGAGGTAGTAAAAGCTTTGCGGAAGATGAAAGCCGACAAGGCAGCAGGTTTGGATGGTATTGCAGTGGAATTTATTAAAAAAGGGGGTGACTGTATTATTGACTGGTTGGTAAGGTTATTTAATGTATGTATGACTCATGGTGAGGTGCCTGAGGATTGGCGGAATGCGTGCATAGTGCCATTGTACAAAGGCAAAGGGGATAAGAGTGAGTGCTCAAATTACAGAGGTATAAGTTTGTTGAGTATTCCTGGTAAATTATATGGGAGGGTATTGATTGAGAGGGTGAAGGCATGTACAGAGCATCAGATTGGGAAGAGCAGTGTTGTTTCAGAAGTGGTAGAGGATGTGTGGATCAGGTGTTTGCTTTGAAGAATGTATGTGAGAAATACTTAGAAAAGCAAATGGATTTGTATGTAGCATTTATGGATCTGGAGAAGGCATATGATAGAGTTGATAGAGATGCTCTGTGGAAGGTATTAAGAATATATGGTGTGGGAGGCAAGTTGTTAGAAGCAGTGAAAAGTTTTTATCGAGGATGTAAGGCATGTGTACGTGTAGGAAGAGAGGAAAGTGATTGGTTCTCAGTGAATGTAGGTTTGCGGCAGGGGTGTGTGATGTCTCCATGGTTGTTTAATTTGTTTATGGATGGGGTTGTTAGGGAGGTGAATGCAAGAGTTTTGGAAAGAGGGGCAAGTATGAAGTCTGTTGGGGATGAGAGAGCTTGGGAAGTGAGTCAGTTGTTGTTCGCTGATGATACAGCGCTGGTGGCTGATTCATGTGAGAAACTGCAGAAGCTGGTGACTGAGTTTGGTAAAGTGTGTGAAAGAAGAAAGTTAAGAGTAAATGTGAATAAGAGCAAGGTTATTAGGTACAGTAGGGTTGAGGGTCAAGTCAATTGGGAGGTAAGTTTGAATGGAGAAAAACTGGAGGAAGTAAAGTGTTTTAGATATCTGGGAGTGGATCTGGCAGCGGATGGAACCATGGAAGCGGAAGTGGATCATAGGGTGGGGGAGGGGGCGAAAATCCTGGGAGCCTTGAAGAATGTGTGGAAGTCGAGAACATTATGTCGGAAAGCAAAAATGGGTATGTTTGAAGGAATAGTGGTTCCAACAATGTTGTATGGTTGCGAGACGTGGACTATGGATAGAGTTGTGCGCAGGGGGATGGATGTGCTGGAAATGAGATGTTTGAGGACAATGTGTGGTGTGAGGTGGTTTGATCGAGTAAGTAACGTAAGGGTAAGAGAGATGTGTGGAAATAAAAAGAGCGTGGTTGAGAGAGCAGAAGAGGGTGTTTTGAAATGGTTTGGGCACATGGAGAGAATGAGTGAGGAAAGATTGACCAAGAGGATATATGTGTCGGAAGTGGAGGGAACGAGGAGAAGTGGGAGACCAAATTGGAGGTGGAAAGATGGTGTGTAAAAGATTTTGTGTGATCGGGGCCTGAACATGCAGGAGGGTGAAAGGAGGGAAAGGAATAGAGTGAATTGGATCGATGTGGTATACCGGGGTTGACGTGCTGTCAGTGGATTGATTTAGGGCATGTGAAGCGTCTGGGGTAAACCATGGAAAGCTGTGTAGGTATGTATATTTGCGTGTGTGGACGTATGTATATACATGTGTATTGGGGGGGGTTGGGCCATTTCTTTCGTCTGTTTCCTTGCGCTACCTCGCAAACGCGGGAGACAGCGACAAAGCAAAAAAAGAAAAAAAAGAGAAAATGAAAAATATATATATACATATATATATATATATATATATATGTATATATATATATATATAAATATATATATATATATATATATATATATATATATATATATATATATATATATATATATATATATATATATATATATATATATATATATATATATATATATATATATATATATATATATATATATATATGCTTTTCTAAGTATTTCTCACATACATTCTTCAAAGCAAACACCTAATCCACACATCATCAACCACTTCTGAAACCACACTGCTCTTCCCCAATCTGATGCTCTGTACATGCCTTCACCCTCTCAATCAATACCCTCCCATATAACTTACCAGGAATACTAAACAAACTTATACCTCTGTAATTTGAGGACTCACTCTTAACCCCTTTGCCTTTGTACAGTGGTACTACGCAATCATTCCGCCAATCCTCAAGCACCTCACCATGAATCATACATACATTAAATAACCTTACCATCCAGTCAACAATACAGTCACCCCGTTTTTTAATAAATTCCACTGCAATACCATCCAAACCCGCTGCCTTGCCAGATCTCATCTTCCCCAAAGCTTTTACTACCTTTTCTCTGTTTACGAAATCATTTTCCCTAAACCTCTCACTTTGCACGCCACCTCGACCAGAACACCCAATATCTGCTACTCTATCATCAAACACATTCTAGAAACCTTCTAAATACTCACCCCATCTCCTCACATCACTACTACTTGTTATCACCTCCCCATTAGCCACACTCACTGAAGTTCCAATTTGCTCCCTTGTCTTACGCACTTTATTTACCACCTTCCAAAAAATCTTTTTATTCTCCTAAAACTTAATGATACTCTCTCACCCCAACTCTCATTTGCCTTATTTTTCACCTCTCGCACCTTTCTCTTGACCTCCTACCTCTTACTTTTATACATCTCCCACTCATTTGCATTATTTCCCTGCAAAAATCGTCCAAATGCTTCTCTCTTCTCTTTCACTAATGATCTTACATCTTCATTCCACCACTCACTACCCTTTCTAATCTGCCCACCTCCCAAGCTTCTCATGCCACAAGCATATTTTCCGCAAGATATCACTGCTTCCGTAAATAAATCCCATTCCTACCCAATCCCCTTACGTCCTTTGTTCTCAACTTTTTCCATTTGCATGTATGGCTTTGTATGTAGCATTTATGGATCTGGAGAAGGCATATGATAGAGTTGATAGAGATGCTCTGTGGAAGGTATTAAGAATGTATGGTGTGGGAGGCAAGTTGTTAGAAGCAGTGAAAAGTTTTTATCGAGGATGTAAGGCATGTGTACATGTAGGAAGAGAGGAAAGTGATTGGTTCTCAGTGAATGTAGGTTTGCGGCAGTGGTGCATGATGTCTCCATGGTTGTTTAATTTGTTTATGGATGGGGTTGTTAGAGAGGTGAATGCAAGAGTTTTGGAAAGAGGGGTAAGTACGCAGTCTGTTATGGATGAGATAGTTTGGGAAGTTAGTCAGTTGTTGTTTGCTGATGATACAGCGGTGGTCGCTGATTCATATGAGAAGCTGCAGAAGCTAGTGACTGAGTTTGGTAAAGTGTGTGAAAGAAGAAAGTTGAGAGTAAATGTGAATAAGAGGAAGGTTATTAGGTACAGTAAGGTTGAGGGTCAAGTCAATTGGGAGGTCAGATTGAATGGATAAACTGGAGGAAGTGAAGTGTTTTAGATATTGGGAGTGGATTTGGCATCGGATGGAACCATGGAAGCGGAAGTGAATCATAGGGTGGGGGAGGGGGCGAAAATTCTAGGAGCCTTAAAGAATTTGTGGAAGTCGAGAACATTATCTCGGAAAGCAAAAATGTGTATGTTTGAAGGAACAGTGGTTCCAACAATGTTGTATGGTGCAAGGCGTGGGCTATGGATAGAGTTGTGCGCAGTAGGGTGGATATGCTGGACATGAGATAGTTTGTGGACAATATGTGGTTGAGGTGGTTTGATCGAGTAAGTAATAATAGGGTAAGAGAGATGTGTAGTAATAAAAAGAATGTGGTTGAGAGAGCAGAGAAGAAGGTGTTTTGAAATGGTTTGGTCATATGGAAAGAATTAATGAGGAGAGATTGACCAAGAGGATATATGTGTCAGAGGTGGAGGGAACGAGGAGACGTGGGAGACCAAATTGGAGGTGGAAAGATGGAGTGAAAAAGATTTTGAGTGATCGGGGCCTGAACATGCAGGAGCGTGAGAGGCGTGCAAGGAATAGAGTGAATTGGAACGATGTGGTATACCGGGGTCGACGCGCTGTCAATGGATTGAACCAGGGCATGTGAAGCGTCTGGGGTGAACCATGGAAAGTTGTGTGGGGCCTGGATGTGGAAAGGGAGCTGTGGTTTCGGTGCATTATTACATGACATCTAGAGGCTGAGTATGAACGAATGTGGCCTTTGTTGTCTTTTTCCTAGCGCTACCTCGCACACATGAGAGGGGAGTGTGTTGGTATTCCATGTGTAGTGGGGTGGCGATAGGAATGAATAAAGGCAGACAGTATGAATTATGTACATGGGTATATATGTATATGTCTGTGTGTGTATATATATGTATACATTGAGATACATAGGTATGTATATGTGCTGTGTGTGGACGTGTAAGTATATACACGTGTGTGTGGGTGGGTTGGACCATTCTTTCGTCTGTTTCTTTGCGCTACCTCGCTAACGCGGGAGACAGCGACAAAGCAAAATAAATAAATATAAATAAATATATATATATATATATATATATATATATATATATATATATATATATATTTTTTTTTATATATATATATATATATATGTATATATCTATATACATATATATATATATATATATATATATATATATATATATATATATATATATATATATATATATATATATATATATATATAGATATATATAGATATATATATATATATATATATATATATATATATATATATATATATATATATATATATATATATATATATACATATTTATTCTCTTTATTATACTTTGTCGCTGTCTCCCGCATTAGCGAGGGAGCGCAAGGAAACAGACGAAATAATGACCAACGGACCAACATACACATGAATATACATACACGTTCACACATAGCACATATACATACCTATACAATCTCAACGTAAGCATATATATACACACAGAGACATATAAATATATATATATGAAAATAATTCATGCTGTCTGCCCTTATTCATTCCCGTCGCCACCCCGCCACACATGAAAATGACATCCCACATATGCGCGAGGAGGCACTATGAAAAGACAACGAAGGCCACATTCGTTCACACTCAGTGTCTAACTGTCAAGTATAATGCACCGAAACCACAGCTCCCTTTCCACATCCAGGCCCCACAAAACTTTCCATGGTTTACCCTAGCCGCTTCACATGCCCTGGTTCAATCCATTGACAGCACGTCGACCCCAGTATAACACATCGTTCCAATTCACTCTAGTCCCAGCACGCCTTTCACCCTCCTGCATGTTAAAGCCCCGATCACTCATAACCTTTTTCAATCCATCTTTCCACCTCCAAGTTGGTTTCACATTCTCCTCGTCCCTCCACCTCTGGCACATATATCCTCTTGGTCAATCTTTCCTCACCCATTCTCTACATGCGACCAAACCATTTCAAAACACTCTCTTCAGCTTTCTCAATCTCACTCTTTTCATCACCACACATATCTCTAACCCTTTCATTACTTACTCGATCAAACCACCTCACACCATATATTGTCCTCAAACATCTCATTTCCAGCACATCCACCCTCCTGCGCACAACTCTATCCATAGTCCACGTCTCGCAGCCATACAACATTGTTAAAACAACTATTCCTTCAAACATACCCATTTTTGCTTTCCGAGATAATGTTCTCGACTTCCAAACATTCTTCAAGGCTCCCAGAACTTTCGCCCCCTCCCCCACCCTATGATTCACTTCCGCTTCCATGGTTCCATCCGCTGCCAGATCCAATCCCAGATATCTAAAACACTTTACTTGCTGCAGCTTTTCTTCATTCAAACTTACCTCCTAATTGACCTGACCCTCAACCCTACCTTCAAATGTAGATGGATTAATAGTTACGGGTACTGAGCTAGAACATAAGGATTGTATAAGAGGAAAGTGCACCTGATAATGCTGGAGTCATGGAAACAAAACTTACTAAAGAGAAAAGATCTCACCTGTTCTGGCTATAGGGGTACATAATAGTGAGATGGGAAACAGAATGCAAAGAAGGGAAAGGTTTGGCTATATGTGTCAGAGGTGGAGGGAACGAGAAGTGGGAGACCAAATTGGAGGTCGAAGGATAGAGTGAAGAAGATCTCGAGCGATCGGGGCCCGAACATACAGGAGGGTAAAAGGAGTGCATATATATATATATACATATATATATACATATATATATATATATATATATATATATATATATATATATATATATATATATATATATATATATATATATATATATATATATATATATATTACTTTTTTTTTTTCTTTTAAACTATTCGCCATTTCCCGCGTTAGCGAGGTAGCGTTAAGAACAGAGGACTGGGCCTTTTTTGGAATATCCTCACCTGGCCCCCTCTGTTCCTTCTTTTGGGAAATTGAAAAGAAAAAAAAACGAGAGGGGAGGATTTCCAGCCCCCCGCTCCCTCCCCTTTTAGTCGCCTTCTACGACACGCAAGGAATACGTGGGAAGTATTCTTAATCCCCTATCCCCAGGGATGATATATATATATATATATATATATATATTTTTTTTTTTTTTTTTCTTTTTTTGCTTTGTCGCTGTCTCCCGCGTTTGCGAGGTAGCGCAAGGAAACAGACGAAAGAAATGGCCCAACCCACCCCCATACACATGTATATACATACGTCCACACACGCAAATATACATACCTACACAGCTTTCCATGGTTTACCCCAGACGCTTCACATGCCCCGATTCAATCCACTGACAGCACGTCAACCCCGGTATACCACATCGCTCCAATTCACTCTATTCCTTGCCCTCCTTTCACCCTCCTGCATGTTCAGGCCCCGATCACACAAAATCTTTTTCACTCCATCTTTCCACCTCCAATTTGGTCTCCCTATTCTCCTCGTTCCCTCCACCTCCGACACATATATCCTCTTGGTCAATCTTTCCTCACTCATTCTCTCCATGTGCCCAAACCATTTCAAAACACCCTTTTCTGCTCTCTCAACCACGCTCTTTTTATTTCCACACATCTCTCTTACCCTTACGTTACTTACTCGATCAAACCACCTCACACCAGACATTGTCCTCAAACATCTCATTTCCAGCACATCCATCCTCCTGCGCACAACTCTATCCATAGCCCACGCCTCGCAACCATACAACATTGTTGGAACCACTATTCCTTCAAACATACCCATTTTTGCTTTCCGAGATAATGTTCTCGACTTCCACACATTCTTCAAGGCTCCCAGAATTTTCGCCCCCTCCCCCACCCTATGATCCACTTCCGCTTCCATGGTTCCATCCGCTGCCAGATCCACTCCCAGATATCTAAAACACTTCACTTCCTCCAGTTTTTCTCCATTCAAACTCACCTCCCAATTGACTTGACCCTCAACCCTACTGTACCTAATAACCTTGCTCTTATTCACATTTACTCTTAACTTTCTTCTTTCACACACTTTACCAAACTCAGTCACCAGCTTCTGCAGTTTCTCACATGAATCAGCCACCAGCGCTGTATCATCAGCGAACAACAACTGACTCACTTCCCAAGCTCTCTCATCCCCAACAGACTTCATACTTGCCCCTCTTTCCAAAACTCTTGCATTCACCTCCCTAACAACCCCATCCATAAACAAATTAAACAACCATGGAGACATCACACAACCCTGCCGCAAACCTACATTCACTGAGAACCAATCACTTTCCTCTCTTCCCACACGTACACATGCCTTACATCCTCGATAAAAACTTTTCACTGCTTCTAACAACTTGCCTCCCACACCATATATTCTTAATACCTTCCACAGAGCATCTCTATCAACTCTATCATATGCCTTCTCCACATCCATAAATGCTACATACAAATCCATTTGCTTTTCTAAGTATTTCTCACATACATTCTTCAAAGCAAACACCTGATCCACACATCCTCTACCACTTCTGAAACCACACTGCTCTTCCCCAATCTGATGCTCTGTACATGCCTTCACCCTCTCAATCAATACCCTCCCATATAATTTACCAGGAATACTCAACAAACTTATACCTCTGTATGTATATACCTCTATATATATATATATATATATATATATATATATATATATATATATATATATATATATATATATATATATATATATATATATATATATATATATATATATATATATATATATATATATATATTTATATTTACAGAGAGAGAGAGAGAGAGAGAGAGAGAGAGAGAGAGAGAGAGAGAGAGAGAGAGAGAGAGAGAGAGAGAGAGAGAGAGAGAGAGAGAGAGAGAGAAATATTCGAAGAGACTTCTGTGATCGCCCACTTCCACTGTAAATACACTAACCATCTACAGTTAAGAAATGATCGCTGAATATCCGGAAATGCTGTTCTCTTTATTTTGTGTTTACCAACTATATTCAGGATCTGAAACTGCTTAGAGTCACTAACTGACTAAGCAGCACGCTAATAGTTGCTTATAGAGGTTGTTGATACCATATCTTGGCCAGCCCAAAAGTCTTTTTCCTCTTCTTCTCCTTCTTTAATGGTCTACGAGAAATCCAAATGTTTCTTCTGCGCCTCGAATATCCCGCGTCAATGATAGTCTCAGATGTAACATTCTACTTAAGCAAGTTAGAGGTACAACCTTAACCATGAGTTTCACTAGCAAAATCGTGTGCACGTTTCGTATGTGCGAAACCTGGGTCTTCCATGCAAGAGATTCGTGTGCACTTCCTGGTTGTCATGAGTGATAATAAGCACGCAGTGGTAGCCAGCCCTGGGCCACTCAGGCATCACATGCCTCTGGACATTTTGAGGCACCAGCATAGAATATTATTGAATAGCGAATGAGATTGAGAAGGCCTCCTCGAAGACTTTCGTCTGAAGGGAGTAGTCCGCTGACAGCATTTGACCAGGTCCTTTCACATGCAGTCTGTCCACCACAGTATGAGGAGAGATACGTGCTTCACCAAGTCATTCGGAGCTTACCCTTAGTTTACGAGTCTCTTCAGGCAATATACGTCGTTTGCTACCCGAGACACTTGGGATCACTTGGGCTCTCTCCTTGCTTTCAAGTGCTTAAATAACTTCATGAAATCCTCACTTCATTTATCCACAGCTTATATCACCTAGTTACATGAAGAGTTGTAACTGTTGCAGCTGTATTTCGAAGTTTCTTGAAGTTTTCAAAGAACTTAAATGCCTTAAGCACTGAGCGATATGCTGAGGAGTACTAGCAAGGCAGTTGTCAAGACTGAGTTGGATAAGTACTGAGAAGTTATTGAGCTAATTAGCCCTTATATATGTGTGAGAATTGGGTTCATGTTGGGAACTGACAAGATCAGAATAGCCCCTGTCATCTTTTTTATGTTGTTGACGATTATAGTGAAGTTCGCTGTCTAGTTTGGAATTATGTATTTTCTGAACATTCTGTGACACCAATAACCAACACTGGGAATAAACGTAATTAACATCCTCTCTGATTCAACTGTAATTTTCATAAAAGTTCTTGCTTAAGGCTTATGTCGAGGATAAGTCTTCTCTAACCAATCTTATCTGTAAATTTGTTAATGGTCACATGATTTTCATAAACAATATGGTAAATTTTATCAATAAACTTGCAGTTAATATGCAGTAAACTCCAAATATTATCTAGCTCATTTACAATATCCATATAATAACATCTACACAAAATGTTCATGCATACACACACACCCACACCAACACACACACACACACACACACACACACACACACACACACACACACGCTAGAATGATTTTGTAAAGTCATTTCTGATGACGAGACGACCAGACCATTATGGTGACAAGGACCACAGAAAGTTGTGCCGAGCCAAGATGACGTGGGGGTCGGAGGTCTTCCCTCGAGGTGTAAGGTAATTTGTCACCAGATCCTCTCCTCACCACCTTAAGGGGAGACTGAGAGACGCTTTTTAAGTTTATGTTACATAAATTACATCTCTTTTCTTTCTAGAATGTTGATATATAACAACATAATGAAACCCTGAATGATGGTGATAATTAAGAATATAAATTCTCACATTAAACGCTAATTGCTTGATGCGCAGTACTGTGTAATGAGACCTTCGCTTTTACTCCCATAGAGATATATTATCATATTATGTTGGTATTCATTATGCCTTAGAGAATGATGCTATTAAGCTCACAAATTAGTGCTGGGTGGCTCGAGTGTCACAAGTGAGTGGGCTGCATAATTTTACCCTAATGTATAGCCATATATGTTGAGAGGAGAAAGAGTGGGAGTCACCTCCACACTCTCGAACGCTAACAGCACATTAGCTGTCATATGTGTGAACAGAAAATGGGATGAAGAAATGAAAATTCCTATCCTAGTCTTGTATAAGTCTAATTTCAGTGTAACTGATATATATCTTTTCACTTTAAAAGAACTCTTTGTCTTGTATCACGGAACTAGAGATGATTATGCATCATACTCACCTGAGAAACGGCATCTATTGATGAGAAAAAAGAAAAACTTCCTGCCAATTATATATAGTAATACTATGATATACAAATGACGTCACTGTTTAATATAATCATGATCGTGACTATAGTTAATCCGAGATTAATGTCGTCAAGTACTAAGATCTTTCTACAGTTTATTCCGGGTCGGTCTGGGTACTCGTCAGGGGCTGTGGGAATGATGACAATTAACTGATGAGAGTTGATGTGGCTCACACACCAGTTCTAGTCATTTCTTTTTCTTCTCCTTCTTCCTTGTTACGTAAATGATCCAAAGTCAAATCTTTATCATTTGAAGATTATATTTCTACCAGTCCCTTCATTGCCATTGCGATTCCTAACATGTGGTATTGGTTTAACAACTTAGATGTTCATTTGCAAATGCAAATATGATTATACATCATTTTTGAGTCTAGTCAAATATGGATAAAGTAGCATTGAGTCATACTGATAAAAAGAAAAACGTTTTCTTACGTAGCTTTAGTCTGTTTCAGATAGTTTAGTCTAATTCAACTTCGAAACTAGAATTTTTTTAAGCTTTAGCAGGATCCTTCTGTACTTTGAGGTAAACCATGTTCCTTCTTGCTAATCTCACCCCATCTTTTATTTTTGCAGCTTTTCTTTTTGTCGCTGGAGACCTTGTCATCTCGCTATCTACCACTACAGCTTCCCTCAAAAGACTTCCTCCTCCCTAGTAGGTGACAAGGATCTTGTGCCTTAGATGAAGGGTTATCAAAGCCCCAACAGGAAGCAAACAGGTTCCCCTCCAACAACAACTTGACTTTTCTTTCCGTCTTTCCCTTTTATTTCAGCTGTATTTTGCACTCGGTATCCGTCAGCAGTGAAGAAGAAACTGCAACAGATTACGGACTAAACTTTCTTCAAAGACAATCCTTCTGAGAGGGATGGGAGGCGTCAGGTGCTGTCGCAGATATGTCAAAAATAAAGGAAAACAAGATTGCATCAACCTTAGCCCGTAACTCGTGCGTGTCCTTCCTATAGAGTGGTAAGAAAAATTGTGTGGAAATTTTTAGTAAGCCATTCGTCGCAGCATCCTGATCACATCCTGTGATGTGCGCACAATGCTCTTGTCTTCAAGGTTACGGGAGTACTGCGGTGATGCAGCATATACGAAACGACTCTCACATCCATAACAATGGTCTCAGCCACCAAAGGTTATGAAGTGTTCTCAACTCGTCGGCATAACCATGCCGATGGCAATTACGTTTCTGATGTGGTTGGTAATTTTAAGACGCAAGCAATTCTAAAGACACCAGTAGCTAAGAATTCAGTACCAGGTTCTGGTACTATTAGGCTTGACCTAGTCACTGACAATATACTCATTACATATCGACATATTACTAAGTCTTGCGACACTGATATCCTTGTTAGGCGAGGTATCCAAATGCCTCATATTATATTTCTTGGCTTTTACGTTCCTATAATGGTGATACGACCACAAGGTTACCCGTGCTTGCATATGTTTTATTGGTGTGACGATACCTGGAATCTTTTTAACTTAACGAGAGGAAGAATCTTAACCATAAACCTTTCAATCAACTCCCCTGACTCTCTCTTTCCGTTCATTCAGCTTTCTTATTCCCAGTGAAAGGGGCGTAAAGCTAGCAATTAATTAGCAGCAGAGGTATCCACTGGCTCCTCAGGCTCGTTCCTCACAAAGCAAAATTCTTGATAACTCCTAGAACGGCAAAAGGTTGTGAAACTTGCGATGACGCCCTTCATATCTAAGAAAAAAGAAATACATTGGATTTCTAAGTTTGGCATATGTTAACTAACTGCATAGTTAGGCTTAGCTTTTGGCTGAATTATCTGCCATAGTTTTATGGTAGTGCCATTATTATCACAAGTCAGAAGAAATCAGATCTCATAACTAAGGATTCCAGGCAGAAAAGTATAGATTTCATAAGTGCATTTATAACTGTCACTCAGTTACACCTTGACATGAGTGGAGGTACATAATGCTCTAGTTGTACTTCCTGGGGAGTGGAGTTTCATTAGTGAGGGTTTAATCGCATTCTTCAAGCCGTTTGTTCCTACCCTTCTTCCTAGTCACATTCTAATCTCATACGGGAGGTGTCTGATCTTAATGGTAAGAAGTGATAATCATGTATCTCTATACCAGACTGAGGAATGATCCGCTGAAATTTCAGTACTTTTTTGGAACTGGAGATAATAATCAACTAGCACCATCTTTTCTTACATGTTCACTGAATGTAAGGTAGAT
Organism: Panulirus ornatus; assembly: GCF_036320965.1. Taxonomy (NCBI): domain Eukaryota; kingdom Metazoa; phylum Arthropoda; class Malacostraca; order Decapoda; family Palinuridae; genus Panulirus; species Panulirus ornatus. The sequence continues at coordinate 42,816,252 of NC_092238.1, read as the reverse complement.
CCTCGTGGGCGAACTCTGCATCTAGTGGTTCTCTCATATCTGCTATCAGTGACGTCAGCCATCATAGAATCCTTTAGCCAAATTTGTCTTTGTACAGTTTTCCCCATAAGAGTGAAAACGCATTGTACAAGTTCGAAGGCATGATCGTTGAAAATCTTTTAGTTCACAGAAGTCGACCTTCCCTAGTAGACTTTCTCCTGATGATTATATGAACCAAGAGACTCAACCCACGATTGTAAACTTTATTCGACAGTCTGCTAAAAGAGAAGGTAACTGTATCACCTGCCTCTTACTATCCATTGATTCCATTCCCCATGGCTTTTGATATAGTATGTTGTCTTCTGTAGTTACACAGATTTGCTCACTATCGCTTCATCTACTGTGTGACTCTTAAGCTCAGCCTCAGATACGAAACGCACTTAAAAATTGTCATGTCATATAGACTGAGGCAGAATGTTTTCTTAATTCTCTATCAGTCTTTTGATAACTTCAACTCACTAATCATGAAGATGAGATCAATGCTTACGTTGTATTGGTCTACAGTGAAGTATAATCTAGACTATGACTGTGAAGCCTTGATTCCGCATGTGACTGTTTGCTGGCTGTCGCTGATGTCCCTTATCACTCACCCTGATTAGGATTGGCGGAACTTCCAAGCACTCCCGAAGGAGAGGTTTGGGTTTACGATAATGAGCCACGGTGTGCAATTAATCGAAGTCAGCGATGCAAACGAGAACATCAACCATCGCTTCCAATGAAGGAGGGTCACATTCAACAAGCCTGATCACATATATCTCCGAGGTCATTAAATCTGTTGACGTGGCTGTTCTGAAAATATCATAAGCTTTGGTTTTGTGAAACTTGATCCCAACGGGATATCATAAGCATTAATCATACACTAGTAGCTAAATACATCTATGCCATCTCGCTCACAAGTATTCTTCTGAAACTATCTGCACGAACATATCATAACATAGCGCTAGTGTAGGCTCTTCCAATGTTCGGTTCTGGTAAGACAAAAATACTGTCACAATGCAGCACAGACTCCCTCAGAATATTTCCACGGTCTCTACTGACATATTTGCAATTCAAATGATGCTGGTACACTTGCTGAGGCATCGGGACGCCTCCTGTCTAGAGTTTATTGATTTCCTGTTGGTGCTTCAGATACCTACAAATTCTACATGAAACTTTTAGGCGCACATAGAAATTATAGCCCCCTCCCCTCCCTCTTCCCATTATAGTCTAGACATTGGGGCGTTGAGCGCGGATGGATGGAGCTCTTCATCTCATGTCACATTAGATTACAAAAGTAATGTAGTGACTGTTCGAGTTGCCGTCCGCGTTATAATATGGCCTCCAGCAACTAAAATCAGATCCCGTATCCGTTATTAACCGCGTTTGATTAAACAGAAGTTGTGCGACAGGGACTGACGTCATTAAAGTTCTGAGAAGAGGGTATATAAATGAGTGACGGGCCGTAGGAATTTTTGTTATAGCTCCTGAACGAACGTGTTAATGACTCTATTACGGATTAGACCTCATCTGTCTGACACACGTCTTTCCATTCCAGCAATAAAATCCATCACCGTCTCCAGATTAACAGAGTGGTATCCGGGTACATCCAGATTTTGCTAGAGCTGCACCAATAATTCACCGGGGGTGGCAGTATCTCATTTCATTTTCATGCGAGAGTCAAGTGTGTTTCCCACAACAAGAGTGGAGTGTGTCTGCCACGACAAGGAGGAGCAGCTTCAAGATGCCGACCGCGCTTGGCTGGGTTAATGAATGCAGCTGATCCGCTGCTGCCGAGCTCCAGCGGGCTGGGCTTCGAATAGAAATGAGTATAGATACATATATATATATATATATATATATATATATATATATATATATATATATATATATATATATATATATATATATATATATATATATATATATATATATATATATATATATGTATATGTATATGTATATGTGCGCAGGAGGATGGATGTGCTGGAAATGAGATGTTTGAGGACAATGTGTGGTGTGAGGTGGTTTGATCGAGTAAGTAACGTAAGGGTAAGAGAGATGTGTGGAAATAAAAAGAGCGTGGTTGAGAGAGCAGAAGAGGGTGTTTTGAAATGGTTTGGGCACATGGAGAGAATGAGTGAGGAGAGATTGACCAAGAGGATATATGTGTCGGAGGTGGAGGGAACGAGGAGAAGAGGGAGACCAAATTGGAGGTGGAAAGATGGAGTGAAAAAGATTTTGTGTGATCGGGGCCTGAACATGCAGGAGGGTGAAAGGAGGGCAAGAAATAGAGTGAATTGGAGTCATGTGGTATACAGGGGTTGACGTGCTGTCAGTGGATTGAAGCAAGGCATGTGAAGCGTCTGGGGTAAACCATGGAAAGCTGTGTAGGTATGTATATTTGCGTGTGTGGACGTGTGTATGTACATGTGTATGGGGGGGGGGTTGGGCCATTTCTTTCGTCTGTTTCCTTGCGCTACCTCGCAAACGCGGGAGACAGCGACAAAGTATAAAAAAAAAAAAAAAAAAAAAAAAAAAAAAAAAAAAAAAAAATATATATATATATATATATATATATATATATATATATATATATATATATATATATATATATATATATTTATTTATTTATTATCATTTTATTTTTATTTTGCTTTGTCGCTGTCTCCCGCGTTAGCGAGGTAGCGCAAGGAAATAGACGAAAGAATGGCCCAACCCGCCCACATACACATGTATATGCATACATGTCCACACAAGCACAATATACATACCTATACATCTCAATGTACACATACATATACACGCATAGACATATACATATATACACATGTACATAATTCATACTGTTTGCCTTTATTTGTCCCCATCGCCACCCCGCCACACATGGAATAACAACACCCTCATCCCTCATGTGTGCGAGGTAGCGCTAGGAAAAACACCAAAGGACCCATTCGTTCACACTCAGTCTCTAGCTGTCATGTAATAATGCACCGAAACCACAGCTCCCTTTCCACATCCAGGCCCCACACACTTTGCATGGTTTACCCCAGACGCTTCACATGCCCTGGTTCAATCCATTGACAGCACGTCGACCCCGGTATACCACATCGTTCCAATTCACTCTATTCCTTGCACGCCTTTCACCCTACTGCATGTTCAGGCCCCGATCACTCAAAATCTTTTTCACTCCATCTTTCCACCTCCAATTTGGTCTCCCACTTCTCCTCGTTCCCTCCACCTCTGACACATATATCCTCTTGGTCAATCTTTCCCCACTCATTCTCTCTATGTGACCAAAACATTTCAAGACACCCTCTTCTGCTCTCTCAACCACACTCTTTTTATTTCCACACATCTCTCTCACCCTTACATTACCTACTCGATCAAACCACCTCACACCACACATTGTCCTCAAACATCTCATTTCCAGCACATCCACCCCCCTCCTCACAACTCTATCCATAGCCCACGCCTCGCAACCATACAACATTGTTGGAACCACTATTCCTTCAAACATACCCATTTTTCCTTTCCGAGATAATGTTCTCGACTTCCAAACATTCTTCAAGGCTCCCAGAATTTTCGCCCCCTCCCCCAACCTATCATTCACTTCCGCTTCCATGGTTCCATCCGCTGCCAGATCCACTCCCAGATATCTAAAACACTTCACTTCCTCCAGCTTTTCTCCATTCAAACTTACCTCCCAAATGACTTGACTCTCAACCCTACTGTACCTAATAACCTTGCTCTTATTCACATTTACTATTAACTTTCTTCTTCCACACACTTTACCAAACTCAGTCACCAGCTTCTGCAGTTTCTCACATAAATAAGCCACCAGCGCTGTATCATCAGCGGACAACAACTGACTCACTTCCCAAGCTCTCTCATCCACAACAGACTGCACACTTGCCCCTCTTTCCAAAACTCTTGCATTCACCTCCCTAACAAACCCAGCCATAAACAAATTAAACAATCATGGAGACATCACACACCCCTGCTGCAAACCTACATTCACTGAGAACCAATCACTTTCTTCTCTTCCTACACGTACACATGCCTTTCATCCTCGATAAAAACTTTTCAGTGCTTCTAACAACTTGCCTCCCACACCATATATTCTTAAAACCTTCCACAGAGCATCTCTATCAACTCTATCATATGCCTTCTCCAGATCCATAAATGCTACATACAAATCCATTTGTTTTTCTAAGTATTTCTCGCATACATTCTTCAAAGCAAACACCTGATCCACACATCCTCTACCACTTCTGAAACCACACTGCTCTTCCCGAATCTGATGCTCTGTACATGCCTTCACCCTCTCAATCAATACCCTCCCGTATAATTTACCAGGAATACTCACCAAACTTATACCTCTGTAATTTGAGCACTCACTCTTATCCCCTTTGCCTTTGTACAATGGCACTATGCAAGCATTCCGCCACTCCTCAGGCACCTCACCATGAATCATACATACATTGAATAACCTTACCAACCAGTCAACAATACAGTCACCCCCTTTTTTAATAAATTCCACAGCAATACCATCCAAACCTGCTGCTTTGCCGGCTTTCATCTTCCGTAAAGCTTTTACTACCTCTTCTCTATTTACCAAATCATTTTCCCTAACCCTCTCACTTTGCACACCACCTCGACCAAGACACCCCACATCTGCCACTCTATCATCAAACACATTCAACAAACCTTCAAAATACTCACTCCATCTTCTCACATCACCACTACTTGTTATCACGTCCCCATTAGCGCCCTTCACTGAAGTTCCCATTTGCTCCCTTGTCTTACGCACTTTATTTACCTCCTTCCAAAACATCTTTTTATTCTCCCAGAAATTTAATGATACTCTCTCACCCAACTCTCATTTGCCCTCTTTTTCACCTCTTGCACCTTTCTCTTGACCTCCTGCCTCTTTCTTTTATACCTCTCCCACTCATTTGCATTTTTTCCCTGCAAAAATCGTTCAAATGCCTCTCTCTTCTCTTTCACTAATAATCTTACTTTTTCATCCCACCACTCACTACCTTTTCTAATCAACCCACCTCCCACGCTTCTCATGCCACAAGCATCTTTTGCGCAAGCCATCACTGCTTCCCTAAATACATCCCATTCCTCCCCCAATCCCCTTACCTCCTTTGTTCTCACCTTTTTCCAGTCTGTACTCAGTCTCTCCTGGTACTTCCTCACACAAGTCTCCTTCCCAAGCTCACTTACTCTCACCACTCTCTTCACCCCAACATTCTCTCTTCTTTTCTGAAAACCCCCACAAATCTTCACCTTCGCTTCCACAAGATAATGATCAGACATCCCTCCAGTTGCACCTCTCAGCACATTAACATCCAAAAGTCTCTCTTTCGTGCGTCTATCAATTAACACGTAATCCAATAACGCTCTCTGGCCATCTCTCCTACTTACATACGTATACTTATGTATATCTCGCTTTTTAAACCAGGTATTCCCAATCACCAGTCCTTTTTCAGCACATAAATCTACAAGCGCTTCACCATTTCCATTTACAACACTGAACACCCCATGTATACCAATTATTCCCTCAACTGCCACATTACTCACCTTTGCATTCAAATCACCCATCACTATAACCCGGTCTCGTGCATCAAAACCACTAACACACTCATTCAGCTGCTCCCAAAACACTTGCCTCTCATGATCTTTCTTCTCATGCCCAGGTGCATATGCACCAATAATCACCCATCTCTCTCCATCAACTTTCAGTTTTACCCATATTAATCGAGAATTTACTTTCTTACATTCTATCACATACTCCCACAACTCCTGTTTCAGGAGTACTGCTACTCCTTCCCTTGCTCTTGTCCTCTCACTAACCCGTGACTTTACTCCCAAGACATTCCCAAACCACTCTTCCCCTTTACTCTTGAGCTTCGTTTCACTCAGAGCCAAAGCATCCAGGTTCCTTTCCTCAAACATACTACCTATCTCTCCTTTTTTCACATCTTGGTTACATCCACACACATTTAGACACCCCAGTCTGAGCCTTCGAGGAGTATGAGCACTCCCCGCGTGACTCCTTCTTCTGTTTCCCATTTTAGAAAGTTAAAAAATACAAGGAGGGGAGGATTTCTGGCCCCCCGCTCCCGTCCCCTCTAGTCGCCTTCTACGACACGCGAGGAATGCGTGGGAAGTATTCTTTCACCCCTATCGCCAGGGATAATATATATATATATATATATATATATATATATATATATATATATATATATATATATATATATATATATATATATATATATATATATATATATATATATACACATACACACGCACATATACACACACACACACACACATATACATATATATACATATGAAAAAAGTAAGAAATAATTTAGAAAACTGAAACTTCTAGCCTGAAATGAAATGAGAAAATGAATGTCACATAATGGTTCAACCTCTGGCTATGGAAAAAGGAAATGTATAATTCATTTACACAAACGTCAATAGTAGTTCTCATCAATTTAACCACTGTATCAATAAGCTTCAATGTCTAAGCTACATTTTTTTTCCAATTTCACTATTTTCTTGTCAAAGCACCATGTATGAAAACTATCACTCCAGTAACACAACTATAAACATTTACTTCTCCTTTAAAAAAGTTCTGGGGAAGTCTGTCTCGATACACTGCGGGACACTCTACCTGGCGAGGTTTGTGTTGCAATGGTTCTTGATTCACAAACGTAGTAGCATCACTGGTGGGCGGAAGAACATTCTTGTAACCACAGCAAGGATCATAGTCCGTGCAACTCCATTATACATATATATATATATATATATATATATATATATATATATATATATATATATATATATATATATATATATATGTAGCGCTGAGAACAGAGAACTGATCCGTGGTGTATACACATCAGATGATCAGGAGAAGCGGAAAAAAAAATGGAAATCGAAGGTAAACATATAGCAAAATGTAGGGAAAAGATAAGGTTACTGACTAAACTGTTGTAGCAATGATGTGCTCGTTGGACTAAGTTGTCTGCGCTATGTGAACCCAACCAGGAGCGCAATGTTAGTTGTTTGAACATTGTGTAATATTCTAATGTTAATGAGTATTCATATGTCGACACATTTCTTTTGTAGTGGTAGAGAAAGATGCAGCGAGAACCCCACAGACGGTTTGTTGGTATAGAATTGATGGCCTGATAATTCTGAACTCATTTGTTGCTCATTTGTTGCATGAGTGAAATTTGGGTTTTTACGATCACACACTTGTTTCTAGTAAAATGAATGTTCGTAGATGTGCAGATTATTTCCTCATTATTTTGTTGACAGAATATTGGCTTAGAAGTCTGTATATTTACGTCCAAATAATATGTGGATTGGTAGGACTGTGGTTTTACTACGCTAGTAAAATGTGAGATAGTAACCTGAAGACTTTTTTGCGGTTGTCTACATATTCTATTCCTGGATCCTCAGTGTTTCACTGTACATGTAATTGGGCTGACATGACAATAGTGTTATATTCTGCAACTGAAAGACTTTGTGTTCTTACAGCTCCAATTGGACAGGGAAATATTGACTAGTTGGTACATAATGCCTGTGAAGTGTTGGTTGATGCCCGTAAAGTATATTCTTTCATTAAAGGGAAAGGGATGGGATGGTACGTCCTTATACCTTGTGTCATCATGATGATCTTGTTTGAACGATTATGATGGTATGATCACTTTCTACACTAGCGTTGTAAGACGCTAGTCTAATACACAAGTGAATCTTCCATTCTAAGAGTGAGGAGAAACAAGCATTGTCCTACTGTTGTGCTTATTGTGTAATTTTAGTATTGCGATGAATAGAAATAAAGTGATGAAAGGCACTGAAAAGGATATCACTGAGGAAGAAAAGAAAAATAGTATACTTTTGAGAAAAGCAAACATTTCAGCAACCAGTTTATACAAAGCCTGCAATGAGACAAAAAATATGTATTGGAATATTATTTTCAAAAGGAAATTATTTACTTTTTTTTCGGTGGGATACAAAGGTTTTTATATGTGATATACAGTTCTATAGTATTAGCAGATAAATGAAACATTAATTCATTCTATAAAGACTAGTTAATTTTCGATTTTTTTGTAGGGAAAAGATATCTATGTCAAACTTTAGCTACACATAACGTTAAATTGAATTTTATAAATACTGACTGATATACGACAACTACATTCTGATATGAGATTTTTTTCTAATTCAAAACATCCATCGTTCGATAGATAATTCTGTCAATGATATATTTTCTGCGACACTTGAGTACAATGAATGCAATGAATTCATAAACATCTTGTGTTGATTATAAGATTTTAATTTATCACATCATGCGATTTCGAAGAAAGAAAATGTTTGCTATTACTTCAAGTGCCATTTTTCTTTGGTGATACATTAAGTGATTTGAGAAACGACAGGATTATCTTTCAGCACTAAGCATGTACAGATGAATCTTTTTTTTTTTTTATCATTTTGATGCATCGCAGAAAATCTAATATTGCCAATGATCCATCACCCACGCTACTGGAAAAAAGAAGAAATTTTCGATTTCGAAAAAGTATCTGATCTCAAGATGATGATTTCCAGGATGCAGATGTTATACTTGAATCAGTCTTTTACCTGTGTAGAGAACAAAAATAAGAATAGATTATTATAAACGGGAAAAAAAAATTTCCTTTATATAAATATGAGAAGAAATGAAAAATGATAATCCTTATAAATCTATGAGGTTGAAATTACATCATATAATAAGTAATATAAATATAATCAAAAAAGGAGAACCATATGAACTAAGCAAAAAATAGAAAATTTTTAAATGGCATAGGACACATTTTTCGTTAATTTACCTGGAATTATATCAACACAAAAGCCTGCAACTATTTTGTAATGTCAATAGAAGTCTACTTATTCTGTTACCTTCTGCTTCTTCCTCAGTAATTTTCTGAAAACTCCCTTATAAAAAGACTGGGAACCCGATTCTTAAGAGCTATTCCCAGAGCCATCTTGTACGACACAGTAAGGGCAAATCCGAAGGGAGTTCAGCCACGGAATTTTCCATGAATTATGAATAAAGATAATGGAGAAGCAACTCTCTAGGAGAGGATGTAGTGCTCTGTGTATTGGGACGGACATAGCTCTGGAAAGTTTGATCATTTGGAAAGTGAAGAGGAAAGACGATTTTGTAAAAGAATTCCAAAATTTTGTGGTCATATTTTGTTTTCTGGGATTTAGATATATACCCTAATGGGTGGACTGTTTCGTTAATGGTATCCGACTCACATTTTCTGTAATTTCTAAGCCAAGGACATGAACACAGATAGAGCGTTAAATATCACGTCATGAATGTGGTTGAACATATTAGCACTCCAGGACACAATTCATGATGTGTTTGATTTACGAATAAGAGCTTCCGTCTGAGTGACGACATAACCATCAGTTGCATCTCATAACCATCAGCAGTATCTCATTTGACTGTTGAGACGGACATAACGATAATGACTTTTGTCATTCAGTGGCAATCATTCTGACGACGTCAATACATTATTTTTCGTGTGGACCATGTCGGCCAATTGACTGGAGCTAATGAGCCATAGCTATAAAGCGTGGACTCCGTCGTACGCTGGCTAAGTGATTCATTCTAATGATTTGCACCCGATGACTATTTCCAGTGGCTAGCATTCTGACTAGTCAGTAAGCACTTTTGCCTGCTGATCACTCTAGCTATGTGGCTAACCTTGATGAGCCACAACATGAGATGTTACCTGAATCTTATGGTGTCCAGGTGAGTGAAGTTACGGTGTCACAATATGAAATATTATCTGCAATATCATGGTGGCTAATTGACACTCGGTAATGAGCAATAACTAGAGATGTTGCATATAACCTACTCAAGCCAAGCAACACAAGATGTTGAGCCTCAGAATGAAGTGGCAGAATTCACGCCCCAGTCACGCAAAGTACCACCTAATGGAACCTGACTTCCTTTCACTACCTAACCTACACAAACTGTTCGTTTAGTACCATCTCTCGTTCTACCACTACATTACCATCATATCTCGTAGTATGTAGCTTTGGCTACAGATTCTATCATACTATCATGAAAATAATTTCATGATATATGAAATGACCGCAGAGACAGTCTAGCAGCCAGTAATAGTGTTTGAAATATTGATAGCACCCGCTGTTTGTAAAAGAACATTCATACAGCATTAATGTCGATGTGAAATCCTCTCCAAAGGCCCAATTAGCGGTTCTTTGATGCTTTCATTATGCTATGTTATTTCCCTTTCTCCAAAATAGTTTCAGCTTGGCTTATTCGTTTAGACATGATAAAAAATTCATCATTTAATCATTCAAGTATATACGCTTAGAATGTTTTCTCGTCAAAAGATTCAAAATTCCCGTTATTTTCTTACTAAATCCGCAGACATTAAGCGTCATCACCCTTATAATTACATTCAATTCCATTTGCAGCCTCACTGAAAAGACGTGATTTGGTCTAAATGTGCATACCATGTTCTAGTCCTTTACCTTTTCTGCCTGTTTCATGTATATATGAACTGGAAAATAAAAGTAATAACTATGGTACAAAGAACTGGAACTATAAGCGCCCCCGGGGCCGAGCTCGGATGTCATATAAGGATGAGTGTGTATACTGCATCATGATAGGATGAAGGTACTCGTCATCTGTGTACCCTTAAGACCCCCTTTTAATGGGTTTCCTGCGTCTTCGAGGTTGTATTCCACATGGGAGGCTTAGGCGTCTCTTGGGCGAAGAGGTCCTAGACGATTCTGTACTATTTGTTTTTCGTCTGCTGGAAATGATACAGTCCAGTCAAATGATACTCTCTCTCTCTCTCTCTCTCTCTCTCTCTCTCTCTCTCTCTCTCTCTCTCTCTCTCTCTCTCTCTCTCTCTCTCTCTCTCTCCGCAATGTAACATATTTAGGAGAGACGTTAAAAGATTTACCAAACAAGCCAAGAAAGAGTGCGAAGAGTGGATATCAAAGGCATATCAACAATCATGAAAACGAGGTTTTTTGTTTTGTATTTACACCAGAAATCAGCGACACGAATTTTGAGACTGAAAAATAACACTCGCGCTATACCACAACTCATCGTCACAGCTAGAGAAATACTAAAGCATATAGATAAATTGAAGACTGACAAGAGCCCGGGTTCTGATCGTTTCTATCCACGCGTAATTAAAAACGTCAAACACGAAATTGGTGAACAGTTAACCTGTATATTCAATAAATCACTCCAGGATGGAATAGTACCGCAGGACTGGAGCCTGGCACACGTCATCCCTATATTTGAAAAGGAAAGACGTAAGCTACCTGATAATTAATGTACTATTAGCCTTGCATCAATCATATGTAAACTTCTGGTGTCGATTATTGGATATAAAATCATACACTACCTGGAACAACACAGTCTCATAAATAATACACAGAGGGGTTCTGGAAGGCGTACATCTTGTATGAGAAGGCGCCTTGAATTTTACCATATATTATTCGATACCCACGACAAGACAGTAACAATAGATATTACATATCTGGACTTCCAGAAAGCAATCGACAAAGTCCCTCACGTTTACCTGATGCATTGAGTCCGCGTCCTGGGGATTACCGGTTGTACAGAAAATTGGATCAAGGTCTGGTTAAGTGAAAAGAGGCAGAGCGGAAACGAATGGCGAATCATCACCGTGATCACCCGTTACTAATGTTGAAGCCAGACCACCTCCCGTGAACCTTGGGTCTCCGTGGTCTTTATATACAAGTAACACACTCTCTCTCTCTCTCTCTCTCTCTCTCTCTCTCTCTCTCTATATATATATATATATATATATATATATATATATATATATATATATATATATATATATATATATATATATATATATATATATATATATATAAATTATCCCTGGGGACAGGGGATTAAGAATACTTCCCACGTATTCCCTGCGTGTCGTAGAAGGCGACTAAAAGGGGAGGGAGCGAGGGGCTGGAAATCCCCCCCTCTCATTTCTTTTTTTTTAATTTTCCAAAAGAAGGGACAGAGGGGACCAGGTGAGGATATTCCAAAAAAAGGCCCAGTCCTCTGTTCTTAACGCTACCTCGCTGACGCGGGAAATGGCGAATAGTTTAAAAGAAAGAATATATATATATATATATATATATATATATATATATATATATATATATATATATATATATATATATATATATGTATGTATTCAGTAAAAAAAAGAAATGGCCATTTCCAACAAAACTGGGCTGCATGGAATGTCTACTTTACCGACAAAAGCAGGGATGACTGCAATAAACTTTCTCAAAACAAAAGTTAAACACAAGTTATTAAAGTTTATCATAGGTTTTCAAACCTAAGTTGGTTCAAACCAAAGTAAAACACAAGCAACTTTGAATATATATATATATAAATATATATATATATATATATATATATATATATATATATATATATATATATATATATATATATATATATATATATATATATATATATATTGGAAAGGATCACAATTTTGCGCGTGATCAAGATATTCCTATGAGTCCACGGGGAAAATGAAATACGAAAAGTTTCCAAGTGCACTTTCGTGTAATAATCACATCATCAAGGGAGACAAAAGAGACAAATATAACAGTCAGTTGATATACATCGAAGATATATATATATATATGTATATATATATATATATATATATATATATATATATATATATATATATATATATATATATATATATATATATATATATATATATATATATATATATATATATATATATAAGCGGAAGTGAATCATAGGGTGGGGGAGGGGGCGAAAATCCTGGGAGCCTTGAAGAATGTGTGGAAGTCGAGAACATTATCTCGGGAAGCAAAAATGGGTATGTTTGAAGGAATAGTGGTTCCAACAATGTTGTATGGTTGCGAGGCGTGGGCTATGGATAGAGTTGTGCGCAGGAGGGTGGATGTGCTGGAAATGAGATGTCTGAGGACAATGTGTGGTGTGAGGTGGTTTGATCGAGTAAGTAATGTAAGGGTAAGAGAGATGTGTGGAAATAAAAAGAGCGTGGTTGAGAGAGCAGAAGAGGGTGTTTTGAAATGGTTTGGGCACATGGAGAGAATGAGTGAGGAAAGAGTGACCAAGAGAATATATGTGTCGGAGGTGGAGGGAACGAGAAGTGGGAAACCAAATTGGAGGTGGAAAGATGGAGTGAAAAAGATTTTGAGTGATCGGGGCCTGAACATGCAGGAGGGTGAAAGGCGGGCAAGGAATAGAGTGAATTGGATCGATGTGGTATACCGGGGTCGACGTGCTGTCAATGGATTGAATCAGGGCATGTGAAGCGTCTGGGGTAAACCATGGACAGTTGTATTGGGCCTGGATGTGGAAAGGGAGCTGTGGTTTCGGGCATTATTGCATGACAGCTAGAGACTGAGTGTGAACGAATGGGCCTTTGTTGTCGTTTCCTAGCGCTACCTCGCACACATGAGGAGGGGAGGGGGATGTTATTCCATTTGTGGCGAGGTGGCGATGGAAATGAATAAAGGCAGACAGTGTGAATTGTGTGCATGAGTATATATGTATGTTTCTGTGTGTGTATTTATATGTGTACATTGAGATGTATGGGTATGTATATTTGCGTGTGTGAACGTGTATGTATATACATGTGTATGGGGGTGGGTTGGGCCATTTCTTTCGTCTATTTCCTTGCGCTACCTCGCTAACGCGGGAGACAGCGACAAAGCAAAAGAAAAAAAGAAAAAAAAATGAAATATATATATATATATATATATATATATATATATATATATATATATATATATATATATATATACCTGAAAAAGAAATCTTTAGGCCCCGCTAATGACTTTACCCCAAAAATTAATACAACATCTCTTGTGTTGAGTGGCATGCTTTGGCAAATTTAGTAAAAAATATAATGGCCATTTTTAACAAAACTGGGCTGCATGAAATGTCTGCTTTACCTAAAAAAGCAGGGATGACTACAATAAACTTCCTCAAAACACAAGTAGCCAAATCGCATTTCATTAAAGTTTATCATAGGTTTTCAAACCTTAGTTGATTCAAACCAACGCAAAACACAAACTATTTTGAATATATATATATATATATATATATATATATATATATATATATATATATATATATATATATATATATATATATATATCTATATATATATATATATATATATATTGGAAAGGATCAAAATCTTGCGCGTGATCAAGATATTCCTATGAGTCCACGGGGATAATAAAACACGATAAGTTTCCCAGTGCACTTTCGTGTAATAATCACATAATCAGGGGAGACACAAGATAGAAATATAAGTCAGTTGATATACATCGAAGAGACAAAGCTAGGACGCCATTTGGTAAACATGTGATTATCCAAAACATACATTTTGCAAATTTTATAAAGAATACAGTTATCTAATTTGTATAGACCATCATTAATATTAAGATTATAATTCTTTGTTTATCTAATAATAAAAGATTCAATGATATTTCTCTTGGTAATAGAGTTAGAGTTGATAACTGAGGTGGCGTTACTCCAGTCAATACAATGATCATAGTTTTTAACGTGATTACACAAGGCATTTGATTCTTATCCCGTTCTTATACTATATCTATATTGCTTAAGTCTAACAGAAAGATCCTTACCAGTCTGACCAACATAAAATTTATCATATTTTCCACAAGGCACTTTATAGATGCATCCAAGAGAATTTTCTGGTGAATTCCTAATTAAGATATATTCTTTATAGTATTGTTGTTGCTAAAGGCAACATTTACATTAAAGGATTTAAGCAAAATGGGAAGGAAAGTGAAATTATTATTAAAAGGGAGAACTAAAAGATTCTTGATGTCAGTAGGAGGTTTGGGCTCAACTCTATAAAATAAAATCTTTGTTAACTTAAGGGATTTATCAATGAAAGATCTAGGGTACTTTAACTTAAATCCAATAGAATATATCTTCTCAAACTCATCACAAATAAACTCTGGACTGCAAATACGTAATGCCCTTAAGAACATAGATTGAAATAATGATAATTTTATTCTATCATGTTGAGATGAGTAATAATGAGCATACATTTGTGGGTTTTCTGTATATGCTAAACTTAAACTTGTTTCCTTGTCTATGGATCATGCAATCTAAAAATGGTAACATACCATTATTTTCATTTTCTACAGTAAATTTGATGCAAGGTACTAAATTGTTAAGTAAGGGGGGAAATATTTGTAAATTCTCATTTGTTGGACAGACACAAAGAACATCATCTACATGCCTAAACCAAATTGCATTAGAAGGTAAGATATTATTTAGTAATTTTGTTTCAAAAAATTCCATATAAAGATTACTTAGTACAGGTGAAAGAGGGTTACCCATTGCCATACCAAATTTTTGAGCATAATAATCTCCATTAAATTGAAATACACAGTCTTTTATACATGATTTTATCAGTTCAATGAAATTAGACTTTGAAACAGGTAAATGAATATCATCCAAGACATGAAATAAATATTCTTAAAGGTCATCAACTGGAACTTTAGTGAATAGTGAGGAAACATCAAAGCTAACTAGTTTAAAATGAAAATTAACATTGATATTGTTTAGCTTGTTGACTAAATCTACATTGCTCATGATCTTAGAATTTGATACCTTACCCACTAAAGGGCTTAATAAAGAAACTAACCGCTTTGACAATTTATATGTGATGGAACTACTGAACTCACTATAGGTTGAGTGCAAAGTGAGAGGGTTAGGGAGAATCATTTGGTAAACAGAGAAGAGGTAGTAAAAGCTTTGTGGAAGATGAAAGCCGGTAAGGCAGCAGGTTTGGAAGATACTCCAGTTGAATTTACTAAAAGTGGGTGACTGTTTTGTTAACTGTTTGGTAAGGTTATTTGATGTATGTTTGACTCATGGTGACGTGCCTGAATATTGGCAAAATGCTTGCAAAGTGCCATTGTGCAAAGGCAAAGGGGATAAAGGTGAGTGCTCAAATTACAGAGGTAGAAGTTTGTTGAGTATTCCCGGTAAATCATATGGGAATGTATTGATTGATGCGGTGAAAGCATGTACAGAGCATCTGATTGGGGAAGAGCAGTGTGGTTTCAGAAGTGGTAGAGGAAGTGTGGATCAGGTGTTTGCTTTGAAAAATGTTATGTGAGAAATACATAGAAAAGGAAATGGATTTGTCTCTAGCATTTATGGATCTGGAGAAGGCATATGATTGAGTTGATAGAGATGCTCTGTGGAAGTATTAGAAATATAAAGTGTGGGAGGCAAGTTGTTAGAAGCAGTGAAAACTTTATATCGAGGATGTAAGGCATGTGTACGAGTAGAAAGAGAGGAAAGTGATTGGTTCAGTGAATGTCGGTTTGCGGCAGGGGTGTGTGATGTCTCGATGGTTGTTTAATTTCTTTACGGATGGGGTTGTTAGGGAGGTCAATGAGAGAGTTTTGGAGAGAGGGGCAAGTATATAATCTGTTGTGGATGAGAGAGCTTAGGAAGTGAGTCAGTTGTTGTTTGCTGATGAGACAGTGTTGGTCGCTGATTCGGGTGAGAAATTGCAGAAGCTGGTGATTGAGGCTAGTAAAGTGTGTGAAAGAAAAAAGCTGAGAGTAAATGTGAATAAGAGCAAGGTTATTAGGTACAGTAGGGTTGAGGGACAAGTAAATTTGGAGGTAAGTTTCAATGAAGAAATACTGAAGAAATTGAAGAGTTTTAGATATCTAGGAGTGGATTTTGCAACGGATGGAACAATGAAAGTGGAAGTGTGTCAGAGGGTGGGGGGAGGGGTCGAACGTTCTGAGAGCGTTGAAAAATGTGTGGAATACGAGAACGTTATCTCGGAAAGCAGAAATGGGTATGTTTGAAGGAATAGTGGATCCAACAATGTTACATGGTTGCAATGCGTAGGCTATAGGTAGAGTTGTGCTTAGGAGTGTAGGTGTGCTGGAAATGAGATGTTTGCGGACAATATATGGTGTGAGGTGGTTTAATCGAGTAAGTAATGAAATGGTAAGAGAGATGTGAGGTAATAGAAAGAGTGTGGTTGAGAGAGCAGAAGAGGGTGTTTTGAAAATGTTTGGTCACATGGAGGAAATGAGTGCGGAAAGATAGACAAAGAGGATATATGTGTTAGAGGTGGAGGGAAAGAGGAAAAATGGGAGACCAAATTGGAAGGGGAGGGATGAAGTGAAAAAGATTTTGAGTGATGGGGGCCTAAACATTCAGTAGAGTGAAAGGCGTACAAGAAATAGAGTGAATTGGAACGATGTGGTATACAGGGTCGACGTGCTGTCAATGGATTGAACCAGAGCATATGAAGCGTCTCGGGTAAACCACGGAAAAATTTTATTGGGCATGGATGTGGAAAGGGAGCTGTGGTTCGGTGCATTATACATGACAACTAGAGACTGAGTGTGAACGAATGTGGCCTTTGTTGTCTTTTCCTAGTTCTGCCTCGCGGATATGCGGGGAGAGCGGGTTGTCATTTCATCTGTAGCGACGAGAATGAATGAGGGCAGACAGTATGAATTATATATATATATATATATATATATATATATATATATATATATATATATATATATATATATATGTGTGTAAATATATTTATATATATATATATATATATATATATATATATATATATATATATATATATATATATATATATATATATATATATATATATATATATATATATATATATATATATATATATATATATATATATATTTTTTTTTTTTTTTTTTTTTTTATACTTTGTCGCTGTCTCCCGCGTTTGCGAGGTAGCGCAAGGAAACAGTCAAAAGAAATGGCCCAACCCACCCCCCATACACATGTACATACACACGTCCACACACGCAAACATACATACCTACACAGCTTTCCATGGTTTACCCCAGACGCTTCACATGCCTTGATTCAATCCACTGACAGCACGTCAACCCCGGTATACCACATCGCTCCAATTCACTCTATTCCTTGCCCTCCTCTCACCCTACTGCATGTTCAGGCCCCGATCACACAAAATCTTTTTCACTCCATCTTTCCACCTCCAATTTGGTCTCCCTCTTCTCCTCGTTCCCTCCACCTCCGACACATATATCCTCTTGGTCAATCTTTCCTCACTCATTCTCTCCATGTGCCCAAACCATTTCAAAACACCCTCTTCTGCTCTCTCAACCACGCTCTTTTTATTTCCACACATCTCTCTTACCCTTACGTTACTTACTCGATCAAACCACCTCACACCACACATTTTCCTCAAACATCTCATTTCCAGCACGTCCATCCTCCTGCGCACAACTCTATCCATAGCCCACGCCTCGCAACCATACAACATTGTTGGAACCACTATTCCTTCAAACATACCCATTTTTGCTTTCCGAGATAATGTTCTCGACTTCCACACATTTTTCAAGGCTCCCAAAATTTTCGCCCCCTCCCCCACCCTATGATCCACTTCCGCTTCCATGGTTCCATCCGCTGACAGATCCACTCCCAGATATCTAAAACACTTCACTTCCTCCAGTTTTTCTCCATTCAAACTCACCTCCCAATTGAATTGACCCTCAACCCTACTGTACCTAATAACCTTGCTCTTATTCACATTTACTCTTAACTTTCTTCTTCCACACACTTTACCAAACTCAGTCACCAGCTTCTGCAGTTTCTCACATGAATCAGCCACCAGCGCTGTATCATCAGCGAACAACAACTGACTCACTTCCCAAGCTCTCTCATCCCCAACAGACTTCATACTTGCCCCTCTTTCCAGGACTCTTGCATTTACCTCCCTAACAACCCCACCCATAAACAAATTAAACAACCACGGAGACATCACACACCCCTGCCGCAAACCTACATATATATATATATATATATATATATATATATATATATATATATATATATATATATATATATATATATATATATATATATATATATATATATATATATATATATATATATATATATATATATATATATATATATATATATATATATATATATATATATATATATATATATATATATATATATATATATATATATATATATATATATATATATATATATATATATATACACACATATATATATATATATATATATATATATATATATATATATATATATATATATATATAAATATATATATATATATATATATATATATATATATATATATATATATATATATATATATATATATATATATAAATATATATATGTATATATGTATATATATATATAAATATATATATATATCTTTCTTTCTTTCTTTCATACTATTCGCCATTTCCCGCGTTAGCGAGGTAGCGTTAAGAACAGAGGACTGGGCCTTTGAGGGAATATCCTCATCTGGCCCCCATCTCTGTTCCTTCTTTGAGAAAAACAAAAAAAAAAGAGGGGAGGATTTCCAGCCCCCCGCTCCCTTCCCTTTTAGTCGCCTTCTACGACACGCAGGGAATACGTGGGAAGTATTCTTTCTCCCCTATCCCCAGGGATAACATATATATATATATATATATATATATATATATATATATATATATATATATATATATATATATACATAATTCATACTGTCTGCCCTCATTCATTCTCGTCGCCACAGATGAAATCACAACCCGCTCTCCCCGCATATCGTAGAAGGCGACTAGAGGGGACGGGAGCGGGGGGCCAGAAATCCTCCCCTCCGTTTATTTTCAACTCTCTAAAATGGGAAACAGAAGAAGGAGTCACGCGAGGAGTGCTCATCCTCCTCGAAGGCTCAGACTGGGGTGTCTAAATGTGTGTGGATGTAACCAAGATGTGAAAAAAGAAGAGATAGGTAGTTTGTTAGAGGAAAGGAACCTGGATGTTTTGGCTCTGAGTGAAAAGAAGCTCAAGGGTAAAGGGAAAGAGTGTTTTGGGAATGTCTTGGGAGTAAAGTCATGGGTTAGTGAGAGGACAAGAGCAAGGGAAGGAGTAGCAGTACTCCTGAAACAGGAGTTGTGGGAGTATGTGATAGAATGTAAGAAAGTAAATTCTCGATTAATATGAGTAAAATTGAAAGTTGATGGAGAGAGATGGGTGATTATTGGTGCATATGCAGCTGGGCATGAGAAGAAAGATCATGAGAGGCAAGTGTTTTGGGAGCAGCTGAATGAGTGTGCTAGTGGTTTTGATGCACGAGACTAGGTTATAGTGATGGGTGATTTGAAGGCAAAGGTGAGTAATGTGGCAGTTGAGGGAATAATTGGTATACATGGAGTGTTCAGTGTTGTAAATTGAAATGGTGAAGAGCTTGTAGATTTATGTGCTGAAAGAGGACTGGTGATTGGAAATACCTGGTTTAAAAAGCGAGATATACATAAGTATAGTTATGTAAGTAGGAGAGATGGCCAGAGAGCGTTATTGGATTACGTGTTAATTGACAGGCGCGCGAAAGAGAGACTTTTGGATGTTAATGTGCTGAGAGGTGCAACTGGAGGGATGTCTGATCATTATCTTGTGGAGGCTAAGGTGAAGATTTGTATTGGTTTTCAGAAAAGAAGAGTGAATGTTGGGGTGAATAGGGTGGTGAGAGTAAGTGAGCTTGGGAAGGAGACTTGTGTGAGGAAGTATCAGGAGAGACTGAGTACAGAATGGAAAAATTTGAGAACAATGGAAGTAAGGGGAGTGGGGGAGAAATGGGATGTATTTAGGGAATTAGTGATGGATTGCGCAAAAGATGCTTGTTGCATGAGAAGAGTGGGAGGTGGGTTGATTAGAAAGGGTAGTGAGTAGTGGGATGAAGAAGTAAGAGTATTAGTGAAAGAGAAGAGAGAGGCATTTGAACGATTTTTGCAGGGAAAAAATGCAATTGAGTGGGAGATGTATAAGAGAAAGAGACAGGAGGTCAAGAGAAAGGTGCAAGAGGTGAAAAATAGGGCAAATGAGAGTTGGGGTGAGAGAGTATCATTAAATTTTAGGGAGAATAAAAAGATGTTCTGGAAGGAGGTAAATAAAGTGCGTAAGACAAGGGAGCAAATGGGAACTTCAGTGAAGGGCGCAAATGGGGAGGTGATAACAAGTAGTGGTGATGTGAGAAGGCGATGGAGTGAGTATTTTGAAGGTTTGTTGAATGTGTTTGATGATAGAGTGGCAGATATAGGGTCTTTTGGTCGAGGTGGTGTGCAAAGTGAAAGGGTTAGGGAAAATGATTTGTTAAACAGAGAAGAGGTAGTAAAAGCTTTGCGGAAGATGAAAGCCGGTAAGGCAGCAGGTTTGGATGGTATTGCAGTGGAATTTATTAAAAAAGGGGGTGACTGTATTATTGACTGGTTGGTAAGGTTATTTAATGTATGTATGACTCATGGTGAGGTGCCTGAGGATTGGCGGAATGCGTGCATAGTGCCATTGTACAAAGGCAAAGGGGATAAGAGTGAGTGCTCAAATTACAGAGGTATAAGTTTGTTGAGTATTCCTGGTAAATTATATGGGAGGGTATTGATTGAGAGGGTGAAGGCATGTACAGAGCATCAGATTGGGGAAGAGCAGTGTGGTTTCAGAAGTGATCGGGGCCTGAACATGCAGGAGGGTGAAAGGAGGGCAAGGAATAGAGTGAATTGGATCGATGTGGTATACCGGGGTTGACGTGCTGTCAGTGGATTGAATCAGGGCATGTGAAGCGTCTGAGGCGACTAAAAGGGAAGGGAGCGTGGTGCTGGAAATCCTCCCCTCTCATTTTTTTTTTAATTTTCCAAAAGAAGGAACAGAGAAGGGGGCCAGGTAAGGATATTCCCTCAAAGGCCCAGTCCTCTGTTCTTAACGCTACCTCGCTAATGCGGGAAATGGCGAATAGTATGAAAAAAAGATATATATATATATATATATATATATATATATATATATATATATATATATATATATATATATATATATATATATATATATATATATATACATATATATATATTTTGAATTTTTCTCTAACGTTAAAAGAATTTCAGAAGTTATTTTTTTGTTATTCGTTAATTTTTCTTTCAATTCAAACATTTCTAACTCTCCGTTCAATTGAGGACTTCCTGACGAAGCAAATGCGCCTTTCGTCGTCATGAACGGTTTCATTTTCGTGAAGGCTGTGAAAGAGGACACTGGAATGAGCTTCGCCTGAAGAACTTACGCTTCCCGAAGAGGCAAGTCAATCTGTCATATTTACATAGAATGGGTTGTAAGTGTCTGCTTTACCTTGATGAAGACATATAGTGGGTTGAGTTAGATGATAAAAGAGTTTT
>NC_092238.1:42751354-42791354 GCF_036320965.1 Panulirus ornatus | reverse complement strand
TTTCTTTATTAAGCCCTAATATCATGAAGAATGTAGATTTAGTCAACAAGCTAAACAATATCAATGTTAATTCTTATTTCAAACTAGTTAGCTATGATGTTTCCTCACTTTTCACTAAAGTTCCAGTTTATGACCTTTTAGAATATTTATTTGATGTCTTGGATGATAGTCATTTACCTGTTTCAAAGTCTGTTTTCACTGAACTGATAAAATTGTGTATAAAAGACTGTGTTTCAGTCCAAACCAGTTATTTGGTATGGCAATAGGTAACCCTCTTTCACTTCTACCAAGTAATCTTTATATGGAATTTTTTAAACAAAATCACTAAAGGATATATTACCTTCTAATGCAATTTGGGTTAGGTATGTAGATGATGTTCTTTGTGTTTGGCCAACAAATGAAGATTTACAAATATTTCTCCGATTATTTAACAATTTAGTATCCATCAAATTTACCGTAGAAAATGAACATAATGGTATGTTACCATTTTTAAATTGCATGATCCATATGAAGATAAGTTTATGTTTAGCATTTACAAAAAACCTACCAATGTATGCTCATATAAGAATTATTACTCATCTCAACATGACAATTAAGTTTTCAACATTTCAATATATGTTCCTTAGGGCATTACGTATTTGCAGTCCAGAGTTTATTGATGATGAGTTTGAGAAGATATATTCTATTGGATCTAAGTTAAAGTACCCTTGATCTTTCATTGATAAATCCCTTAAGTTAGCAAAGAAATCATTTTATAGAGTTGAGCCCAAACCTCCCATTGACACCAAGAATCCTTAAGTTCTCCCTTTTAATGATAATTTCACTTTACTTCCCATGTTGCTTAAATCCTTTAATGTAAATGTTGCCTTAATCAACAATGATAATATAAAGAATATCTTAATCAGGAATTCACCAGAAAATGCCATGTGGAAATTGTGATAACTTTTATGTTGATCAGAGTGGTAAGGATCTTTCTGTTAGACTTAAGCAACATAGATATAGTATAAGAACGGGGCAAGAATCAAATGCCTTGTTTGATCACGTTAAAAACTATAATCATTGTATTGACTGGAGTAATCCCATCTTAGTTATTAACTCTAACTCTATTACCACGAGAAATATCATTGAATCTTCCATTATTAAAAACACAAAGAATTATAATCTTTATATCAGTTTTTGGTCTATACAAATTAGATAACTTCATTGTTGATAAAATTTGCAAAATGATAAGTTTATGAACGCTCGTTGTATGTCGTGGACAATCGCATGTTTACCAAATGGTGTCCTACCTTCGTCTCTTCAATGTATATCTTGTGACTTATATTTTTCTCTTTTGTCTCCCTTGATGAAGTGTTTACTACACGAAAGCGCACTTAGGAACTTATCGTGTTTCATTTTCCCCGTGGACTCATAGGAATATCTTCGTCACTCGCAAATTGTGATCCTTTCCAATATATATATGTATATATATATATATATATATATATATATATATATATATATATATATATATATATATATATATATATATATATATATATATTATTTTATTTATATTCATTTTGTTTCGTCGCTGTCTCCCGCGTTTACGAGGTAGCGCAAGGAAACAGACGAAAGAAATGGCCCAACCCACCCCCATACACAATGTATATACATACCTATACATCTCAATGTACACATATATATACACACACAGACACATACATATATACCCATGCACACAATTCACACTGTCTGCCTTTATTTATTCCCATCACCACCTCGCCAAACATGGAATACCATCCCCCTCCCACCCTCATGTGTGCGAGGTAGCGCTAGGAAAAGACAACAAAGGCCCAATTCGTTCACACTCAGTCTCTAGCTGTCATGCAATAATGCCCGAAACCACAACTCCCTTCCCACACCCACGCCAAACACAGCTTTCCATGGTTTACCCCAGACGCTTCACATGCCCTGATTCAATCCACTGACAGCACGTCAACCCCGGTATACCACATCGATCCAATTCACTCTATTCTTTACCCTCCTTTCACCCTCCTGCATGTTCAGGCCCCGATCACACAAAATCTTTTTCACTCCATCTTTCCACCTCCAATTTGGTCTCCCACTTCTCCTCATTCCCTCCACCTCCGACATATATATCCTCTTGGTCAATCTTTCCTCACTCATTCTCTCCAGGTGCCCAAATCATTTCAAAACACCCATTCTGCTCTCTCAACCACGCTCTTTTTATTTCCAAACATCTCCCTTACCCTTATATTACTTACTCGATCAAACCACCTCACACCACTCATTGTCCTCAAACATCTCATTTTCAGCACATCCACCCACCTGCGCACAGCTCTATCCATAGCCCAAGTCTCGCAACCATACAACATTGTTGGAACCACTATTCCTTCAAACATACCCATTTTTGCTTTCCGAGATGATGTTCTCGACTTCCAAACATTCTTCAAGGCTCCCAAGATTTTCGCCCCCTCCCCCACTCTATTATCCACTTCCGCTTCCATGGTTCCATCCGCTGCCAGATCCACTCCCATATATCTAAAGCACTTTACTTCCTCCAGTTTTTCTCCATTCAAACTTACCTCCCAACTGACTTGACCCTCAACCCTACTGTACCTAATTACCTTGCTCTTATTCACATTTACTCTTAACTTTCTTCTTTCACACACTTTACCAAACTCAGTCACCAGCTTCTACAGTTTCTCATATGAATCAGCCACCAGCGCTGTATCATCAGCGAACAACAACTGACTCACTTCCCAAGCTCTCTCATCCCCAACAGACTTCATACTTGCCCCTCTTTCCAAAACTCTTGCATTCACCTCCCTAACAACCCCATCAATAAACAAATTAAACAACCATGGAGACATCACACACCCCTGCCGCAAACCTATATTCACTGAGAACCAATCACTTTCCTCTCTTCCTACACGTACACATGCCTTACATCCTCGATAAAAACTTTTCACTGCTTCTAACAACTTGCCTCCCACACCATATATTCTTAATACCTTCCACAGAGCATCTCTATCAACTCTATCATATGCCTTCTCCAGATCCATAAATGCTACATACAAATCCATTTGCTTTTCTAAGTATTTCTCACATACATTCTTCAAAGTAAACACCTGATCCACACATCCTCTACCACTTCTGAAACCACACTGCTCTTCCCCAATCTGATGCTCTGTACATGCCTTCATCCTCTCAATCAATACGCTCCCTTATAATTTATCAGGAATGCTCAACAAACTTATACCTCTGCAATTTGAGCACTCACTCTTATCCCCTTTGCCTTTGTACAATGGCACTATGCACGCATTCCGCCAATCCTCAGGCACCTCACTATGAGTCATACATACATTAAATAACCTTACCAACCAGTCAATAATACAGTAACCCCCTTTTTTTAATAAATTCCACTGCAATACCATCCAAACCTGCTGCCTTGCCGGCTTTCATCTTCCGCAAAGCTTTTACTACCTCTTCTCTGTTTACCAAATCATTTTCCCTAACCCCCTCACTTTGCACACCACCTCGACCAAAACACCCTATATCTGCCACTCTATCATCAAACACATTCAACAAACCTTCAAAATACTCACTCCATCTCCTTCTCACATCACCACTACTTGTTATCACCTCCCCATTTGCGCCATTCACTGACGTTCCCATTTGCTCCAATGTCTTACGCACCTGGGCATGAGAAGGAAGATCATGAGAGGCAAGTGTTTTAGGAGCAGCTGAATGAGTGTGTTGGTGGTTTTGATGCACGAGACCGGGTTATAGTGATGGGTGATTTGAATGCAAAGTTGAGTAATGTGGCAGTTGAGGGAATAATTGGTATACATGGGGTGTACAGTGTTGTGAAGACCTTATAGATTTATGTGCTGAAAAAGGACTGGTGATTGGGAATACCTTGTTTGAAAAGAGAGATATACATAAGTATACGCATATAAGTAGGACAGATGGCCAGAGAGCGTTCTTGGATTACGTGTTAATTGATTGGCGCGCGAAAGAGAGACTTTTGGATGTTAATGTGCTGAGAGGTGCAACTGGAGGGATGTCTGATCATTATCTTGTAGAGGCGAAGGTGAAGATTTGTAGAAGTTTTCAGAAAGGAAGAGAGAATGTTGGGGTGAAGAGAGTGGTGAGAGTAAGTGAGCTTGGGAACGAGACTTGTGTGAGGAAGTACCAGGAGAGACTGAATACAGAATAGAGAAAGGTGAGAACAAAGGAGATAAGGGGAGTGGGGGAGGAATGGGATGTATTTAGGGAAGCAGTGATGGCTTGCGCAAAAGATGCTTGTGGCATAAGAGGCGTGGGAGGTGGGCAGATTAGAAAGGGTAGTGAGTGGCGGGATGAAGAAGTAAGATTATTAGTGAAAGAGAAGAGAGAGGCATTTGGACGATTTTTGCGAGGAAATAATGCAAATGAGTGGGAGATGTATGAAAGAAAGAAGCAGGAGGTCAAGAGAAAGGTGCAAGAGATGAAAAAGAGGGCAAATGAGAATTGGTGTGAGAGAGTATCATTAAATTCTAGGGAAAATAAAAAGATGGTTTGGAAGGAGGAAAATAAAGTGCGTAAGACTGGGGAACAAATGGGAACTTCAGTGAGGGAGGCTAATGGGGAGGTGAAAACAAGTAGTGGTGGTGTGAGAAGGAGATGGAGTGAGTATTTTGAAGGTTTGTTGAATGTGTTTGATGATAGTGTGGCAGATATAGGGTGTTTTGGTCGAGTTGATGTGGAAAGTGAGATGGTTAGGGAAAATGACTTGTTAAACAGAGAAGAGGTAGTAAAAGCTTTGCGGAAGATGAAAGCCGGCAAGGCAGTAGGTTTGAATGGTATTGCAGTGGAATTTATTAAAAAGGGGGTCACTGTATTGTTGACTTGTTAGTTAGGTTATTTAATGTATGTATGATTCATGGCGAGGTGCCTGAGGATTGGGGGAATGCTTGCATAGTGCCATTGTACAAAGGCAAAGGGGATAAGAGTGAGTGCTCAAATTACAGAGGTATATGTTTGTTGAGTATTCCTGTTAAATTCTATGGGAGGGTATTGATTGAGAGGGTGAAGACATGTACAGAACATCAGACTGGGTAAGAGCAGCGTGGTTTCAGAAGTTGTAGAGGATGTGTGGACCAGGTGTTTGCTTTGAAGGATGTATGTGAGAAATACTTAGAAAAACAAATGGATTTCTATGTAGGATTTATGGATCTGGAGAAGGCATATGTTAGAGTTGATAGGGGTGCTCTCTGGAAGGTATAAAGCATATATGGTGTGGGAGGGAAGGTGTTAGAAGCAGTGAAAAGTTTTTATCGAGGATGTAAGGCACGTGCACGTGTAGGAAGAGAGGATCGTGATTGGTTCTCAGTGAAGGTAGGTTTGCGGCAGGGGTGTGTGATGTCTCCATGGTTGTTTAATTTGTTTGTGGATGGGGTTGTTAGGGAGGTGCTGCAAGAGTTTTGGAAAGAGGGGCAAGTATGCAGCCTGTTGTGGATGAGAGAGCTTGGGAAGTGAGTCAGTTGTTGTTCGCTGATGATACAGCGCTGGTGGATGATTCATGTGAGAAACTGCAGAAGTTAGTGACTGAGTTTGGTAAAGTGTGTGAAAGAAGAAGGTTGAGAGTAAATGTGAATAAGAGTAAGGTTATTAGGTACGGTAGGGTTGAGGGTGAAGTAAATTAGGAGGTAAGTTTGAATGGAGAAAAACTAGAGGAAGTGAAGTGTTTTAGATATCTGGGAGTGGATTTGGCAGCGGATGGAACCATGGAAGCGGAAGTAAATCATAGGGTGGGGGAGGGGGCGAGAATTCTGGTATCCTTGAAAAATTTGTGGAGGTCGAAAACATTAACTAGGAAAGCAAAAATGGGTATGTTTGAAGGAATAGTGGTTCCAACAATGTTGTATTGTTGCGGGGCGTGGGCTATGGATAGAGTTGTGCGCATGAGGGTGGATGTGCTGGAAATGAGATGTTTAGGATAATATGTGGTGTGAGGTGGTTTGATCGAGTAAGTAATAGTAGGGTAAGAGAGATATATGGTAATAAGATGAGTGTGGTTGAGAGAGCAGAGGACGGTGTTTTGAAATGGTTTGGTCATATGGAGAGAATGAGTGAGGAAGGATTGACCAAGAGATATATTTGTCAGAGGTGAAGGGAACGAGGAGAAGTGGGAGACCAAATTCGATGCGGAAAGATGGAGTGAAAAAGATTTTCAGTGATCGGGGCCTGAATATGCAGGAGGGTGAAAGCCGTTCAAGGAATTGAGTGAATTGGAACGATGTGGTATACCGGGTTCGACGTGTTGTCAATGGAGTGAACCACGGCATGTGAAGCATCTGGGGTAAACCATGGAAAGTTCTGTGGGGCCCGGATGTGGAAAGGGAGCATTGGTTTCGGTGCATTCTTACATGACAGCTAGAGACTGAGTGTGAACGAATGGGGACTTTGCTGTCTTTTCCTAGCGCTACCTCGCACACATGAGGGGGAGGGTGTTGTTATTCCATGCGTGGCCGGGTGGCGATGGGAATGAATAAAGGCAGACAGTATGAATTATGCACTTGGGTATATATGTATATGTCTGTGTGTGTACATATATGTATACATTGAGATGTATAGGTATGTATATGTGCTGTGTGTGGACGTGTATGTATATAAGTGTGTATCTGGGTGGGATGGGCCTTTGTTCGTCTGTTTCCTTGCGCTAACTCGCTAACGCGGGAGAAAGCGACAAAGCAAAATTGCAGAGTTATAAGTTTGTTGAGCATTCCTGGTAAATTATATGGGAGGGTATTGATTGAGAGGGTGAAGACATGTACAGAGCATCAGATTGGGGAAGAGCAGTGTGGTTTCAGAAGTGTTAGAGGATATGTGGATCAGGTGTTTGCTTTGAATAATGTATGTGAGAAATACTTAGGAAAGAAAATGGATTTGTATGTAGCATTTATGGATCTGGAGAAGGCATATGACAGAGTTGATAGAGATGCTCTGTGGAAGGTATTAAGAATATATGGTGTGGGAAGCAAGTTGTTAGAAGCAGTGAAAAGTTTTTATCGAGGATGTAAGGCATGTGTACGGGTAGGAAGAGAGGAAAGTGATTGGTTCTCAGTGAATGTAGGTTTGCGGCAGGGGTGTGTGATGTCTCCATGGTTGTTTGATTTGTTTATGGATGGGGTTGTTAGGGAGGTGAATGCAAGAGTTTTGGAAAGAGGGGCAAGTATAAAGTCTGTTGGGGATGAGAGAGCTTGGGAAGTGAGTCAGTTGTTGTTCGCTGATGATACAGCGCTGGTGGCTGATTCATGTGAGAAACTGCAGAAGCTGGCGACTGAGGTTGGCAAAGTGTGTGAAAGAAGAAAGTTAAGATTAAATGTTAATAAGAGCAAGGTTATTAGGTACAGTAGGGTTGAGGGTCAAGTCAATTGGGAGGTAAGTTTGAATGGAGAAAACTGGAGGAAGAAAAGCTGGAGGGGGCGAAAATCCTGGGAGCCTTGAAGAATGTGTGGAAGTCGAGAACATTATCTCGGAAAGCAAAAATGGGTATGTTTGAAGGAATAGTGGTTCCAACAATGCTGTAAGGTTGCGAGGCGTGGGCTATGGATAGAGTTTTGCGCAGGAGGATTGATGTGCTGCAAATGAGATGTTTGAGGACAATGTGTTGTGTGAGGTGGTTTGATCGAGTAAGTAACGTAAGGGTAAAAGAGATGTGTGGAAATAAAAAGAGCGTGGTTGAGAGAGCAGAAGAGGGTGTTTTGAAATGGTTTGGGCACATGGAGAGAATGAGTGAGGAAAGATTGACCAAGAGGATATATGTGTCGGATGTGGAGGGAACGAGGAGAAGTGGGAGACCAAATTGGAGGTGGAAAGATGGAGTGAAAAAGATTTTGTGTGATCGGGGCCTGAATATGCAGGAGGGTGAAAGGAGGGCAAGGAATAGAGTGCATTGGATCGATGTGGTATACCGGGGTTGAGGTGCTGTCAGTGGATTGAATCAGGGCATGTGAAGCGTCTGGGGTAAACCATGGAAAGCTGTGTAGGTATTTATATTTGCGTGTGTGGACGTATGATTATACATGTGTATGGGGGTGGGTTGGGCCATCTATTTCGTCTGTTTCCTTGCGCTACCTCGGAAACGCGGGAGACAGAGGCAAAAAAAAAGAAGAAAAAAAAAAAAATATATATATATATATATATATATATATATATATATATATATATATATATATATATATATATATATATATTATCCCTGGGTATAGGGGAGAAAGAATACTTCCCACGTATTCCCTGCGTTTCGTAGAAGGCGACTAAAATGGGAGGGAGCGGGGCGATGGAAATCCTCCCCTCTTGTTTTTGTTTTTTTAATTTTCCAAAAGAAGGAACAGAGAAGGGGGCCAGGTGAGGATATTCCTTCAGAGGCCCAGTCCTCTGTTCTTAACGCTTCTTTGCTAACGCCGGCAAGGCAGCAGGCTTGGATGGTATTGCAGTGGAATTTATTAAAAAAGGGGGTGATTGTATTGTTGACTGGTTGGTAAGGTTATTTAATGTATGTATGACTCATGGTGAGGTGCCTGAGGATTGGCGGAATGCGTGCATAGTGCCATTGTACAAAGGCAAAGGGGATAAGAGTGAATGCTCAAATTACAGAGGTATAAGTTTGTTGAGTATTCCTGGTAAATTATATGGGAGGGTATTGATTGAGAGGGTGAAGGCATGTACAGAGCATCAGATTGGGGAAGAGCAGTGTGGTTTCAGAAGTGGTAGAGGATGTGTGGATCAGGTGTTTGCTTTGAAGAATGTATGTGAGAAATACTTAGAAAAGCAAATGGATTTGTATGTAGCATTTATGGATCTGGAGAAGGCATATGATAGAGTTGATAGAGATGCTCTGTGGAAGGTATTAAGAATATATGGTGTGGGAGGAAAGTTGTTAGAAGCAGTGAAAAGTTTTTATCGGGGATGTAAGGCATGTGTACGTGTAGGAAGAGAGGAAAGTGATTGGTTCTCAGTGAATGTAGGTTTGCGGCAGGGGTGTGTGATGTCTCCATGGTTGTTTAATTTGTTTATGGATGGGGTTGTTAGGGAGGTAAATGCAAGAGTCTTGGAAAGAGGGGCAAGTATGAAGTCTGTTGGGGATGAGAGAGCTTGGGAAGTGAGTCAGTTGTTGTTCGCTGATGATACAGCGCTGGTGGCTGATTCATGTGAGAAACTGCAGAAGCTGGTGACTGAGTTTGGTAAAGTGTGTGGAAGAAGAAAGTTAAGAGTAAATGTGAATAAGAGCAAGGTTATTAGGTACAGTAGGGTTGAGGGTCAAGTCAACTGGGAGGTGAGTTTGAATGGAGAAAAACTGGAGGAAGTGAAGTGTTTTAGATATCTGGGAGTGGATCTGGCAGCGGATGGAACCATGGAAGCGGAAGTGGATCATAGGGTGGGGGAGGGGGCGAAAATTCTGGGGGCCTTGAAGAATGTGTGGAAGTCGAGAACATTATCCCGGAAAGCAAAAATGGGTATGTTTGAAGGAATAGTGGTTCCAACAATGTTGTATGGTTGCGAGGCGTGGGCTATGGATAGAGTTGTGCGCAGGAGGATGGATGTGCTGGAAATGAGATGTTTGAGGACAATGTGTGGTGTGAGGTGGTTTGATCGAGTGAGTAACGTAAGGGTAAGAGAGATGTGTGGAAATAAAAAGAGCGTAGTTGAGAGAGCAGAAGAGGGTGTTTTGAAGTGGTTTGGACACATGGAGAGGATGAGTGAGGAAAGATTGACCAAGAGAATATATATGTCGGAGGTGGAGGGAGCAAGGAGAAGAGGGAGACCAAATTGGAGGTGGAAAGATGGAGTGAAAAAGATTTTGTGTGATCGGGGCCTGAACATGCAGGAGGGTGAAAGGAGGGCAAGGAATAGAGTGAATTGGAGCGATTTGGTATACCGGGGTTGACGTGCTGTCAGTGGATTGAATCAAGGCATGTGAAGCGTCTGGGGTAAACCATGGAAAGCTGTGTAGGTATGTATATTTGCGTGTGTGGATGTATGTATATACATGTGTATGGGGAGGGGTTGGGCCATTTCTTTCGTCTGTTTCCTTGCGCTACCTCGCAAACGCGGGAGACAGCGACAAAGTATAAAAAAAAAAATAAAAAAAAAAAAAAATATATATATATATATATATATATATATATATATATATGTATATATATATATATATAAATATATATAAATCCTCCCCTTCTTGTATTAACTTTCTAAAATGGGAAACAGAAGAAGGAGTCACGCGGGGAGTGCTCATCCTCCTCGAAGGCTCAGAGTGGGGTGCCTAAATGTGTGGATGTAACCAAGATGTGAAAAAAGGAGAGATAGGTAGTATGTTTGAGGAAAGGAACCTGGATGTTTTGGCTCTGAGTGAAACGAAGCTCAAGGGTAAAGGGGAAGAGTGGTTTGGGAATGTCTGGGGAGTAAAGTCAGGGGTTAGTGAGAGGACAAGAGCAAGGGAAGGAGTAGCAATACTCCTGAAACAGGAGTTGTGGGAGTATGTGATAGAGTGTAAGAAAGTAGATTCTCGATTAATATGGATAAAACTGAAAGTTGATGGAGAGAGGTGGGTGATTATTGGTGCATATGCACCTGGGCATGAGAAGAAAGATCAAGAGAGGCAAGTGTTTTGGGAGCAGCTGAATGAGTGTGTTAGTGGTTTTGATGCACGAGACCGGGTTATAGTGATGGGTGATTTGAATGCAAAGGTGAGTAATGTGGCAGTTGAGGGAATAATTGGTATACATGGGGTGTTCAGTGTTGTAAATGGAAATGGTGAAGAGCTTGTTGATTTATGTGCTGAAAAAGGACTGATGATTTTGAATACCTGGTTTAAAAAGCGAGATATACATAAGTATACTTATGTAAGTAGGAGAGATGGCCAGAGAGCGCTATTGGATTACGTGTTGATTGACAGGCGTGCGAAAGAGAGACTTTTGGATGTTAATGTGCTGAGAGGTGCAACTGGAGGGATGTCTGATCATTATCTTGTGGAGGCTAAGGTGAAGATTTGTATGGGTTTTCAGAAAAGAAGAGTGAATGTTGGGGTGAAGAGGATGGTGAGAGTAAGTGAGCTTGAGAAGGAGACTTGTGTGAGGAAGTACCAGGAGAGACTGAGTACAGAATGGAAAAAGGTGAGAACAATGGAAGTAAGGGGAGTGGGGGAGGAATGGGATGTATTTAGGGAATCAGTGATGGATTGCGCAAAAGATGCTTGTGGCATGAGAAGAGTGGGAGGTGGGTTGATTAGAAAGGGTAGTGAGTGGTGGGATGAAGAAGTAAGAGTATTAGTGAAAGAGAAGAGAGAGGCATTTGGACGATTTTTGCAGGGAAAAAATGCAATTGAGTGGGAGATGTATAAAAGAAAGAGACAGGAGGTCAAGAGAAAGGTGCAAGAGGTGAAAAAAAGGGCAAATGAGAGCTGGGGTGAGAGAGTATCATTAAATTTTAGGGAGAATAAAAAGATGTTCTGGAAGGAGGTAAATAAAGTGCGTAAGACAAGGGAGCAAATGGGAACTTCAGTGAAGGGCGCAAATGGGGAGGTGAAAACAAGTAGTGGTGATGTGAGAAGGAGATGGAGTGAGTATTTTGAAGGTTTGTTGAATGTGTTTGATGATAGAGTGGCAGATATAGGGTGTTTTGGTCGAGGTGGTGTGCAAAGTGAGAGGGTTAGGGAAAATGATTTGGTAAACAGAAAAGAGGTAGTGAAAGATTTGCGGAAGATGAAAGCCGGCAAGGCAGCAGGTTTGGATGGTATTGCAGTGGAACTTATTAAAAAAGGGGGTGACTGTATTGTTGACTGGTTGGTAAGGTTATTTAATGTATGTATGACTCATGGTGAGGTGCCTGAGGATTGGCGGAATGCGTGCATAGTGCCATTGTACAAAGGCAAAGGGGATAAGAGTGAGTGCTCAAATTACAGAGGTATAAGTTTGTTGAGTATTCCTGGTGAATTATATGGGAGGGTATTGATTGAGAGGGTGAAGGCATGTACAGAGCATCAGATTGGGAAGAGCAGTGTGGTTTCAGAAGTGGTAGAGGATGTGTGGATCAGGTGTTTACTTTGAAGAATGTATGTGAGAAATACTTAGAAAAGCAAATGGATTTGTATGTAGCATTTATGGATCTGGAGAAGGCATATGATAGAGTTGATAGAGATGCTCTGTGGAAGGTATTAAGAATATATGGTGTGGGTGGAAAGTTGTTAGAAGCAGTGAAAAGTTTTTATCGAGGATGTAAGGCATGTGTACGTGTAGGAAGAGAGGAAAGTGATTGGTTCTCAGTGAATGTAGGTTTGCGGCAGGGGTGTGTGATGTCTCCATGGTTGTTTAATTTGTTTATGGATGGGGTTGTTAGGGAGGTAAATGCAAGAGTTTTGGAAAGAGGGGCAAGTATGAAGTCTGTTGGGGAAGAGAGAGCTTGAGAAGTGAGTCAGTTGTTGTTCGCTGATGATAAAGCGCTGGTGGTAGATTCATGTGAGAAACTGCAGAAGCTGGTGACTGAGTTTGGTAAAGTGTGTGGAAGAAGAAAGTTAAGAGTAAATGTGAATAAGAGCAAGGTTATTAGGTACAGTAGGGTTGAGGGTCAAGTCAATTGGGAGGTGAGTTTGAATGGAGAAAAACTGGAGGAAGTGAAGTGTTTTAGATATCTGGGAGTGGATCTGGCAGCGGATGGAACCATGGAAGCGGAAGTGGATCATAGGGTGGGGGAGGGGGCGAAAATTCTGGGGGCCTTGAAGAATGTGTGGAAGTCGAGAACATTATCTCGGAAAGCAAAAATGGGTATGTTTGAAGGAATAGTGGTTCCAACAATGTTGTATGGTTGCGAAGCGTGGGCTATGGATAGAGTTGTGCGCAGGAGGATGGATGTGCTGGAAATGAGATGTTTGAGGACAATGTGTGGTGTGAGGTGGTTTGATCGAGTGAGTAACGTAAGGGTAAGAGAGATGTGTGGAAATAAAAAGAGCGTGGTTGAGAGAGCAGAAGAGGGTGTTTTGAAGTGGTTTGGGCACATGGAGAGGATGAGTGAGGAAAGATTGACCAAGAGGATATATGTGTCGGAGATGGAGGGAACAAGGAGAAGAGGGAGACCAAATTGGAGGTGGAAGGATGGAGTGAAAAAGATTTTGTGTGATCGGGGCCTGAACATGCAGGAGGGTGAAAGGAGGGCAAGGAATAGAGTGAATTGGAGCGATGTGGTATACCGGGGTTGACGTGCTGTCAGTGGATTGAATCAAGGCATATGAAGCGTCTGGGGTAAACCATGGAAAGCTGTGTAGGTATGTATATTTGCGTGTGTGGACGTATGTATATACATGTGTATGGGGGGGGGGCCATTTCTTTCGTCTGTTTCCTTGCGCTACCTCGCAAACGCGGGAGACAGCGACAAAGTATAATAAATAAAAAAGAAAATATATATATATATATATATATATATATATATATATATATATATATATATATATATATATATATATATATTTATATATACATCTATTTTTAATTTTTTTTCTTCTTTTTTCATACTATTCACCATTTCCCGCGTTAGCGAGTTAGCGTTAAGAAGAGAGGACTGAGCCTTTGAGGGAATATCCTCAATTGGCCCCCCTTCTCTGTTTATTCTTTTGGAAAAGTTAAAACGAGAACGGGCGATTTCCAGCCCCCGCTGCCTTCTCTTTTAGTTGCCTTCTACAACACACAGAGAATACGTGGGAAGTATTCTTTTTCCCCTATACCCAGGGATAATATATATATATATATATATATATATATATATATATATATATATATATATATATATATATATATATATATATATATATATATATATATATATATATATATATATATATATATATATATATATATATATATATGTATATATATATATATATATATATATATATATATATATATATATATATATATATATATATATATATATATATATATATATATATATATATATATATATATATATATATATAATATATATATATACATATATATATATATATATATATATATATATATATATATATATATATATATATATATATATATATATATATATATATATATATATAAATATATATATATATCATAAGCTTCAGTGGAAAATAACGTATTGTGGACGGTGGACTGGGCAGTATTTAAACAATGATGTATTTCCGTCACTGTCAATATTTGCTATTTACTTCATATAACAGAGGTCATGGGAGTTTGTTTTTAGTGTTTGTATTTGTTTATATTGTGTGTCCTGCTTGTTCAGTGTTTGCTTTTGTATGCAGGTGTATGATTTTGTCAGTGTTTTTCTTTGTCTTTCAGATGTGTGTCGGAGTCTCTGTGAATCTATGAATATGATGGCATATGCATATATGTGTGGGCGTTTGCGTGAGCGTATGTCCAAATCTAGATGTGAGCTAGGGAATAGAACGGTGGCAGAGTTTTTGTTTACTTGCTATTTGCATGTGAGTTTAGATGTGTTACTTTATTTCCATTTTTGCTTTTGTAGTCTAAAGTTCACATTCTTTGTGTGTGTGTGTATGTGTGTGTGTGTGTGTGTGTGTGTGTGTGTGTGTGTGTGTGTGTGTGTGTGTGTGTGTGTGTGTGTGTGTTTGCGTGTTTGTGTATGTGTTCAATGAGTTAGGGAGACAGAGACGTGTGCTTGTAGCTGTAGGCTTCTTATCTCTGGCACCGTCTCTGCCTACCTCTCGTCACCTCGCCAACGCAGTATCCACTTACCCACTCTGTATCCCGTCCCAGCATCTCATCACCTCACCGTAGATCATATAGACGCCCTCGAGACCGAAAAGGCATTTTTCATCTTTTTCCTTTCGGATTTGCCTGGAACATTATGTTATGAAATATCTTTTCAACACACTCATAGCTTTAGACAGATCCTCTGCTCTTTCAGCCATTACAAAATTATTGTCTTCCTATAGGGACACGCATTCTAAACTCTCCTTTTCCTATACCTATGCTTGCAATCAGAGCCATCACCTTCCTTACAATACAGTCTAATAGTTGTATTCTAAAGTCTCTCTCGTGAAAGCGATTGACATATTGCAGTCAACCCTTTCGGCTCGAACTTTCTTTATAATTAAGTCACCATGGTGCTGGGTTTGAATTCCCTCTGTGTGCTGAACAAGTTTATCAGCCAGCGACTGAATTCTTATGGTTCAGTTGGTCATCCTGTCTCGTCTGAAAAGACAAGCAGCATTCGGTTGAAAACCACAAGAAAAACTGATGATATTCTCTCTCTCTCTCTCTCTCTCTCTCTCTCTCTCTCTCTCTCTCTCTGAAGAATGAAGAGTAGATAAGATAAGATACTCACTTAGGATGTGTAAAGTGGTAAGTGTAAGCATTCCGATACCCATCTACGCTGTATGGTGAATCGCGGCGAACGCAGGAGATTGGATGAACACATCCGCTGAATGAAACATCGGACAATTGCGCAGAGAAAAGAGGGAAAATCGAAACGCTCATATAAGTGATCTGAACGAACCCATCCTACATCATATGTAGGTAATAGATTTGGACATGTTGGCTATGAGTCAGGTGGGACTCAAAGAATATTCAATATTTTTTAGTTCTATGTTTGTATTGTACTATGAATTTTCTCCTAGATAAAGTTTCTTTTTACGTTGTATACCATGGAAAATACACATGACAAGTTAGATTTTGTATGAATGATAAAGTATTTGTTAATATCATTAATATTATCATTACTATCATTATCATTATCATTACTTTATAATTATTATTATCATTATTATTATTATTATAATTATCATTATTATTATTATCATTATTATTATTATTATTATCATTATTATTATTATTATTGTTATTATTATTATTATTATTATGATTATTATTATTATCATTATTATCATTATTATTTTATTATTATCATTATCATTATTATCATTATTATTATTATTATCATTATTGTTATTATTATTATTATTATTATTATTATTATTATTATTATTATTATTATTATTATTATTATTATTATTATTATCATTATCATTATTATCATTATTATCATTATCGTTATTTCTCGAAAAGTTAGAATGGCCTTTCAGTTCGAGGGCAAGGAATGATTTCATTCATTACACTTTGCCTCACCAGTACTCTTGAGATCTTGTACATGAACCATGACAATGAAAAGTAAATTATGAAAACACAATAATCCTATTCTATCCTAATTTAAGAATAGGTCTATATATATCGAGTATGTATACTCAAGCTTCCTTGGAAACTTATCTGAAAATATTAGCTTTAAAAAAATGTATATAGCCATGCAGTGAATATCAAGGCATCAGTATAGTTGTGTATTTAAAGGAAACTAAACAATGTACTGTTATGATGGTCAAAGGAAAAGTCCTCATTAATCATTTGAACAAACGCATTAGCTCCTCTACCTCTACTTTAGAAAGGCTTCTAAACTCCACATGAAATCCTAACAGTAATTTTTTAAAGATGTTTTTAGGAACTAAAACACCGTAGAAAATATACAGTTAATCATGTTCTTCCTCTGGAGGTTAGAATTATTATCTTTACATGTGTTGGTAATAAATGATTCCACTACGTCTTTTACAACTGACTCAGTCATCAACTTGATTTTCATAGCAACACATTTCCATCTGATGGTTATGGATATAGTATGAATGATTATCATAACCAATATCGCGTCCGTCAGTGGTTGTTTATATAAAATTCCGTGGTGTATCGGTTAGCGTTGCTGACCGTGATGCATTCACGAGCCACCCAGGATCAAGTGCATAGGTTCGAAACCGGGTTGTGGCAGTCGATAAACAGTCATCCCAGCTGTTCATTCACGCCCAGGGGTTGGTCGACAAATGGGTACCTGGCTCAGGGTAGAATATGTATGTATATATATATATATATATATATATATATATATATATATATATATATATATATTTATATATATGTATATAATTATTTATTTATTTACTTTGCTTTGTCGCTGTCTCCCGCGGTAGCGAGGTAGCGCAAGGAAACAGACGAAATAATGTCCCAACCCATCCACACACACATGTATATACATACAATTCCGCACACGCAAATATACATACCTATACATCTCAATGTACACATATATATACATACATAGACATACACATATATACACATGTACATAATTCATACTGTCTGCCTTTATTCATTCCCATCGCCACCTCGCCACACAAGAAATAACTACGCCCTTCCCCGGCATGTGCGCGAGGTAGCGCTAGGAAAAGACAACAAGGGCCACATTCGTTCACACTCAGTCTCTAGCTGTCATGTATAATGCACTGAAACCACAGCTCCCTTTCCACATCCAGGCCCCACAGAACTTTCCATGGATTACCCCAAACGCTTCGTTTGCCCTGGTTCAATCCAGTGATAGCAGGTCGACCCCGGTATACCATATCGTTCCAATTCACTCTATTCCTTGCCCGCCTTTCACCCTCCTGCATGTTCAGGCCCCGATCACTCAAAATCTTTTTCACTCCATCTCTCCACCTACAATTTGTTCTCCCACTTCTCCTCCTTCCCTAAACCTTTGACACATATATCCTCTTTGTTAATCTTTCCTCATTTATTCTCTCCATGTGACCAAACCATTTCAAAACACCCTCTTCTGCTCTCTCAACCACACTCTTTTTATTACCACACATCTCTCTTACCCTATTATTACTTACTCGATCAAACCACCTCACACCACATATTGTCCCCAAACATCTTATTTCCAGCACATCCACACTCCTCCGCACAACTCTATCCATAGCCGACTCCTCGTAACCATATAACTTGCTGGAACCACTATTTCTTCAAACTTACCCATTTTTGCCTTCCACACATTTTTTAACGCTTCAAGAACTTTCGCCCCTCCCCCACCCTATGATTCACTTCCGCTTCCATGGTTCCATCCGCTGCCAAATCCACTCCCAGATATCTAAAACACTTCACTTCCTCCAGTTTTTCTCCATTCAAACTTACCTACCATTCGATTTGTCCCTCAACCCTACTGTACCTAATAACCTTGCTCTTATTCATATTTACTCTCAGCTTTCTTCTCTAACACACTTTACCAAATTCAGTAACCAGCATCTCCAGTTTCTCACACGAATCAGCCACCAGCGTTGTATCATCAGCGAACAACAACTGACTCACTTCCCAAGCTCTCTGATCCACAACAGACTGCATACTTGCCCCTCTTTCAAAGATTCTTGCATTCACCTCCCTAACAACCCCATCCATAAAAAGATTAACAACCATGGAGACATCACACACCCCTGCCGCAAAACAACATTCACTGAGAACCAATCAATTTCCTCTCTTCCTAAACATACACATGACTTACATCCTCGATAAAAACTTTTCACTGCTTCTAACAACTTGCCCCCCCCCCTCCACACCTTATATTCTTAATACCTTCCACAGAGCATTTCTATCAACTCTATTATATGCCTTCTCCAGATCCATAAATGCTACATACAAATCGATTTGCTTTTCTAAGTATTTCTCACATACATTCTTCAAAGCAAACACCTGATTCACACATCTACCACTTCTGAACCCACACTGCTCTTCCCAAGCTGATGCTCTGTACATGCCTTCACCGTCTCAATCAATACTCTCCCATATAATTTCCCAGGAATACTCAACAAACTTATACCTCTGTGATTTGAGCATTCACTTTTATCCCCTTTGCCTTTGTACAATGGCACTATGCAAGCATTCCTACAGTCCTCAGGCACCTCACCATGAGTCATCCATACATTGAATAACCTTACCAACCAGTCAACAATACAGTCACCCACTTTTTTTAATAAATTCCTCTGCAATACCATCCAAACACCGCTGCCTTGCCTGCTTTCATCTTCTGCAAAGCTTATACTACCTCTTCTCTAGCAAATAATTTTCCCTATCCCTCAGACTTTGCACACCAGCTCGACCAAAACATCCTATATCTGCCACTCTATCATCAAACACATTCAACAAATCTTCAAAATACTCACTTCATCTTCTCACATCACCACTACTTGTTATAAGCTCCCCATTAGCCCCCTTCACTGAAGTTCCCATTTTATTCATTGTCTTACGCACTTTATTTACCTCCTTCCAAAACATCTCTTTATTCTCCCTGAAATGTAATGATATTCTCCCACCCCAACTCTCATTTGCCCTCCTTTTCACCTCTTGCACCTTTCTCTTGACCTCCTGCCTCTTTTTTTTTTTTTTACATCTTCCACTCATTTGCATTATTTCCCTGCAAAACTCGTCCAAATGCCTCTCTCTTCTCTTTCACTAATGATCTTACTTCTTCATCCCACCGCTCACTACCCTTTCTAATATGCCCACCTCCCAAGCTTCTCATACCACAAGCATCTTTTGCGAAAGCTATCACTGATTCCCTAAAAACATCCCATTCCTCCCCACTCACCTTACGTCCTTTGTTCTCACCTTTTCCCATTCTGTACCCAGTCTCTCCTGGTACTTCCTCACACAAGTCTCCTTCCCAAGCTCACTTACTCTCACCACTCTCTTCACCCCAACATTCTCTCTTTTTTTCTGAAAACCTCACAAATCTTCACCTTCACCTCTACAAGATAATGATCACACATCCCTCCAGTTGCACCGAAAAGACTCTCTTTCGCGCACCTATCAATTAGCACGTAATCCAATAACGCTCTCTGGCTATCTCTCCTACTTACATAAGTATATTTATGTATATCTCTCTTTTAAACTAGGTACTCCCAATCACCAGTCCTTTTTCAGCACATAAATCTACAAGCTCTTCATCATTTCCATTTACAACACTGAACACCCCTTGTACACCAATTATTCCCTCAACTGCCTCATTACTCACCTTTGCATTGAAAACACCCATCACTATAACCCGGTCTCGTGAATCAAAACTACTAGCACACTCACTCAGCTGCTCCCAAAACACTTGCCTCTCATGATCTTTCTTCTCATGCCCAGGTGCATATGCACCAATAATCACCCATTTCTCTCCATTTACTCTCGGTTTTACCCATATCAACCTAGAGTTTACTTTCTTGCACTCTATTACATACTCCCACCACTCCTGTTTCAGGAGTACTGCTACTCCTTCACTTACTCTTGTCTTCTCACTAACCCCTGAATTTACTCCCAAGACATTCCCAAACCACTCTTCCCCTTTACCATTGATCCTCGTTTCACTCAAAGCCAAAACATCCAGATTAATTTCCTCAAACATACTACCTATCGCTCCTATTTTTCTCATCTTGATTACATCCAGACACACATTTAAACACCCCAATCTGAGACTTCGAGGAGGATGAGCACTCCTCGCGTGACTACTTTTTCTTTTTCCCCTTTTAGAAAGTTAAAATACATGGAGGGGAGGGTTTCCAGCCCCTCGCTCCCGTCTCCTTTAGTCGCTTTCTACGACACGTGAGGAATGCGTGGGAAGTATTCTTTCTCCCCTATCCTTAGGGATATATATTTATATATATATATATATATATATATATATATATATATATATATATGTATATATATATATATATATATATATATATATATATATATATATATATATATATATATATATATATATATATATATATTATATATACATATATATATATATATATATATATATATATATATATATATATATATATATATATATATATATATATATATATATATATATATATATATATATATATATATATATATATATATATATATATATATATATATATATATATATATATATATATATATATACATATATATATATATATATATATATATATATATATATATATATATATATATGTATATATATATATACTCTCATTTGCCCTTTTTTTCACCTCTTGCACCTTTCTCTTGACCTCCTGTCTCTTTCTTTTCTACGTCTCCCACTCAATTGCATTTTTTCCCTGCAAAAATCGTCCAAATGCCTCTCTCTTCTCTTTCACTAATACTCTTACTTCTTCATCCCACCACTCACTACCCTTTCTAATCAACCCACCTCCCACTCTTCTCATGCCACAAGCATCTTTTGCGCAATCCATCACTGATTCCCTAAATACATCCCATTCCTCCCCCACTCCCCTTACTTCCATTGTTCTCACCTTTTTCCATTCTGTACTCAGTCTCTCCTGGTACTTCCTCACACAGGTCTCCTTCCCAAGCTCACTTACTCTCACCACCCTCTTCACCCCAACATTCACTCTTCTTTTCTGGAAACCCATACAAATCTTCACCTTAGCCTCCACAAGATAATGATCAGACATCCCTCCAGTTGCACCTCTCAGCACATTAACATCCAGAAGTCTCTCTTTCGCACGCCTGTCAATTAACACGTAATCCAATAACGCTCTCTGGCCATCTCTCCTACTTACATAAGTATACTTATGTATATCTCGCTTTTTAAACCAGGTATTCCCAATCATCAGTCCTTTTTCAGCACATAAATCTACAAGCTCTTCACCATTTCCATTTACAACACTGAACACCCCATGTATACCAATTATTCCCTCAACTGCCACATTACTCACCTTTGCATTCAAATCACCCATCACTATAACCCGGTCTCGTGCATCAAAACCACTAACACACTCATTCAGCTGCTCCCAAAACACTTGCCTCTCTTGATCTTTCTTCTCATGCCCAGATGCATATGCACCAATAATCACCCACCTCTCTCCATCAACTTTCAGTTTTACCCATATTAATCGAGAATTTACTTTCTTACACTCTATCACATACTCCCACAACTCCTGTTTCAGGAGTATTGCTACTCCTTCCCTTGCTCTTGTCCTCTCACTAACCCCTGACTTTACTCCCCAGACATTCCCAAACCACTCTTCCCCTTTACCCTTGAGCTTCGTTTCACTCAGAGCCAAAACATCCAGGTTCCTTTCCTCAAACATACTACCTATCTCTCCTTTTTTCACATCTTGGTTACATCCACACACATTTAGGCACCCCACTCTGAGCCTTCGAGGAGGATGAGCACTCCCCGCGTGACTCCTTCTTCTGTTTCCCATTTTAGAAAGTTAATACAAGGAGGGGAGGATTTCTGGCCCCCCGCTCCCGTCCCCTCTAGTCGCTT
Source organism: Panulirus ornatus (assembly GCF_036320965.1). Classification (NCBI taxonomy): domain Eukaryota; kingdom Metazoa; phylum Arthropoda; class Malacostraca; order Decapoda; family Palinuridae; genus Panulirus; species Panulirus ornatus. The sequence goes on along the minus strand of NC_092238.1, from coordinate 42,769,184 downwards.
TCTACGACACGCGAGGAATACGTGGGAAGTATTCTTTCACCCCTATCCCCAGGGATAATATACATATATATATACATATACACATACACACACATACACATACATACGCACATATACACACACACACATACATATATATACATATGAAAAATGTAAGAAACAATTTAGAAAACTGAAACTTCTAGCTTGAAATGAATGAAAAAAATGAATGTCACATAATGGTTCAACCTCTGGCTATGGAAAAAAGAAAATGTATAATTTATTTACACAAACGTCAATAGCAGATTTCATCAATTTAACCACTGTATCAATAAGCTTCAATGTCTAAGCTACATTTTTCTCCAATTTCACTATTTTCCTTCACATTTTCACTTGTGTCTGAAGGTTCTACTTCAAGAGTGATTGTTTTTCCAGTAAGGGTCTTCACATCTTGGTTACATCCACACACATTTAGGCACCCCACTCTGAGCCTTCGAGGAGGATGCTTTACTTGTGGTGCTGACTTCCCGTAAACGGTGGCTTGTGTGAGAGCAGCAGTTCCTAAGGTCCGGTTACATCCGCTCTTCTCTTTTCACACTCGTATTTCTCGGCGTCTTCGTTTGGTTCTCCCTTACTTTGTTGGAGACGGTGTATATATGTATATATATATATATATATATATATATATATATATATATATATATATATATATATATATATATATATATATGGAGAAGGCATATGATAGAGTTGATAGAGTTGCTCTGTGGAAGGTATTAAGAATATATGGTGTGGGAGGCAAGTTGTTAGAAGCAGTGAAAAGTTTTTATCGATGATGTAAGGCATGTGTACGTGAAGGAAGAGAGGAAAGTGATTGGTTCTCAGTGAATGTAGGTTTGCGGCAGGGGTGTGTGATGTCTCCATGGTTGTTTAATTTGTTTATGGATGGGGTTGTTAGGGAGGTGAATGCAAGAGTTTTGGAAAGAGGGGCAAGTATGAAGTCTGTTGGGGATGAGAGAGCTTGGGAAGTGAGTCAGTTGCTGTTCGCAGATGATACAGCGCTGGTGGCTGATTCATGTGAGAAACTGCAGAATCTGGTGACTGAGTTTGGTAAAGTGTGTGAAAGAAGAAAGTTAAGAGTAAATGTGAATAAGAGCAAGGTTATTAGGTACAGTAGGGTTGAGGGTCAAGTCAATTGGGAGGTGAGTTTGAATGGAGAAAAACTGGAGTAAGTGAAGTGTTTTAGATATCTGGGTGTGGATCTGGCAGCGGATGGAACCATGGAAGCGGAAGTGGATCATAGGGTGGGGGAGGGGGCGAAAATTCTGGGAGCCTTGAAGAATGTGTGGAAGTCGAGAACATTATCTCGGAAAGCAAAAATGGGTATGTTTGAAGGAATAGTGGTTCCAACAATGTTGTATGGTTGCGAGGCGTGGGCTATGGATAGAGTTGTGCGCAGGAGGATGGATGTGCTGGAAATGATATGTTTGAGGACAATGTGTGGTGTGAGGTGGTTTGATCGAGTAAGTAACGTAAGGGTAAGAGAGATGTGTGGAAATAAAAAGAGCGTGGTTGAGAGAGCAGAAGAGGGTGTTTTGAAATGGTTTGGGCACATGGAGAGAATGAGTGAGGAAAGATTGACCAAGAGGATATATGTGTCGGAGGTGGAGGGAACGAGGAGAAGAGGGAGAACAAATTGGAGGTGGAAAGATGGAGTGAAAAAGATTTTGTGTGATCGGGGCCTGAACATGCAGGAGTGTGAAAGGAGGGCAAGGAATAGAGTGAATTGGAGCGATGTGGTATACCGGGGTTGACGTGCTGTCAGTAGATTGAGTCAAGGCATGTGAAGCGTCTGGGGTAAACCATGGAAAGCTGTGTAGGTATGTATATTTGCGTGTGTGGACGTATGTATATACATGTGTATGGGGGTGGGTTGGGCCATTTCTTTCGTCTGTTTCCTTGCGCTACCTCACAAACGCGGGAGACAGCGACAAAGCAAAAAAAAAAAAAATATATATATATATATATATATATATATATATATATATATATATATATATATATATATATATATATATATATATATATATATATATATATATATTCCTACGGGGAAGACCAGTGTGGTTCCAGAAGTGGTAGAGGATGTGTGGATCAGGTGTTTGCTTTGAAGAATGTATGTGAGAAATACTTTAAAAAGCAAACGGATTTGTATGTAGCATTTGTGGATCTGGAGAAGGCATATGATAAAGTTGATACTGATGCTCTGTGGAGGGTACTAAGAATATATGGTGTGGGAGGCAAGTTGTTGGAAGCAGTGAAAAGTTTTTATCGAGGATGTAAGGCATGTGTAAGTGTAGTAAAAGAGGAAAGTGATTGGTTCTCAGTGAATGTAGGTTTGCGGTAGGGTGTGATGTCTCCATGGTTGTTTAATTTGTTTATGGATGGGGTTGTTAGGGAGGTGAATGCAAGAGTTTTGGAAAGAGGGGCAAGTATGCAGTCTGTTGTGGATGAGAGAGCTTGGGAAGTGAGTCAGTTGTTGTTCGCTGATGATACAGCGCTGTTGGCTGATTCATGTGAGAAACTGCAGAGGCTGGTGACTGAGTTTGGTAAAGTGTGTGAAAGAAGAAAATTGAGAGTAAATGTGAATAAAAGCAAGGTTATTAGGTACACTAGGGTTGAGGGTCAAGTCAATTAGGAGGTAAGGTTAAATGGAGAAAAACTGGAGGAAGTAAAGTGTTTTAGATATCTGGGAGTGGATCTGGCAGCGGTTGGAACCATGGAAGTGGAAGTGAATCATAGGGTGGGGGAGGAGGCGAAAATCCTGGGAGCCTTGAAGAATGTGTGGAAGTCGAGAACATTTTCTCCGAAAGCAAAAATGGCTATGTTTGAAGGAGTAGTGCTTCCAACAATGTTGTATGGTTGCGAGGCGTGGGCTATGGATAGAGTTGTGCGCAGGAGGGTGGATGTTCTGGAAATGAGATGTTTGAGGACAATATGTGGTGTGAGGTGGTTTGATCGAGTAATTAATGTAAGGGTAAGAGAGATGCGTGGAAATAAAAAGAGCGTGGTTGAGAGAGCAGAAGAGTGTGTTTTTAAATGGTTTGGGCACATGGAGAGAATGAGTGAGGATAGATTGACCAAGAGTATATATGTGTCGGAGGTGGAGGGAACGAGGAGAAGTGGGCGACCAAATTGGAGGTGGAAAGATGGAGTAAAAAAGATTTTGAGTGATCGGGGCCTGAACATGCAAGAGGGTGAAAGGCTGGCAAGGAATAGAGTGAATTGGATCGATGTGGTATACCGGGGTTGACGTGTTGTCAATGGATTGAATCAGGGCATGTGAAGCGTCTGGGGTAAACCATGGAAAGTTGTGTTGGGCCTGGATGTGGAATGGGAGCTGTGGTTTCGGGCATTATTGCTTGACAGCTAGAGACTGAGTGTGAACGATTGTGGCCTTTGTTTTCTTTTCCTAGCGCTACCTCGCACGCAGGAGGGGGGAGGGGGATGTTATTCCATGTGCGGCGAGGTGGCGATGGAAATGAATAAAGGCAGACAGTGTGAATTGTGTGAATGTGTATATATGTATGTGTCTGTGTGTGTATATATATATGTGTTCATTGAGATGTATGGGTATGTATATGTGCGTGTGTGGACGTGTATGTATATTCATGTGTATGGGGATGGTTGGCCCATTTCTTTCGTCTGTTTCCTTGCGCTACCTCGCAAACGCGGGAGACAGCGACAAAGCAAAATAAAATAAAATATAACAATATATACATATATATATATATATATATATATATATATATATATATATATATATATATATATATATATATATATATATATATATATATATATATATATATATCTATATATAATTTTTTTCTTTTCGCCATATCCCGCATTAGCAAGGTAGCGCTAAGAACAGAGGATTTTGCCTTTGAGGGAATATCCTCACCCGGTCCCCTTCTCTGTTCCTTCTTTTGGAAAATCAAAAAAACGCGTAATGCACTGGAAACCTGTCTTAATCTTATACAGTTTCATATTGCTTACGTCTAACAGTAAAACCTTTTGCATCCTGTCTTACATATAACCAATTACAGTTTTTGCAAGGGCTGTGTTTACAGGTAGATTATTCAGTCACTGGATTAGTTCTATTTGGTGTTAGATTCGTCGTGCATGACATGGGCTACTCTAATTCTAACAGCTCGTCCCTCCAAGATGGAAGGGACTTTACAATATAATGCTAACCAGAGACGAGGTGAGGTCCTACAGGCTACCCCAGTCAAGCAGATTCCTCGTCCCTTAGATCAATGTTGAGCGTCAGCAGCTTCACTAAGCTGATGGACTTGATGCCATCACTTTGACAGAGCCACCTCAGCCGGACACGTGACTGAGCGACTCTGAGATCCATAGGGCCGACCCCATGGTGTTCCTCTGGATCATATCCGACACAAACACTTGACTGAGAGAACCGAGAAGTGGATACTGCCAGGCGCAGCTGAAGAGGGTTGGGCAAAGGAGCACATTCTTTTAGAACCATCGCACACAGACAGGAATCAAAATTTAACAGAACTTTCACCGGTATCACTGAACACAATACTTTAGTCAAGAGTAACAAATAAGTCAACTTAGGATAAAGGAATAACTATCGAATTACATTTTGAATCTTACGTTGCTGTAGTTTCATTCGCAATTAAGCATGAAATAGCCAAAGGTTGCAAGTAATTAAGATATCATATCATTCGTGTGAGATTCCATTGAATACTAATCATAGGGTTCTATAAGGATCATCACTAGAGTCACTGATACATTAGTGTGCGAGATGCAGAGAGTCATACACGAGATTCAAAGAGAAATACTTATGAATTTGTCATGTGAGTTGAGTGGCGTAAAAATGACAATGGTAGACTGTAAAGGCAGTATTCATCAAGCCTATTCTCATGCGTGTCCTTGGTGTTGCTTTTAACTACTGTAACAAGTGTGTGTGTGTGTGTGTGTGTGTGTGTGTGTGTGTGTGTGTGTGTGTGTCTGTGTCTGTGTGTTTGTTTGTGTGCGTACACAAGAGTAAAGACCTGGTATTCACATAAAAAGTTGTGATACAAGGCAACACGAGTGTAAAACTCTTCCACTAAAACAAACAGTCATCACACACACACAGACACACACACACACACAGACACACACACACACACACACACACACACACACACACACACACACACACACACACACACACACAAGCTAATCTGTCTCTTTGGCAGAAGTTTAATCATTGTCCCATTTCCTATGTCACTTCCTTTCACACAGTATCCAATAACCTTGATGGGTATGACAGGAACTCTAAGGCTCTAGGCACATATATAAAGGGTTTCTAAGCTCTCTTGACGTTTACAAAATATATAATACCCTGCCTCTGACGAGCCGCACAGAATTTTCATATCCTTATATAAGTCAGAGGAAAAATGAATTCATAACACAATCATGAGGATTTATATGGAGTTTACTACTGTACTCTCTTATCGAATTTACTTATTAATTTGATGAAGGCTACGGAAAAGAGATGTGCATTACGATATAATTATGTTCCTTCTTGTATAATGATGTATAGTATTCCTGTATGACAATACATAGTTAGAATAGAGTCGCATTATCTCCGAAAACTATTTGGTTATAGTGAGATGATATAGGCGTCTTCTTGATATAGAAATGAGGGAGTACATGGAAGTACAGGAAAAAAACATATAGCAGGAAACCTGTTAGTTTATAGCGTGGTTATACAGTGAGAGGTTCCTACCTGACTGTTAGAATACTATGCTTCTTTTCGTTAACCATTTCTAATTTCCTTTAGATAGATGTCTGATAGTTTTTTTTGTCTCCGAAATATGTTTTCATGTCCTACATCATGAGTTAGTTTAATCCATTCCTCATTTACTCTGTCAGCAAAATAACTTCTTCCTACATCTGAACTGCATCATTATCCAGTAAAATTCCTTCCCTTAAATCTACTTTTCCGGTGATCTTGTATCTGATATTTCAATAATCCTGTTTTCTTAAGTGCGTCTCATAGCCTGAGTTTTTAAGCGAAGATAATTTGATTTGTTCAAGATGTTTGGCGTTTGGCTGATTTTGTCTCAATATTATAATGATAATTCTTTATTGGGTTCCCTTAAGCTCTTCTGTGTCTTTTTGGTACTTTGAAGACTAACATTACATAACATAATTTGTTTTGTTATTCAACGGGGACTTTCAATATGTAATACTTGTCTATGATCCCTCATATTTTGTTTACTTTTGTACTCGTATCTAGACATTGTTTTATATATCATAAATTTTTAGATATAAGTATCCAAAGTCCTTCATTTCAGCCATTTTTGATAGGTATTTCCCAAACATTTTCTCTGACTTATTCATGATGGACCAACTGCTGGTATATGTTAAGTTTACAATGATTAACATTAATTCCTATTTACCATGACTCGGACCACTAAGATAGCCTGACATTAACTGGAATTAAGTTTTACTCGTAGAAATGTTTGTAAGTTTATTATAAGTTACTCAGGCATGATCTTTTATTCTGAAATCTACGTCCTTCTTTCATTACTCTATTATCATGTTCCAAAATACTATAATTCCGAGTGAGTGCTTCTTATCTCTATCTTCAAACACTTATGTGACATTTGTGATCTTTCAAGCACTGGAAAACTTGCCGTCATCTAGCGATTTATGGAACATTTCTCTCAGCAGTTACATCATCTGCTTAAAGACCACTCTCAAGACTTTAAGGAATATACTATCTTGATCAATTGACATTTTCGAGATTTGCATTTGAAGATATTTTGACATTACTCATTTAGTACTTTAGGACATTTTGATCAGTCGCGATTAGTATTTCAAAACATTTTGATATTTCATTGGTACTATTTCAAGATATTTTGATATTTTGAGGCTATTTAATTGAAGATTAGAATAGTTCTTTAAAGTATAAAAGAGTTGAAGGAGTTGTTTAACAGTGAAACCATTCCCATGATATGCTCTGTCAATTCTCTATCGATATCTAGCAACGGGCCTGACTCTATCCTTAAATTTCCTTTTCATGTATCTAGAAAAAAACCCTGAAGGGTCATTTAGAATCTGAATCATCTTTTTTAATGATTTTCGCATTTACTGCTGCCTTCTTTCCCTCGCATCATCATATATTCGTTACAGTACCAAGGGTTTACTGAGGACTTTTATTTTATCACATTCATATTACTTTCGTCTAATAAGTTCTATCAAGCTTTTTTTGAGTCATTTCACTTATTTTCACTAAAGCTCATTTCCTTTAAGACGTATTGGCTCAATTCTTCCTTGGATTTATTGCACTCTATCTTTAAAAATTCTCTTATTTATTCACTTGTATCTGACCTTAAAATATATATCAAATTTGTTTTATCGACATTGTGCTTGTCTGTTGTTAGGAGCCATTGCTTAACTTATCGGAAATGGCAAATCTGATCACATGAGGACAGCTATAGTTTACATTTTAACCTACCTCACATAAACGTACTGAATCATGCGATATCTCGTCTGGGTGTAAATCTCATGTGATTTTGGATTTGGTATAGAACAAATGATTCCAGTGCCCTAATCAGCACTTTTTCCCTCAATGTAATCAATTGAAACGTCCTATGTTGTTAAAATCGCCAGCAGTTAGAATGTATCTCAGTCTAATTGTTTCCCATATTTTTGTTCATCGGACTGCATTCCTTTCATTGTTTAGAAGGTCTATACAGAGCTCCGAATAAAAAGATCTTTTTGTATGCATATCTAATCTTGGTGTGTAGAGAATCATTGGCTTTATTAGCTTTGATCTTCATTTGATTCTCTTTTGATATAAGTAGTCAACCTTTGTTTTGTGGGTGTAGCTTTTGGAAAACTATATCCTGTTATCGCTAATTCAGTTAACGGGTTTTCATTTACTACGTTTATCCATCATTCAGCTGTGCTAAACCAGGTACCCAATTATCGACCAGCCCTAATGGGAAGTTGAATAACTTGGTTGGCTGTGAGCTGATTGCCTTTCTCAGAACTTGAACCAGGGCAGGCCCATGTGTGATTCATAGTCTGACCCAACACCTGAGTGGACGTTTGTCCCAATCATATCAATACTTGGATGGTAGTCAGTGGTGCTGGTATTTAGCTCAGAATCAAAATACTACAATGCATTATTATTATTCTGTTGGTTTCACACTTCACCCAAACATGCACTTTCCGCTCCTATTCATATGCAGACTGTCTCTACCAAACGAAGATTCTGATGTTGTCATCCCATAGATCTATAAAATGGCTTTGTCAGTCTCAAAAATTCCCTTGAAACGTTCAACGATGGCTCCCGATAAACAGATAGACAGCAAGAGAAAGAGACAGACCGATAGATAAACAGATAAACAACAGAAGAAAAGGGCAGATAGACAAGAGATTATCAAATTCAGAGCATCAGAACCTCCTGACTCTGGCTAGGCAAGGACTTCCATACCTGACCAGGTCGTGCTTGAATGCAAGCACTGAGACGAAAGTTAACTGTAGCTCAGGAGGAAGTATATCATCACGACAATAACATGCAGCCAATATTTCACTGGAAAACAATTCCGCCATTCCAGTGTGTCTAGTCTAGGGACCATCATTTTCTTGTGAGCTATGGTCGGTGATTTGTCTCATGATGACCTCTTTAGATCTCCCAGAATTGAGATTTAGGGAAATGCTTCCATTCTGATAGCTTGTTTATATGCGTTGAGGTGTTATTATGGATACGTTATTTCATCTATTGCTCCAATAGTAGATGTATGCGGGTACAAAGAGCTGTTGCCAATATAGCTCTTATCCTTTTGAGAATATTACTGTGATTATATTCGACGTTATTGCTGTTAATGATAACTAATTCACTGCTGTTCCTATTGCCTCAATTGTTTACCCCAACTGTGGCATATAAACCAATCATTTTCGTATGAACTTTATGGTATAACATATTTCAGCACAGCAATGACATGTCATCTAACTAAGAGCAAGACGCCACCACCTACTTTATGTCCCCTATCATTATTAGAGTGCGCCCTCGAGTTGTGTATTCAGCAAGGCAGTCAGTATTTTTGCTATCTAACCATGATTCAGAGATACCGACCGTGTCAGAATTTTCTTCCCACTCCTTTGTCTCAGAAAATTTACTCCGTATATTGCTTGCACTAGCATTAAATATTTTGATTTATGACTAAGACTTGTTGTGGGAAGTGCTGAAGAAGGAGGACCGGCCTTACTACATACGAGCTGCATATCTTAACCAAAATACACGTGCAGATACACCAAGGATTCTGCATACATGTGCAGGTCTTAAGTGTATTCCATCCTTCATAAACATATCAGGCCGCATGCAAAAATGCTGCCAGAAGTCTATGATCTCACCTCCCATCTATAAATGAGTTTTACTGATCACTGATCTACAATGACGGCTTTGCTGAAAAAGTCAATGCTGTGAAGTAATCCAAAAACATAATTTTTTTCTCCAAAAGCTCATCTGATGCCTAAACGACCAAGTTTTTTGGTCTTCAAACGAACCACAAAAAGCATACTAACATCAACATCACTATAGACTTGCTCTACAGAGTCAGCAATATAATCTAACTAGTCTAGCCTCGCTCTTCTTGTATTCACCGTGTGTTCCCGGCACTGCCTCACTTAGCGACGCAGTGCTGTCTAGCTGTCTAGGGGATAAAGAACACTTCCCATGTATTCCCTGTGTTTTGTAAAAGGTGACTAAAAGGGGAGGGAGACGGGGGCTGGAAATCCTTTCCTCCTGTATTACATTTTCCAAAAGAGGGAATAGAGTAGGGGGCCAAGTGAGGATATTCCCTCCAAGGCTCGGACTTTTGTTCTTAACACTACCTTGCTAACGCAGGAAATTCCGAATATGTATGAAATATATATATATATATATATATATATATATATATATATATATATATATATATATATATATATATATATATATATATATATATATATATATATATATATATATATATATATATATATATATATATATATATATATATATATATATATATATATATATATATATATATATATATATATATATATATATATATATATGTATATATATATATATATATATATATATATATATATATATATATATATATATATATATATATATATATATATATATATATATATATATTTTTTTTTTTTTTTTTTTTTTTTTTTACTTTGTCGCTGTCTCCCGCGTTTGCGAGGTAGCGCAAGGAAACAGACGAAAGAAATGCCCCCCCCCCCCATACACATGTACATACACACGTCCACACACGCAAATATACATACCTACACAGCTTTCCATGGTTTACCCCAGACGCTTCACATGCCTTGATTCAATCCACTGACAGCACGTCAACCCCTGTATACCACATGACTCCAATTCACTCTATTCCTTGCCCTCCTTTCACCCTCCTGCATGTTCAGGCCCCGATCACACAAAATCTTTTTCACTCCATCTTTCCACCTCCAATTTGGTCTCCCTCTTCTCCTCGTTCCCTCCACCTCCGACACATATATCCTCTTGGTCAATCTCTCCTCACTCATTCTCTCCATGTGCCCAATCCATTTCAAAACACCCTCTTCTGCTCTCTCAACCACGCTCTTTTTATTTCCACAATTCTCTCTTACCCTTACGTTACTTACTCGATCAAACCACCTCACACCACACATTGTCCTCAAACATCTCATTTCCAGCACATCCATCCTCCTGCGCACACCTCTATCCATAGCCCACGCCTCGCAACCATACAACATTGTTGGAACCACTATTCCCTCAAACATACCCATTTTTGCTTTCCGAGATAATGTTCTCGACTTCCACACATTTTTCAAGGCTCCCAAAATTTTCGCCCCCTCCCCCACCCTATGATCCACTTCCGCTTCCATGGTTCCATCCGCTGACAGATCCACTCCCAGATATCTAAAACACTTCACTTCCTCCAGTTTTTCTCCATTCAAACTCACCTCCCAATTGACTTGACCCTCACCCCTACTGTACCTAATAACCTTGCTCTTATTCACATTTACTCTCAACTTTCTTCTTCCACACACTTTACCAAACTCAGTCACCAGCTTCTGCAGTTTCTCACATGAATCAGCCACCAGCGCTGTATCATCAGCGAACAACAACTGACTCACTTCCCAAGCTCTCTCATCCCCAACAGACTTCATACTTGCCCCTCTTTCCAGGACTCTTGCATTTACCTCCCTTACAACCCCATCCATGAACAAATTAAACAACCATGGAGACATCACACACCCCTGCCGCAAACCTACATTCACTGAGAACCAATCACTTTCCTCTCTTCCTACACGTACACATGCCTTACATCCTCGATAAAAACTTTTCACTGCTTCTAACAACTTGCCTCCCACACCATATATTCTTAATACCTTCCACAGAGCATCTCTATAAACTCTATCATATGCCTTCTCCAGATCCATAAATGCTACATACAAATCCATTTGCTTTTCTAAGTATTTCTCACATACATTCTTCAAAGCAAACACCTGATCCACACATCCTCTACCACTTCTGAAACCGCACTGCTCTTCCCCAATCTGATGCTCTGTACATGCATTCACCCTCTCAATCAATACCCTCCCATACAATTTACCAGGAATACTCAACAAACTTATACCTCTGTAATTTGAGCACTCACTCTTATCCCCTTTTTTTTTTTTTTTTTTTTTTTTATACTTTGTCGCTGTGTCCCGCGTTTGCGAGGTAGCGCAAGGAAACAGACGAAAGAAATGGCCCAACCCCCCCCCCATACACATGTACATACACACGTCCACACACGCAAATATACATACCTACACAGCTTTCCATGGTTTACCCCAGACGCTTCACATGCCTTGATTCAATCCACTGACAGCACGTCAACCCCTGTATACCACATCGCTCCAATTCACTCTATTCCTTGCCCTCCTTTCACCCTCCTGCATGTTCAGGCCCCGATCACAGAAAATCTTTTTCACTCCATCTTTCCACCTCCAATTTGGTCTCCCTCTTCTCCTCGTTCCCTCCACCTCCGACACATATATCCTCTTGGTCAATCTTTCCTCACTCATTCTCTCCATGTGCCCAAACCATTTCAAAACACCCTCTTCTGCTCTCTCAACCACGCTCTTTTTATTTCCACACATCTCTCTTACCCTTACGTTACTTACTCGATCAAACCACCTCACACCACACATTGTCCTCAAACATCTCATTTCCAGCACATCCATCCTCCTGCGCACATCTCTATCCATAGCCCACGCCTCGCAACCATACAACATTGTTGGAACCACTATTCCTTCAAACATACCCATTTTTGCTTTCCGAGATAATGTTCTCGACTTCCACACATTCTTCAAGGCTCCCAAAATTTTCGCCCCCTCCCCCACCCTATGATCCACTTCCGCTTCCATGGTTCCATCCGCTGACAGATCCACTCCCAGATATCTAAAACACTTCACTTCCTCCAGTTTTTCTCCATTCAAACTCACCTCCCAATTGACTTGACCCTCACCCCTACTGTACCTAATAACCTTGCTCTTATTCACATTTACTCTTAGCTTTCTTCTTCCACACACTTTACCAAACTCAGTCACCAGCTTCTGCAGTTTCTCACATGAATCAGCCACCAGCGCTGTATCATCAGCGAACAACAACTGACTCACTTCCCAAGCTCTCTCATCCCCAACAGACTTCATACTTGCCCCTCTTTCCAGGACTCTTGCATTTACCTCCCTAACAACCCCATCCATAAACAAATTAAACAACCATGGAGACATCACACACCCCTGCCGCAAACCTACATTCACTGAGAACCAATCACTTTCCTCTCTTCCTACACGTACACATGCCTTACATCCTCGATAAAAACTTTTCACTGCTTCTAACAACTTGCCTCCCACACCATATATTCTTAATACCTTCCACAGAGCATCTCTATCAACTCTATCATATGCCTTCTCCAGATCCATAAATGCTACATACAAATCCATTTGCTTTTCTAAGTATTTCTCACATACATTCTTCAAAGCAAACACCTGATCCACACATCCTCTACCACTTCTGAAACCGCACTGCTCTTCCCCAATCTGATGCTCTGTACATGCCTTCACCCTCTCAATCAATATCCTCCCATATATGTATATATATATATATCTTTCATACTATTCGCCATTTCCCGCCTCAGCGAGGTAGATATATATTATTTATTTATCATTATTATATATATATATATATATATATATATATATATATATATATATATATATATATATATATATATATATATATATATATATATATATATATATATATATATATATATATATATATATATATATATATATATATATATATATATATATATATATACATATATATATATATATATATATATATATATATATATATATATATATATATATATATATATATATATATATATATATATATATATATATATATATATATATATATATATATATATATATATATATATATATATATATATATATATATATATATATATATATATATATATATATATATATATATATAATATATATATATATATAATAATGGTAAATAAATAATATATATCTACCTCGCTGATGCGGGAGATGGCGAATAGTATGAAAGATATATATATATATATATATATATATATATATATATATATATATATATATATATATATATATATATATATATATATATATATATATATATATATTATCCCTGGGGATAGGGGAGAAAGAATACTTCCCACGTATTCCCGCGTGTCGTAGAAGGCGACTAAAAGGGAAGGGAGCGGGGGGCTGGAAATCCTCCCCTCTTGTTTTTTTTTTTTTTTTAATTTTCCAAAAGAAGGAACAGAGAAGGGGGCCAGGTGAGGATATTCCCTCAAAGGCCTAGTCCTCTGTTCTTAACGCTACCTCGCTATCGCGGGAAATGGCGAATAGTATGAAAAAAAAAAAAAATATATATATATATATATATATATATATATATAGATAGATAGATATATATATATATATATATATATATATATATACATATATTTATATACATATATATATATATATATATATATATATATATATATATATATATATATTTTTTTTTTTTTTTTTTTTTTGCTTTGTCGCTGTCTCCCGCGTTTGCGAGGTAGCGCAAGGAAACGGACGAAGGAAATGGCCCAACCCACCCCCATACACATGTACATACATACGTCCACACAAGCAAATATACATACCTACACAGCTTTCCATGGTTTACCCCAGACGCTTCACATGCCCTGATTCAATCCACTGACAGCACGTCAACCCCGGTACACCACATCGATCCAATTCACTCTGTTCCTTGCCCTCCTTTCACCCTCCTGCATGTTCAGGCCCCGATCAGGCAAAATCTTTTTCACTCCATCTTTCCACCTCCAATTTGGGCTCCCACTTCTCCTCGTTCCCTCCACCTCCGACACATATGTCCTCTTGGTCAATCTTTCATCACTCATTCTCTCCATGTGCCCAAATCATTTCAAAACACCCTCTTCTGCTCTCTCAACCATGCTCTTTTTATTTCCACACATCTCTCTTACCCTTACGTTACTTACTCGATCAAACCACCTCACACCACATATTGTCCTCAAACATCTCATTTCCAGCACATCCATCCTCCTGCGCACAACTCTATCCATAGCCCACGCCTCGCAACCATACAACATTGTTGGAGCCACTATTCCTTCAAACATACCCATTTTCGCTTTCGAGATTATGTTCTCGACTTCCACACATTCTTCAAGGCTCCCAGAATTTTCGCCCCCTCCCCCACTTCCGCTTCCATGGTTCCATCCGCTGCCAGATCCACTCCCAGATATCTGAAACACTTTACTTCCTCCAGTTTTTCTCCATTCAAACTTCCCTCCCAATTGACTTGACCCTCAGTCCTACTGTACTTAATAACCTTGCTCTTATTCACATTTACTCTTAATTCTCTTCTTTCACACACTTTACCAAACTCAGTTACCAGCTTCTGCAGTTTCTCACATGAATCAACCACCAGCGCTGTATCATCAGCGAACAACAACTGACTCACTTCCCAAACTCTCTCATCCCCAACAGACTTCATACTTGCCCCTCTTTCCAAAACTCTTGCATTCACCTCCCTAACAACCCCATCCATAAACAAATTAAACAACCATGGAGACATCACACACCCCTGCCGCAAACCTACATTCACTGAGAACCAATCACTTTCCTCTCTTCCTACACGTACACATGCCTTACATCCTCGATAAAAACTTTTCACTGCTTCTAACAACTTGCCTCCCATACCATATATTCTTAATACCTTCCACAGAGCATCTCTATCAACTCTATCATATGCCTTCTCCAGATCCATAAATACTACATACAAATCCATTTGCTTTTCTAAGTATTTCTCACATACATTCTTCAAAGCAAACACCTGATCCACACATCCTCTACCACCTCTGAAACCACACTGCTCTTCCCCAATCTGATGCTCTGTACATGCCTTCACCCTCTCAATCAATACCCTCCCATATAATTTACCAGGAATACTCAACAAACTTATACCTCTGTAATTTGAGCACTCACTCTTATCCCCTTTGCCTTTGTACAATGGCACTATGCACGCATTCCGCCAATCCTCAGGCACCTCACCATGAGTCATACATACATTAAATAACCTTACCAACCAGTCAATAATACATATATATATATATATATATATATATATATATATATATATATATATATATATATATATATATATATATATATATATATATATATATATATATATATATATATATATATATATATATATATATATATATATATGGCAATCATTATCATTACACTTTTTATTTTCAGTATCATCATTTTAACTATCATTATCATTATCATAATTATTGTTATATTTATCATTATTATTATTATCATTATCATTATTATTATTATTGTTGTTATCATTATTATTATTATTATTGTTATTATTATTATTATTATTATTATTATTATTATTATTATTATTATTATTATTATCATTATTATCATCACCATTATTATTATCATTTATCATTATCATTATCATTATCATTATCATCATTTCTATTATTGTCATTTTATTATTATCATTATTATTATTTTCTTTCAGACTATTCGCTATTTCCCGCATTAGCTAGGTAGCGTTAAGAACAGAGGACTGGGCCCCCTTCTCTGTTCCTTTTTTTTGAAAAAAAAAAAAAAAATCTTTTTCACTCCATCTTTCCACCTCCAATTTGGTCTCCCACTTCTCCTCGTGTCCTCCACCTCTGACATATATATCCTCTTGGTCAATCTTTTCTCACTCATTCTCTCAATGTGACGAAATCATTCAAAATAACCTTTTCTGATCTCTCAACCACACTCATTTTATTACCACACATCTCTCTTACCCTATTATTACGTACTCGATCAAAAAACATCACATCAGATATTGTCCTCGAACATCTCATTTCCAGCACATTTACCCTCCTCAGCAAAACTCTCTATAGCCCACGCCTCGCAACCATATAACATTGTTGGAACCACCATTCCTTCAAATATACTCATTTTTGCTTTCCGAGATAATGTTCTCGACTTCCACACATTCTTCAACGCTTCCAGAATTTTCGCCCCTCCCCCACCCTATGATTCACTTCTGCTTCCATGGTTCCATCCGCTGCAAAATCCACTCCCAGATATCTAAAACACTTCACTTCCTCCAGTTTTTCTCCATTCAAACGTACCTCCCAATTGACTAGTCCCTCATCCCAACTTTGCCTAATAACCTTGCTCTTATTCGCATTTACTCTCAGCTTTCTCTTTCACACACTTTACCTAACTCAGTCACCAGCTTCTACAGTTTCTCACACGAATCAGCCACCAGCGCTGTATCATCAGCGAACAACAACTGACCTACTTCCCAAGCTCTCTCATCCACAACAGACTGCATACTTGCCCCTCTTTCCAAAACTCTTGCATTCACCTCCCTAACAACCCCATCTATAAACAAAGTAAACAACCATGGACGCATCATACACGCCTGCCATAAGCCTACATTCACTAAGAACCAATCACTTTCCTCTCTTCCTACACGAACACATGCCTTACACCCTCGATAAAACCTTTTCACTGCTTCCATCAACTTGCCTCCCACACCATATATTCTTAATACCTTTGACAGAGCATCTCTATCAACTCTATCATATGCCTTCTCCAGATCCATAAATGCTAAATACAAATCCATTTGCTTTTCTAAGTATTTCTCACATATATTCTTCAAAGCAGACACCTGATCAACACATCCTCTACCACTTCCCCAGTCTGATGCTCTGTACATGCCTTCACCCTCTCATTCAATACCCTCCCATATAATTTCCCAGGAATACTCAACGGACTTACACCTCTGTAATTTGAGCACTCATTTTTATCCCTTTTGCCTTTCTACAATGACTCTTTCCAAGCATTCCGCCAATCGTTAGGCACCTCACAATGAGTCATACATATAGTAAATAACCTTACCAACCAGTCAACAATACAGTCACACCCTTTTTTTAATAAATTCCTCTGAAATACCATCCAAACCCGCTGCCTTGCCGGCATTCATCTTCCGCAAAGCTTTTCCTACCTCTTTTCTGTTTACCAAATCATTCTCCCTAACCCTCTCACTATGCACATCAATTCGACCAAAACACCCTATATCTGCCAC
>NC_092238.1:42686354-42746354 GCF_036320965.1 Panulirus ornatus | reverse complement strand
CCATCTTTCCACATCCAATTTGGTCTCCCACTTCTCCTCATTATATATATATATATATATATATATATATATATATATATATATATATATATATATATATATATATATATATATATATATATATATATGTATATATATATAAATATATATATATATATATATATATATATATATATATATATATATATATATATATATATATATGTATATATATATATATATATATATATATATATATATATATATATATATATATATATATATATATATATATATATATATATATATATATATATATATATATATATATATATATATATATATATATATATATATATATATATATGTATATATATATATATATATATATATATATATATATATATATATATATATATATATATATATATATATATATATATATATATATATATATATATATGAACATATAGGAAAGACACCAAAGGCCCCATTCGTTCATACTCAGTCTCTAGCTGTCATGTAATAATGCACCGAAACCACAGCTCCCTTTCCACATCCAGGCCCCACAGAACTTTCCATGGTTTACCCCAGACGCTTCACATGCCCTGGTTCAATCCATTGACAGCACGTCGACCCCGATATACCACATCGTTCCAATTCACTCCATTCCTTGCCCGCCTTTCACCCACCTGCATGTTCAGGCCCCGATCACTCAAAATCTTTTTCACTCCATCTTTCCACATCCAATTTGGTCTCCCACTTCTCCTCATTCCCTCCACCTCTGACACATATATCCTCTTGGTCAATCTTTCCTCACTCATTCTCTCCATGTGACCAAACCATTTCAAAAAACCCACTTCTGCTCTCTCAACCACACTCTTTTTATTACCACACATCTCTCTTACCCTTACATTACTTACTCGATCAAACCACCTCACACCACATATTGTCCTCAAACATCTCATTTCCAGCACATCCACCCTCCTCCGCACAACTCTATCCATAGCCCACGCCTCGCAACCATACAACATTGTTGGAACCACTATTCCCTCAAACATACACATATATACCCATATATGTACATATACATACACAGACATACACATATATACACTTGTACATATTCATACATGCTACCTTCATCCATTTCTGACGCCATTCCGCCACACATGAAATGACATCCCCCTCCCCCACATGCGTGTGAGGTAGCGACAAGAAAAGGCAACAAAGGCTACATTCGTTCACACTCAGTCTCTAAGGGAGAAAGAATACTTCCCACGCATTCCTCACGTGTCGTAGAAGGCGACTAAAGGGGACGGGAGCGGGGGCCTGGAAACACTCCCCTCCTTATACTTTAACTTTCTAAAAGGGGAAACAGAAGAAGGAGTCACGCGGAGAGTGCTCATCCTCCTCGAAGGCTCAGACTGGGGTGTCTAAATGTGTGTGGATGTAACCAAGATGAGAAAAAAGGAGAGATAGGTAGTATGTTTGAGGAAAGGAACCTAGATGTTCTGACTCTGAGTGAAACGAAGCTCAAGGGTAAAGGGGAAGAGTGGTTTGGGAACGTCTTGGGAGTAAAGTCAGGGGTTAGTGAGAGGACAAGAGCAAGGGAAGGAGTAGCTCTACTCCTGAAACAGGAGTGGTGGGAGTATGTGATAGAGTGTAAGAAAGTAAACTCTAGATTGATATAGGTAAAACTGAAAGTTCATGGAGAGAGATGGGTGACTATTGGTGTATATGAACCTAGACATGAGAAGAAAGATCATGAGAGGCAAGTGTTTTGGGAGCAGCTGAATGAGTGTGTTAGTCGTTTTGATGCACGAGACCGGGTTATAGTGATGGGTAATTTGAATGCAAAGTTGAGTAATGGGGCAGTAAGGGGGAATAATTCGTATACATGGGGTGATCAGTGTTGTAAATGGAAATGGTGGAGAGCTTTTAGATTTATGTGCTGAAAAAGGACTGGTGATTGGGAATACCTAGTTTAAAAAGAGAGACATACATAAGTATACGTATGTAAGTAGGAGAGATGGCCAGAGAGCGTTATTGGATTACGTATTAATTGACAGGCGTGCGAAAGAGAGACTTTTGGATGTTAATGTGCTGAGAGGTGCAACTGGAGGGATGTCTGATCATTATCTTGTGGAGGCGAAGGTGAAGATTTGTAGAGGTTTTCAGAGAAGAAGAGAAAATGTTGGGGTGAAGAGAGTGGTGAGAGTAAGTGAGCTTGGGAAGGAGACTTGTGTGAGGAAGTACCAGGAGAGACTGAGTACAGAATGGAAAAAGGTGAGAACAAAGGAGGTAAGGGGAGTGGAGGAGGAATGGGATGTATTTAGGGAAGCAGTGATGGCTTGCGCAAAAGATGCTTGTGGCATGAGAAGCGTGGGAGGTGAGTTGACTAGAAAGTGTAGTGAGTGGTGGGATGAAGATGTAAGATTATTAGTCAAAGAGAAAAGAGAGGCATTTGGACGATTTTTGCAAGGAAATAATGCAAATGAGTGGGAGATATATAAAAGAAGGAGGCAGGAGGTCAAGAGAAAGGTGCAAGAGGTGAAAAGGAGGGCAAATCGGAGGTGGGGTGAGAGATTATCATTAAATATTAGGGAAAATAAAAAGACTTCTGGAAGAATGTAAATAAAGTGGAAAAGACGAGGAATCAAATGGGAACTTCAGTGAAGGGGGCTAATGGGGAGGTGATAACAAGTAGTGGTGATGTGAGGAGATGGAGTGAGTATTTTGAAGGTTTGTTGAATGTGTTTAATGATAGAGTTTCAGATATAGGGTGTTTTGGTCGATGTGGTGTGCAAAGTGAGAGTGTTAGGGAAAATGATTTGGTAAACAGAAAAGAGGTAGTAAAAGCTTTGCGGAAGATGAAAACCGGCAAGGTAGCGGGTTTGGATAGCATTGCAGTGGAATTTATTAAAAAAATGCAATGACTGTAATGTTGAGTGGTTGGTAAGGCTATTTAACGTATGTATGATTCCTGGTGAGGTGCCTGAGGATTGGCGGAATGCTTGCATAGTGGCATTGTACAAAGGGAAAGGGGACAAAGGTGAGTGCTCAAATTACAGAGGTATAAGTCTGTTGAGTATTCCTTGGAAATTATGTGGAAGGGTATTCATTGAGAGGGTGAAGGCATGTACAGAGCATCAGATTGGGGAAGAGCAGTGTTGTTTCAGAAGTGGTAGAAGATGTGTGGATCAGGTGTTTGCTTTGAAGAATGTATGTGAGAAATATTAGAAAAGCAAATGGATTTGTATGTAGCATTTATGGATCTGGAGAAGGCATATGATAGAGATTATAGAGATGCTCTGTGAAAGGTATTAAGAATATATGGTGTGGGAGGCAAGCTGTTGGGAGCAGTGAAAAGTTTTTATCGAGGACGTAAGGCATATATTCTTAATACCTTCCACAGAGCATCTCTATCAACTCTATCATATGCCTTCTCCAGATCCATAAATGCTACATACAAATCCATTTGCTTTTCTAAGTATTTCTCACATACATTCTTCAAAGCAAACACCTGATCCACACATCCTCTACCACTTCTGAAACCACACTGCTCTTCCCCAATCTGATGCTCTGTACATGCCTTCACCCTCTCAATCAATACCCTCCCATATGATTTACCAGGAATACTCAACAAACTTATACCTCTGTAATTTGAGCACTCACTCTTATCCCCTTTGCCTTTGTACAATGGCACTATGCACGCATTCCGCCAATCCTCAGGCACCTCACCATGAGTCATACATACATTAAATAACCTTACCAACCAGTCAACAATACAGTCACCCCCTTTTTTAATAAATTCCACTGCAATACCATCCAAACCTGCTGCCTTGCCGGCTTTCATCTTCCGCAAAGCTTTCACTACCTCTTCTCTGTTTACCAAATCATTTTCCCTAACCCTCTCACTTTGCACACCACCTCGACCAAAACACCCTATATCTGCCACTCTATCATCAAACACATTCAACAAACCTTCGAAATACTCACTCCATCTCCTTCTCACATCACCACTACTTGTTATCACCTCCCCATTTGCGCCCTTCACTGAAGTTCCCATTTGCTCCCTTGTCTTACGCACTTTATTTACCTCCTTCCAGAACATCTTTTTATTCTCCCTAAAATTTAATGATACTCTCTCACCCCAACTCTCATTTGCCCTTTTTTTCACCTCTTGCACTTTTCTCTTGACCTCCTGTCTCTTTCTTTTATACATATCCCACTCAATTGCATTTTTTCCCTGCAAAAATCGTCCAAATGCCTCTCTCTTCTCTTTCACTAATACTCTTACTTCTTCATCCCACCACTCACTACCCTTTCTAATCAACCCACCTCCCACTCTTCTCATGCCACAAGCATCTTTTGCGCAATCCATCACTGATTCCCTAAATACATCCCATTCCTCCCCCACACCCCTTACTTCCATTGTTCTCACCTTTTTCCATTCTGGGAGTGGATCTGGCAGCGGATGGAACCATGGAAGCGGAAGTGGATCATAGGGTGGGGGAGGGGGCGAAAATTCTGGGGGCCTTGAAGAATGTGTGGAAGTCGAGAACATTATCTCGGAAAGCAAAAATGGGTATGTTTGAAGGAATAGTGGTTCCAACAATGTTGTATGGTTGCGAGGCGTGGGCTATGGATAGAGTTGTGCGCAGGAGGATGGATGTGCTGGAAATGAGATGTTTGAGGACAATGTGTGGTGTGAGGTGGTTTGATCGAGTGAGTAACGTAAGGGTAAGAGAGATGTGTGGAAATAAAAAGAGCGTGGTTGAGAGAGCAGAAGAGGATGTTTTGAAATGGTTTGGGCACATGGAGAGAATGAGTGAGGAAAGATTGACCAAGAGGATATATGTGTCGGAGGTGGAGGGAACGAGGAGAAGAGGGAGACCAAATTGGAGGTGGAAAGATGGAGTGAAAAAGATTTTTTGTGATCGGGGCCTGAACATGCAGGGGGTGAAAGGAGGGCAAGGAACAGAGTGAATTGGAGCGATGTGGTATACCGGGGCTGACGTGCTGTCAGTGGATTGAATCAAGGCATGTGAAGCGTCTGGGGTAAACCATGGAAAGCTGTGTAGGTATGTATATTTGCGTGTGTGGACGTATGTGTATGCATGTGTATATACATGTGTATGGGGGGGGGTTGGGCCATTTCTTTCGTCTGTTTCCTTGCGCTACCTCGCAAACGCGGGAGACAGCGACAAAGTATAAAAAAAAAAAAAAAAAAATATATATATATATATATATATATATATATATATATATATATATATATATATATATATATATATATATATATATATATATATATATATATATATATGATGTAGATGTAAGGATGATGCAAATCCTATTACATGACTTTGTGGGTCAGGAAGGAACAGGGCAAAAACAAAAGATAAAAGAGAGAAAATTTTTTATAAAAGTCTCGCTTATGGAATATTTAGTTAGAAAGATTTGTTTTCTATCCACTCTGCTGGAATCCATATGAAAGTGAGTTCTGTACAAGCTGAAATATCTGAGACTTTTATGGATGCTGTACTCATATGGATTGCATATCCTGGGAACTTTAGAATGGTAAAAATTCAAGATATTTGACTTGATACAACATCAAATGGCTGGCATCTTAATATAAAAATCGTATGTTTCCACAAAGTTAGTGCTAACAAAGGAATATTTGTTCTTAATTTTAAAGGTAAGATGTGTAAACTTCCTGTAGTAAAAACAAGGCTTTCTCTCTTTTATACCAGTGCAAGAAAATAGATGTAGTCACGGATAGAAATGGCACATAAGGCGCATTAGAAAGGCAACGTAGAACAGAAGGAGAATGGATGATCTTATGATATAGTCAGAAACTGAGTGTGTCTAAAACTTTTGTTATGCAAGTAGAAGAATGTCATCCTGTATAAAAGAAGGGTGAAAAGATTGAGTCAGGGAACATGATACCTTATCAGTTCTTATTTTCTGATGGTGATGAATGGAGCTTTGTGTAATTATAGATTAGTCACGAGCTGATATTGAATATTACGTAATTTGATGAGTAAAGAGATAGGTTCTGAACAGAATATCTGGTCTTTATTATTCTAGCAAAAGGGATGGCAAGATTATCGTGAACACCCTACAGGGTGCTGTTGACAAACAATTCCTGAAGACTGAGTTGTCAATTAGAAACAAAATAAGTAATATGGGTATGATTTCAATGATGAGGTATACTTTTTATCTCTCCTAGAAATGGATTAGCAAGCAATTACACATCAACAGGTAACTGGGAGGTTGAACATCCTGATTCATAGATTTGTAAAACTCAAACTAGTTGCAAATAGTGACATTTACATGCATGTTTATCTCGTAAAAATGTGTTTGAGGATGAGCACCGCGAACCAGATGTCCCATTTTAAATTATGGACATGGACAGGTGTGAATTGCACTTGAGAGCGAGATATGGACCTAGCAATCATGGATAATTGGATGAAGAAGAAAGACAAAAAAAGGTGTGAATAATGACAGATAAGTGGGTCTCTTCTTAACCTGGAGACTTTGCCGTTGTGAAGCGTAAAGTGATCCTGTGGTACGCAGTACATGTTATATATGATTTCGCATGATAAGAACGGGCACAGTAGAACCCCTTAAAAGAATAATGAAAAGTGAAAATTTGATAACAGGTGATGATAAAGAGATATCTAATAATGCCAAGAAATAGACCGTCGAACTTCGTGGAAGAAGACTATGAAATCATAATGAAATATAGTAATCATCTGTAATCTTTCCACTTATGTAACAGAATCACGAACATGGACCGGCAATCTTCGACGGTTGTTGATTAGAGATTCACACTACGCAGGGACGATGGAACGAATCCGAATCCCTTAAGCGCAGAATGAGAGGATTGGAGGAAAAGAAACATAGCAGAACAATAACCCAAGAGCTAGAGGGGAAAATGATGAAGTTAGAATGAGATATTATGGAAAAAAGAAGGAAGATTTAGAAAGCGCAAAGACCTTGAATATATCGTATGTCACTCGAGATACAAATGACTTGATTTTGTCAGGTTAATCTGATGAGAAAATAATACCACCCACTGCAAGAGGATCTAACCTGACGTACATTACGTCAGGATAATCCGACAGAATCTACCCCCCCACCTCCACCTGGGGAACATGCAGACGCTTAATAGGTCAGGTTAATCCGATAAAGAATGTCATCTGGAAGATTGAATGACCTGATGTCAGATAATGTCCAACGTTCATTAGCAGACAGTCTTAACAAACGTCCTTAAGTCTTTCTTTTCAATACGTGAGTCTAAGATATGTCAAAGACTATCGGTGATTTCGCATGACTGAAACCGGATGTCGATACATGGAGAATCCAGATATAGAAGGCAAAATATATCATATAAGTTTGGTTCCCATTTGGGTAACCGGATTAACGAGGGTTTGGGATGGATCGATCCCAGATAACGAGGACGGAGCGTATCTAAAGAGAAGTCCTTACTTGTAATTGGAGCAAAGGAACTGAAGTTAACATCTTAATGATATACTGATGGCGAGGACGAGCATGAGGTAGAGCACAGGCTTTCAAAATTTCTTGAAGCCACGGAATCTGTTTGTTAGAGAAATGAATTACTGGAATCTTGTTCAAGGGCTTCCAGTATAGTTATGATTTAGCTGACACTGACACATCGTGTGTAGTTTCTTAATGATGCTCTTATAGACTAGACAAAAATATCTTGACATAACATCATCGTGTTTTGTTATAACAAAAAGTGAAAGAAAAGACATTTGAAATGCGTTTGATGACATTAGCACGGTCATAACTCTCGTGAACCAAGAGAACTAAACCTAGTAACACTGATAACCTCACCAGATCAACCACAGTGAACAGTCATTTATGATCAGTTGTGTTTACAAATGGCGCTCCTGTTTCTTGCAATGACTACATGTGATCAGAGCATATCAAATCCTTATGATGTTGCCAGTTCCCTCTAAATTGATGAGACTCTTGGATATTTCATCTTTCGCATTTAAAGATGTAGTGACAATGCATCTCAGAGACTCTAAGCCTAGACTTCGTTCAGCGCAATCTTTATGTCACTCAAAACACCAAAAGAAACAAACAAGAGAAACTTCCCCTCTCGCTCGCTTCATCTCTCATAAAGATATCATGAACTCCAACACGCTTTTACGGAACCCATTATGAAAACTCCTACTCTAAAGTAATACTAGCAACAGTAACGAAACTTAGTTGCATAAAAGAGCCTCAAAATCACGAGAATTTGAATACTCAACCTACATTGCCAAAAATGCTTTTTGATTTCGATGAAAATATACTCCCTTTTGCTTAGTCTAAGCTACATTTTTGTACATTAAATCCTAACTACACTTGATCACATCCCTCATGTTATCAATTACACCCTTCCACTCTCCTAACAATTGAATCTCCTCAAAAACAACATTAATTAAAAGAAATTGATTTACGGAAGTGGTCAAAATTCCTGGGAATTCCATCAGAACCTACGAAAACTTCATCTCCCAAGCCCTATAAAGCTCCTAATATTTGGTTCATCTCCCAAGCCCTATAAAGCTCCTAATATTTGGTTCATCTCCCAAGCCCTATAAAGCTCCTAATATTTGGTTCTCTCAAACTTGATTAACGTTTGTGTGATTCCTATTTGTTATTACTGTCATGTCTTACAAAGAGAGTTTTACACTAGTGGTGCCTCGTTTCCTAACCGTGCATATATTGCATTTACTCTTATATGTACAGACACACAAACACACACACACACACACACACACGTATTCCGGCTTAATCACTAATCGTTCAATACCTTGAGGAAGATGAACATTTGAATTGGCTGAGAAGCGACTGTCGGGCACAAAATTTGAACTCAGGCAGGCCCGTGTGTGTTCAAATCAGCAATGCTTAGCATTAAACCAAAGGTGCTACGTATATGTGTGTGTGTGTGTGTGTGTGTGTGTGTGTGTGTGTGTGTGTGTGTGGTGTGTGTGTGTGTGTGTGTGTGTGTGTGTGTGTGTGTAGATAACTAAATACCCCTGTAGATGATAAGAACATACTGACATCACCTTCTATATCATCGGCGAAACTTTGTTGAAAGGTAACTTCCGTTGTGTTAGAAAATGCTATCAGGGTGACGTGATAGCCACCCCGCCACACAGGAAATGGCACCACCCTCCCCCACGCGTGCGGGCAAGGTAGCACTACGAGAAGAAAACAACGGCCACATTCGTTCACACTCAGTTTCTAGCTGTCATGTGTAATGCACCGAAACCACAGCTCCTTTTCCACATCCAGGCCCCACAAAACTTTCCATGGTTTACCCCAGACGCTATATATGCCCTGGTCCAATCCATTGACAGCATGTCAACCCCGGTATACCACATCGTTCCAATTCACTCTATCACTTGCACGCCTTTCACCCTCTTGTATGTTCAGGCTGCGATTGCTCAAAATCTTTCTCACTCCATCATTCCACCTCAATTTGGTCTCCCACTTCTCGTTCCCTCCACCTTTGGCACATATATGCTCTTTGTCAATCTTTCCTCACTTATTCCTTCCATGTGACTAAACCATTTCAATACACCCTCTTCTGCTCTCTCAACCACACTCTTTTTATTACCACACATCTCTCTTACCCTTTCATTACTTATCCTATCAAATCACCTTACACCACATATTGTCCTCAGACACCTCATTTCCAACACATCCACCATCCTCCGCACAGCCCCATCTATAACATATACCTCACAACCCCATCTATAACATATGCCTCACAACCATATAACATTGTTGGAACCACTATTCTTTCAAACATACCCATTTTTGCTTCCACACATTCTTCAACGGTCCCAGAACCTTCGGGCCCTCCCCCTCCATATGACTCACTTCTGTTTCCATGACTCCATAAGATGTCAGATCCACTCCCAGATATCTAAAACACTTCAATTTCTCCAGTTTTTTTGTGTTAAAACTTACCTCCCAATTTACTTCTCCCTTCACCCTATTGAAACTAACAACCTTGCTCTTATTCACAGTTACTCTCACCTTTCTTCTTTCACACACTTTACCAAACTCAGTAACCAACTTCTGCAATTTCACACCCGAGTCAGCCACCGGTGAACAACTGACTCACTTCCCAAGCCCTCTCATTCACAATAGATTGCATACTTACCACTCTCTTCAAAACTCTTGCATTCATCTCCCTAACAACCCCATCCATAAACAAATTGAATGACCATGGAAACATCACGCACCCCTGCTGCAAACCAACATTCACTGGGAACCAATCACTTTCCTCCCTCCCAACTCGTACACGTGCCTTACATCCTCGATGTAAACTTTTCACTGCTTTTAGCAACTTACCTCCCGCACCATATACTCTTAATACCTTCCACAAAGCATCTCTATCAACTCTATCATATGCCTTCTCCAGATCCATAAATACAACATACAAATCCATCTGTTTTTCTAAATATTTCTCACATACATTCTTCAAAGCAAACATTTGATCGACATATCCTCCACCATGTTTAAAACCACACTGCTTTTCCCCAGTCTGATGCTCTGTACATGCCTTGGCTCACTTATTCAATACCCTCCTATATATTTTTCCAGGAATACTCACAAACTTATACCTCTGTGAACTGAACACTCATCTTTATCCCCTTTGCCTTTATACAATGGCACTATGCATGCATTCTGCCAAATCTCAGGCACTTCACAGTAACCATACATAGTGTTTATTCTCACCAACCAGTCAACAAAACAATCACCCCCTTTTTTCAACAAATTCCACAGCAATGCCATCCAACCCAGCCGCCTTGTCAGCTTTTATGTTCCGCAAAGCTTTCACTACCTCTTCTCTGTTCACCAAAGCATTCTCCCTAACCCTCTCACTTCGCACACAACCTCGACCAAAAAAACCTATATCTGCCACTGTATCATCAAACACATTCAACAAACTTTCAAGAAACTCACTCCATCTCCCTCTCACTTCTCTACTACTTGTCATTACCTCCCCATTTGCCCCCTTCACTGATGTTCCCATTTGTTCTCCTGTCTTACGCACTTTATTTACCTTATTCGAAAACAGCGTTTTATACTCCCAAAATTTAATAATACATTCTCACCCCAGTTCTAATTCACCCTGTTTTCCACCTCTTTCACGTTTCTATCGCCCTCTCGCCTCTTTCTTATACAAATATCCCAGTCATGTGCACTATTTCCCTGCAAAAACTGTCCGAATACTTCTCTCTTCTCTTTCACTAACAATCTTTCATCTTCATTCCACCACTCACTACCCTTTCTAGTGTGTGTATATATATATATATATATATATATATATATATATATATATATATATATATATATATATATATATATATATATATATATATATATATATTTTTTTTTTTTTTTGTCGCTGTCTCTCGCGTTTGCGAGGTAGCGCAAGGAAACAGACGAAAGAAATGGCCCAACCCACCCCCATACACATGTATATACATACGTCCACACACGCAAATATACATACCTACACAGCTTTCCATGGTTTACCCCAGACGCTTCACATGCCTTGATTCAATCCACTGACAGCACGTCAACCCCGGTATACCACATCGATCCAATTCACTCTATTCCTTGCCCGCCTTTTACCCTCCTGCATGCTCAGGCCCCGATCACACAAAATCTTTTTCACTCCATCCTTCCACCTCCAATTTGGTCTCCCTCTTCTCCTCGTTCCCTCCACCTCCGACACGTATATCCTCTTGGTCAATCTTTCCTCACTCATTCTCTCCATGTGCCCAAACCATTTCAAAACACCCTCCTCTGCTCTCTCAACCACGCTCTTTTTATTTCCACACATCTCTCTTACCCTTACGTTACTTACTCGATCAAACCACCTCACACCACACATTGTCCTCAAACATCTCATTTCCAGCACATCCATCCTCCTGCGCACAACTCTATCCATAGCCCACGCCTCGCAACCATATAACATTGTTGGAACCACTATTCCTTCAAACATACCCATTTTTGCTTTCCGAGATAATGTTCTCGACTTCCACACATTCTTCAAGGCTCCCAGAATTTTCGCTCCCTCCCCCACCCTATGATCCACTTCCGCTTCCATGGTTCCATCCGCTGCCAGGTCCACTCCCAGATATCTAAAACACTTCACTTCCACCAGTTTTTCTCCATTCAAACTCACCTCCCAATTGACTTGACCCTCAACCCTACTGTACCTAATAACCTTGCTTTTATTCACATTTACTCTTAACTTTCTTCTTTCACACACTTTACCAAACTCAGTCACCAGCTTCTGCAGTTTCTCACATGAATCAGCCACCAGCGCTGTATCATCAGCGAACAACAACTGACTCACTTCCCACGCTCTCTCATCCCCAACAGACTTCATACTTGCCCCTCTTTCCAAAACTCTTGCATTCACCTTCCTAACAACCCCATCCATAAACAAATTAAACAACCATGGAGACATCACACACCCCTGCCGCAAACCTACATTCACTGAGAACCAATCACTTTCCTCTCTTCCTACACGTACACATGCCTTACATCCTCGATAGAAACTTTTCACTGCTTCTAACAACTTGCCTCCCACACCATATATTCTTAATACCTTCCACAGAGCATCTCTATCAACTCTATCATATGCCTTCTCCAGATCCATGAATGCTACATACAAATCCATTTGCTTTTCTAAGTATTTCTCACATACATTCTTCAAAGCAAACACCTGATCCACACATCCTCTACCACTTCTGAAACCACACTGCTCTTCCCCAATCTGATGCTCTGTACATGCCTTCACTCTCTCAATCAATACCCTCCCATATAATTTACCAGGAATACTCAACAAACTTCTACCTCTGTAATTTGATATATAATTGGATGGTATTGCAGTGGAATCTATCAAAAAAGGAGGGGACTGTGTTGTTGACTGGTTGGATAGTGCCATTGTACAAAGGCAAAGGGGATAAAGGCGAGTGTTAATATTACAGAGGTATAAGTTTGTCGAGTATGCCTGGAAAATTCTATGGGAGGGTATTCATTGAGTGGTTGAAGCATGAACAGAGCATCAGATTGGGGAAGAGCAGTGTGGTTTCAGAAGTGATAGAGGGTGTGTGGATCAGGTGTTTGCTTTGAAGAATGTATGTGAGAAATACTTGGAAAAGCAAATGGATTTGTATGTAGCATTTATGGATCTGGAGAAGGCACATGATAGAGTTGATAGAGATGGTCCGTGGAAGGTATTAAGATTTATGGTGTGGGAGGCAAGTTGCTAGAAGCAGTGAAAAGTTTTTATCGAGGATGTAGGTCATGTGTATGTGTAGGAAGAGAGGAAAGTGATTTGTTCTCAGTGAATGTAGGTTGACGGCAGGGGTGTGTGATGTCTCCATGGTTGTTCAGTTTGTTTATGGATGGTGTTGTTAGGGAGGTGAATGCAAAAGTTTGGGAAAGAGGGGCAAATATGCAGTCTGTTGTGGATGAGAGAGTTTGTGAAATGAGTCAGTTGTTGTTCGCTGATGATACAGCACTGGTGGCTGATTCTTGTGAGAAACTGCAGAAGCTGGTGACTGAGTTTGGTAAGTGTGTGAAAGAAGAAAGCCGAGAGTAAATGTGAATAAGAGCAGGGTTATTAGGTACAGTAGGGTTGAGGGACAAGTCAGTTGGGAGGTAAGTTTGAATGGAGGAAAACTGGAGGAAGTGAAGTGTTTTAGATATCTGGGAGTGGATTTGGCAGCGGATGGAACCATGGAAGCGGAAATGAATCACAGGGTGGGGAAGGGGGCGAAAATTCTGGGAGCGTTGAAGAATGTGTGGAAGTCGAGAAAATTATCTCGGAAAGCAAAAATGGGTATGTTTGAAGGAATAGTGGTTCCAACAGTGTTATATGGTTGCGAGGCGTGGGCTATAGATAGAGTTGTGCGCAGGAGGGTGGATGTGCTGGAAATAAGATGTTTGAGGACAATATGTGGTGTGAGGTGGTTTGATCGAGTAAGTAATAATAGGGTAAGAGAGATGTGTGGTAATAAAAAGAGTTTGGTTAATGAGTCGTCCTTGAACAGGGCTTCAGTTTCTCGTGCATTTAAGCTAACGAAAAGAAGAAACAGAAAATGTTGTTTTGAGATTGACTCAATGGTGCACCTCAAGCAAGACATCGTAAAAGCAATGTGTCAGTAGTCCATTTGTTGCTTGGCTCTCCCTCTCTGACAAGGAACGTTGCGTGTCGAACGCAAGAAGGAATCTTAGAGACTTAACACTTGCCTATGATGGATTCTTTGTCTTGCAACTTGAACTGCCTTCCATCTGCTGCTAAGTTCTTTCTCAGGAAAGAGAACAAAAAATGATTTTCCTAAGAATGGCTAACGAAAACCATTTTTGACAATGCAAGTCGCTAATACGCATAATTCACCTGTACAGTCTACAGTAACCGTATTATTACGACCTATCGAACGCTGTAGGAAGCAAACACATTTAACGTTCAGCCATAGACTGGAAACCTCAATTGAACCGCAAGTCAGTAGACCTTCGAACTACAGAAGTATTGTTAAGCTCTTGGCTCCTTACCTGCCAAGAACAAATTTCAGGGTGATTTGGGAGGGATGCAGCTGAACCAGGATTTAGTCTACAGATAAAAATTGTAATAGAAAAGACAGAAATAGCACGTTACGTCTTTTTGTGTTCGTAGATAAACTAATGTTGATATGACCGATATTGTTAACACTATCCAGCAGATATATCCTATGAGAGCAGCTCAGCCTCTTAGTGATCTTCACCTCCAAGAACATCATCACACCCATAACAAACCCGATACACTTACCTCAAAGAAAATATATCCAAAGTGTAAATACAACAGCGTGTGAGTCTGCATGAATTTCCTCCTTCCGGTCGGGGTGTAGGCACCAGAAACGTCCCCAGCAACTTTCCTGCGAGAATTAATCAGACTCTTAATCAGGACAAATTATTAGCCTCGTACAGTACGAGTTGGATAACCCGAAAGTTTCTAAATTAGTTTCATTTCATGAATGTTCAGTTCAACTTGTGTTGACTGTGGTAGTTATAATTAACTATGCAAGCTGTGATTCACAGAATGTCAACTCTGTTCGTCTTGTTTCTGATATTTGATCAAATGAAAGTCGACATATCCTCTGGAGGTCAAAGACCCGAAGGAGAATGATTCTGGGAAAAAATGTTGGTGGTATATTTTCCAATGCAAGAATTTTGCTATCGAGAGATAGTAACAGTGGTTCATGCACGATGAGGGTCGTGAATAGGGGATTCGTGTCCAATTTTCTCAAAGAAAAAATACATTTGTCGTCGCTAACTAATCAACGTTTTTAACTTTTTGTTCTGCAGCAGTAGACACTTAACTGGAAAGATATTAAACCACAAGCCATTCAGCTTGATACATTAATGTGATTATTCATTTTACACACACTTGCTTCATTACTACCAAGTTTTGGTGTAGATATTTTACAGTGGAATTGATCAGAGTTAGACCATGCCGTACAAAATAGTTAGTGGAGAAAAAAAATACTAGCCTCATCCTCAAAGGATTTGGATATCTTTGTCGCAATGAGCAAATTGCACGGTCAGAACAAGAGAAAAAAAATTATTATTCCTAAGTGAAGCTAAATATTTTAGATATTTCGAGAACAAATCTTCCCTCAGGAGCAAATCTTTTAAATACTTGAACAACTAATCTTCCCTCAAGAGCAAATTATTCAAAGGCGGTAGAAGCTCCTGTTGCAGGATTCCTCTAGCATGAGTTTACACCGCGAGTGAAAGTTCCCTTTTGGCAAGGACGTATCATTGGGAGCGTTCTCTCATATAAGAAGTGTCCATTCCCTGCTACAGAAAGTAGAGTAGTTTTGGGCTGTAGGATTCGTTAGAAAAAGATCTGGATAACATCAGAACTCTTTCATTGAGGTTTGTCCTGTGTTGTAGGGAAGAAAGAACACTTCCCACGCATTCCCCGCGTGACGTAGAAGGCAACTACAGGGGACGGGAGCGGAACGCTAGAAACCCTCCTCTCCTTATATTTTAACTTTCTAAAGTGGGGAACAGAAGAAGGAGGCATGCGGGAAGTGCTCATCCTCATCGAAGGCTCAGGCTTGGGTGTCTAAATGTGTGTGGATGTAACCAAGATGAGAAAAAAGGAGAGATAGCATGTATGAGGAAAGGAACCTGATTGTTTTGGCTCTGAGTGAAACAAAGCTCAAGGGTAGGGGGAAGAGTGGTTTGGGAATGTTTTGGGAGTAAAGTCGGGGGTTGGTGAGAGGACAAGAACAAAGGAAGGAGAAGCACTACTTCTGAAACAGGAGTTGTGGGAGTATGAGATAGAGTGTAAGTAAACTCTAGATTGGCATAGGTAAAAGTGAAAATGGATGGAGAGAGATGGGTGATTATTGGTGCCTATGCACCTGGGCATGTGAAGAAAGATCATGAAAGGCAAGTGTTTTGGGAGCAGCTGAGTTAGTGTTTAACAGTTTTGATGCAAAAAATCAGGTAATAGTGATGGATGATTTGAATACAAAGGTGAGTAATGTGGCAGTTTAGGGAATGATTGGTGTACATGGGGAGTTCAGTGTTGTAAACGGAAATGGTGAAGAGCTTGTAGACTTGTGTGCTGAAAAAGGACTGGTGATTGGGAATATGAGGATTAAAAAGAGATATATGCATAAGTATGTCAGTAGGAGAGATGGCCATAGAGTGTTATTGGATTACGTGTTAATTGATAGATTCGTGAAAGAGAGACTTTTGGATGTTAATGTGCTGAGATGTGCAACTGCAGGGATGTTTGATCATTATCTTGTAGAGCAGGAGGTGAAGATTTCTAGAGGTTTTCAGAAAGAAGAGAGAATGTTGAGGTGAAGAGAGTGATGAGAGTAAGTGAGCTTGGGAAGGAGACTTGTGTGAGGAAATACCAGGAGAGACTGATTACAGACTGGAAAAGGCGAGAGCAAGGGACGTAAGGGGAGTGGAGGAGGAATGGAATGTATTTAGGGAAGCAGTGATGGCTTGCGCAAGAGATGTTTGTGGCATGAGATAAGTGTGGGAGGTGGGCAGATTAGAAAGGGTAGTGAGTGGTGTGATGAAGAAGTAAAATTGTCAGTGAAAGAGAAGAGAGAGGCATTTGGAGGATTTTTGCAGGGAAATAGTGCAAATGACTGGGAGATGTATAAAAGAAAGAGGCAGGAGGTCAAGAGAAAGGTGCAAGAGGTGAAAAAGTGGACAAGGGAGATCTGGGGTGAGAGAGTATCATTAAAGTTTAGGGAGAATAAAGAGATGTTTTGGAAGGAGGTAGATAAAGTGCGTAAGACAAGAGAACAAATGGAAACATCGGTGAAAGGGACTAATGGGGGGGGGGGGGTAATGACAAGCAGTGGTGTCAGAAGGAAATGGAGTGAGTATTCTGAAGGTTTGTTAAATGTGTTAGATGATAGAGTGGCAGATATAGGGTGCTTTGGTCGAGGTGGTGTGCGAAGTGAGAGGGTTAGGGAGAATGATTTGGTAAACAGAGAAGAGGTAGTGAAAGCTTTGTGGAAGATGAAAGCCGGCAAAGCGACGGGTTTGGATAGTATTGCAGTGGAATTTATCAAAAAGGGGGTGACTGTGTTGTTGACGGATTGGTGAGGATATTCAATGTATGTATGGCTCATGGTAAAGTACCTGAGGATTGGCGAGATGCATGCACAGTGCCATTGTGCAAAGGCAGAGGGGATAAAGGTGAGTGCTCAAATTACAGAGGTATAAGTTTGTTGAGTATTCCTGGGAAATCGTATGGGAGGGTATTGATTGAGCGAGTGAAGGCATGTACAGAGCATCAGATTGGGTAAGGGTAGCGTGGTTTCAGAAGTGGTAGAGGATGTGTCTATCAGGTGTTTGCTTTGAAAAATGTATGTGAGAAATAGTTAGTAACGCAAATGGATTTGTATGAAGCATTTATGGATCTGGAGAGGGAATGTGATAGAGTTAATTGAGATGTTCTGTGGAGGGTATTACGAGGATATGGTGAGGGAAGCAAGTTGCTAGAAACAGTGAAAAGTTTTTATCGAGGATGTAAGGCATGTGTACGTGTAGGAAGAGAGGAAAGTGACTGGTTCTTAGTGAATGTCGGTTTGCGGCAGGGGTGTGTGATGTCTCCATGGTTGTTTAATTTGTTTATGGATGGAGGTTGTTAGGGAGGTAAATGCAAGAGTTTTGGAGAGAGGAGGAAGTGTGCAGTGTGTTGTGGATGAGAGGGCTTGGGAAGTGAGTCAGTTGTTGTTCGCTGATGATACAGCGCTGTTGGCTGATTCGGGCGAGAAATTGCAGAAGTTGGTGACTGAGTTCAGTAAAGTGTGTGAAAAAAAGAAAGCTGAGAGTAAATGTGAATAAGAGCAGTAGGCAGTAGGGTTGAGGGACAAGTCAATTGGGAGGTAAGATTGAATAGAGAAAAACTTGAATAAGTGAAGTGTTTTAGATATCTAGGAGTGGATGGAACAGCGGATGGAACCCTGGAAGCGGAAGTGAGTCGCACGGTGGGGGAAGGGGCGAAGGTTCTGGGAGCGTTGAAAAATGTGTGGAATGTGAGAACATTACCTCGGAAAGCAAAAATGGGTATGTTTGTTAATAGATTGCGAGGCGTGGGCTATATATAGGGCTGTGCGGAGGAGGGTAGATATGTTGGAAATGAAATGTTTACGGACAATATGTGGCGTGAGGTGGTTTGATCGAGTAAGTAATGAAAGGGTAACTGTGATGTGTGGTAATTAAGAGTTTGGTTGAGAGAGCAGAGGAGGTATATTGAAATGGTTTGGTTACATGGAGAGAATGAGTGAGGAAAGATTGACAAAAAGGATACATTTGTCAGAGGTGGAGCTAACGAGAAGTAGGAGACCAAATTGGAGGTGGAAGGATGGAGTGAAAAAGATTTTGAGCGATTGATGCCTGAGCATGCAGGATGGTGAAAGGCATGCAAGTAGAGTGAACTGGAACGATACGGTATACCGAGGTGGACGTGCTGTCAATGGATTGAACTAGATGCGGAAAGGGAGCTGTGGTTTCAGTCCATTACACATGACAGCTAGATGTGAACGAATATGGCCTTTGTTGTCTTTTCCTAGCGCTACTTCGCGCGCGCCCGTGGGGTGGGTGGGTGGGAGTCGGGGGGTGGGGGTTTGACAACGGGAATGGCTGACGGCAGCAAATATGATTATGTACACGTGTATATATGTATTTGGATGTGTATGTATATATGTATACATTGAAATGTATAGGTATATATATATATATGTGCGTGTGTAGGCGTGTATTTAAACACGTGTGTGTGGGTGGGTTGTGCCATTCTCTCGTCTGTTTCTTTGCACTATCTCGCTAACTCGGGAGACAGCGACAATGTCTCATAATAAAAAAAAGTGCACGTTCATATGCACCTTGCTCGTATATAGAAGAAGTAAGATTATTAGTGAAAGAGAAGAGAGAGGCATATGGACGATTTTTGCAGGGAAAAAATGCAAATGAGTGGGAGAGGTATACAAGAAAGAGGCAGGAGGTCAAGAGAAAGGTGCAAGAGGTGAAAAAGAGGGCAAATGAGAGTTGGGGTGAGAGACTATCATTAAATTTCAGGGGGAATAAAAAGATGTCTTGGAAGGAGGTAAATAAAGTGCGTAAGACAAGGGAGCAAATGGGAACTTCAGTGAAGGGGGCTAATGGGGAGGTGATAACAAGTAGTGGTCATGTGAGAAGGAGATGGAGTGAGTATTTTGAAGATTTGTTGAATGTGTTTGATGATAGAGTGGCATATATAGGGTGTTTTGGTCGAGATGGTGTGCAAAGTGAGAGGGTTAGGGAAAATGATTTGGTAAATAGAGAAGAAGTAGTAAAAGCTTTACGGAAGATGAAAGCCGGCAAGGCAGCAGGTTTGGATGGTATTGCAGTGGAATTTATTAAAAACGGAGGTGACTGTATTGTTGACTGGTTGGTAAGGTTATTTAATGTATATATGATTCATGGTGAGGTGCCTGAGGAATGGCGGAATGCTTGCATAGTGCCATTGTAAAAAGGCAAAGGGGATAAGAGTGAGTGCTCAAATTACAGAGGTATAAATTTGTTGAGTATTCCTGTTAAATTATATGGGAGGGTATTGATTGAGAGAGTGAAGGCATGTACAGAGCATCAGATTGGGGAAGAGCAGTGTGGTTTCAGAAGTGGTAGAGGATGTGTGGATCAGGTGTTTGCTTTGAAGAATGTATGTGAGAAATACTTAGAAAAACAAATGGATTTGTATGTAGCATTTATGGATCTGGAGAAGGCATATGATAGAGTTGATAGAGATGCTCTGTGGAAGGTTTTAAGAATATATGGTGTGGGAGGCAAGTTGTTAGAAGCAGTGAAAAGTTTTTATCGAGGATGTAAGGCATATGTACGCGTAGGAAGAGGGGAAAGTGATTGGTTCTCAGTGAATGTAGGTTTGCGGCAGGGGTGTGTGATGTCTCCATGGTTGTTTAATTTGTTTATGGATAGGGTTGTGAGGGAGGTGAATGCAAGAGTTTCGGAAAGAGGGGCAAGTATGAAGTCTGTTGTGGATGAGAGAGCTTGGGAAGTGAGTCAGTTGTTGTTCGCTGATGATACAGCGCTGGTGGCTGATTCATGTAAGAAACTGCAGAAGCTGGTGACTGAGTTTGGTAAAGTGTGTGAAAGAAGAAAGTTAAGAGTAAATGTGAATAAGAGCAAGGTTATTAGGTACAGTAGGGTTGAGGGTCAAGTCAATTGGGAGGTAAGTTTGAATGGAGAAAAACTGGAGGAAGTGAAGTGATTTAGATATCTGGGAGTGGATCTGGCAGCGGATGGAACCATGGAAGCGGAAGTGAATCATAAGGTGGGGGAGGGGGCGAAAATTCTGGGAGCCTTGAAGAATGTGTGGAAGTCGAGAACATTATCTCGGAAAGCAAAAATGGGTATGTTTGAAGGAATAGTCGTTCCAACAATGTTGTATGGTTGCGAGGCGTGGGCTATGGATAGAGTAGTGCGCAGGAGGGTGGATGTGCTGGAAATGAGATGTTTGAGGACAATATGTGGTGTGAGGTGGTTTGATCGAGTAAGTACTGTAAGGGTAAGAGAGATGTATGGAAATAAAAAGAGTGTGGTTGAGAGAGCAGAAGAGGGTGTTTTGAAATGGTTTGGTCACATGGAGGGAATGAGTGAGGAAAGATTGACCAAGAGGATATGTGTGTCAGAGGTGGAGGGAACGAGAAGTGGGAGACCAAATTGGAGGTGGAAAGATGGAGTGAAAAAGATTTTGAGTGATCTGGGCCTGAACATGCAGGAGGGTGAAAAGCGTGCAAGGAATAGAGTGAATTGGAACGATGTGGTATACCGGGGTCGACGTGCTGTCAATGGATTGAACCAGGCCGTGTGAAGCGTCTGGGGTAAACCATGGAAAGTTCTGTGGGGCCTAGATGTAGAAAGGGAGCTGTGGTTTCGGTGCATTATTACATGACAGCTAGAGACTAAGTCTGAGCGAATGGGGCCTTTGGTTTCTGTCCCTAGCGCTACCTCGCACACATGAGGGGGGAGGGGGTTGTTATTCCATGTGTGGCGAGGTGGCGATGGGAACATATAAAGGGAGACAGTATGAATTATGTACATGTGTATATATGTATATGTCTGTGTGTGTATATATATGTGTACATTGAGATGTATAGGTATGTATATTTGCGTGTGTGGACGTGTATGTATATACATGTGTATGTGGGCGGGTTGGGCCATTCTTTCGTCTGTTTCCTTGCGCTACCTCGCTAACGCGGGAGACAGCGACAAAGCAAAATATATATATATATATATATATATATATATATATATATATATATATATATATATATATATATACTTCCAACGTATTCCCTGCGTGTCGTAGAAGGCGACTAAAAGGGGAGGGAGCGGGTGGCTGGAAATCCTCCCCTCTCGTTTTTTTTTCAATTTTCCAAAAGAAGGAACAGAGAAGGGGGCCAGGTGAGGATATTCCCTCTAAGGCCCAGTCCTCTGTTCTTAACGCTACGTCGCTGATGCGGGAAATGGCGAATAGTATGAAAGAAAGAAAGAAATATATATATATATATATATATATATATATATATATATATATATATATATATATATATATATATATATATATATATATATATATATATATATACATATATGTATATATATATATACATATATATATATATATATATATATATATATATATATATATATATATATATATATATATATATATATATATATATATATATATATATATATATATATATAAAGAGCGTGGTTGAGAGAGCAGAAGAGGGTGTTTTGAAATGGTTTGGGCACATGGAGAGAATGAGTGAGGAAAGATTGACCAAGAGGATATATGTGTCGGAGGTGGAGGGAACGAGGAGAAGAGGGAGACCAAATTGGAGGTGGAAAGATGGAGTGAAAAAGATTTTGTGTGATCGGGGCCTGAACATGCAGGAGGGTGAAAGGAGGGCAAGGAATAGAGTGAATTGGAGCGATGTGGTATACCGGGGTTGACGTGCTGTCAGTGGATTGAATCAAGGCATGTGAAGCGTCTGGGGTAAACCATGGAAAGCTGTGTAGGTATGTATATTTGCGTGTGTGGACGTATGTATATACATGTGTATGGGGGGGGGGGGGGGTGGGGCCATTTCTTTCGTCTGTTTCCTTGCGCTACCTCGCAAACGCGGGAAACAGCGACAAAGCAAAAAAAAAAGAAAATATATATATATATATATATATATATATATATATATATATATATATATATATATATATATATATATATATATATATATATATATATATTAAAAAGATTCATAAGTGGTGAGTGCAGATAAGATGCAAGTAAAACCACAAAGAAACAATGGTTTTTAAGAAAGGGGGTGACTCTTTTATTGGCTGATTGGTAAGGATATTCAAGGTATGTGTGGATCATAGTGAAGTGCCCGAGGATTGGCGGAATACATGTATGGTACCACTGTGTAAGGCAAGAAGGATAAAGGTGAGTGTTCATACTACATAGGCATAAGTTTGTTAAGTGTTACCTAGTAGATTTTATGGGAGAGCAGTGATTGAGAACGTCAGGGCATATAGAGAACCTCAGATTGTGGAGGAATAGTGTTGTTTCAGAAGTGGTAGAGGATGTGTGGATCAGGTATTTAGTTTAAAGAGTGTGTGAATAATACCTTTTCAAGCAAAGGTGTCAGACACGTAGCCTGTGACCCTCTTACATTCGGCATGAGGACCACGAGCTGCACCTTGAGCAGCGAACTAGCATTTGTAATCAAAAATTAAAACTCTTTTTAGTCCATCTATTGAGTTTTTTTTCAAACGAAAGTGCTTGCATGATATTTTGTGAATCTCATTCCAAAGTGAAGGCCTGCCAAATGCGATGTGGGTTTCTCTTAGCTGAATGAAATTGTCCAGTATTTGCTAGAATAAGATTTTAAGTGCGACAGCATCAATGTTAGGGAAATTAGAGATACTTTTAACGGCTAGTTATGTTTCTATGCCTGCCACTGTATGGGTTTTGAGACGGGCCGACCACCGCATTGGACGCATGATAAACGTGACACTTCAGATGTGAAGGGCTCTCACTTGGGCAGTCACTCGCCTACTAATCAGTCATTCGTTCAAGGCAACTGGAGCTTTTCAATATCAGAAGCAGCGTCCATTGTTTTTTAGCATTTGGCCTTATAATCATGCTATCAAGGAAAAGAACAATTAATGAAGAGCGTCAGGGGGTACTAGAAAAGTGGAATATCCTGTAATGTTTGTTGAAATCATTGGAAAACCAGCTTTCTTGATTCTTAAACAACAGGTAGCTCATGCCAAAGATCACAACCGTCGAAATGCACTAACACTGACGAATGTTTTGAATTATAATAACAAAGGTGTAAAGTTACGGAAAGAAAGTGTCTAAGAGTTTAGAGTAGTCATTAAAAGAGCAGCAGTAATTATTTGAAAGTATTCAAGTCTGTGGTGATGCGTCTACGGAAAGTAACAAGATTGCCCATGAAATAGATGTGCCATCGAAGCCTTTCTCGGAAGGGAAATTTATAAAGAAATATACGTTGGCTTCTGAGGACATCTTCCCGGAAAAACGTGAAGCTTTTGTAAATATAAGCCTCTCAAGAAATATAGTTGCAGAGAGAAATGATGAATCATCAGAGAATATCAACATTCAGCTCAAAGTAAAGGTTTTACTTCAATTTCTATAGCAACTGATGAAACCACAGATGTAACCTGATCTAGCACAACTGTCAGTGTTCACAGTTGGTGTGGATGAAAATATG
Organism: Panulirus ornatus; assembly: GCF_036320965.1. Classification (NCBI taxonomy): domain Eukaryota; kingdom Metazoa; phylum Arthropoda; class Malacostraca; order Decapoda; family Palinuridae; genus Panulirus; species Panulirus ornatus. The sequence goes on along the minus strand of NC_092238.1, from coordinate 42,721,992 downwards.
AAATTAACTGAGAGTTTGTGGAACTGGTACCAAAGAGAGGAACACCTACAGGTTGTGATAACTTCACTGTTAGATTAATTCACTGGATGAATTAGGCGTTGACGAGGCACAAACTGTGACCACCACACATGGCAAGTAGAAGAGCTGGCGTGGCAACATGATTAAAGGAAAACTAATGGCAGTGAACAAAAACAGTTTCATAATTTACACTGGATTACCCATAGAGGAGTGCTGTGCAGCGAAAATAAAAAATGGATAGTGTTATGGATGTTATAATGACTATGAACTCTATGCTAAGACAACGTCTTCATCCCAGAGTCCATCTGTATTACTGGATGAAAGTGAGAACTAGCGTGTACTACCATTTAACACAGATATCCACTGGTAAAATCGGGGAGATATTCTGAAGCCATTTAAGGAATTGTGAGGTGAAATACAAATATTTAAGGAACGGATTGGAAGAAATGTGCTTGAAGTGTGAGTTGATGGATGGGTTCAAGATTTAGCTTTCATGATGGATATTCCAGAGCGTTTATAAATTACCCGAACACAAAGAGGCAAGGACAAAATAAATTGGCAGCAGAGTTTTATGACCGCATCGCACTTTTGAGATGAAACTGCAGCTTTTTGGAAGGAAACTTGTGGAGAGTAATCTTTCACACGTTCCAACCTTAAAGTTCCTACAAAACACACCTGAGTTTCATGTTGATATCAACCCAGATAAAGTACTACAGCAAGATATCTAAGTTAAGAGATGAGTTCCAAGATAGATTTGCTGACTTTGAATACCTCGAGAAAGATTTTCCATTTGCGGGATCCATTCTCTGACAGGGCTAATGAGGTAGCAGAACATCTTCACTCAGAAATAACTGACAGGATTTTAGTGCATTCCATCAATATGTGGGCCAAATTTTTGTCCCAGGGATTATGTCCATATTTGGAAGTACATAAGTTTGCCAACAGCTCTCATCTGTAATGAGCATTAACAAGTCGCGACTTCGTTTTCAAATTACTGATGCACACTTGAATTCAATACTCAAGGTTGCTGCAGCTCAGTCATTCGCCCCAGCCTTTGATACACTGGTCTATACTAAGAGGTGCCAAGTGTCAGAGACCAGCAGTAGCATCAATGAGCCGAAGAAAAGTAAATATATATCATATAATCAGGGTTCTACTCTAGCTTTCCTTTCCTTCGCTCTACTTAATCTTTTTTGTGACATTTAGATCGCCGGGTCACTTAACGTACATGTAGATAAAAAGGAAAATACATATACACACGTGCAATAGACAATATCAATGTAGAGATGCAAAACGCAAAAACACCGTACCCTCGATATGGCTTTAGGGATTAATGACGTGCTAAGGGTTAAAAGCCCCTTAAATTGGCATAGCACATAACACATAGCAAAAGCAGTTATTTTACGAGAGTTGCTCTTGCCTGTGGGCGGAGAGGCATGTCCTTCCTTGTCCTGAGTAGATTTAGACCCCATCCTTCAGTTGCCAGCGCCTCTTGTCCTGTTCCCTTATCTACCTCCCTTATCATTTTGCCATACTACTCCCCGAAGGCGACCATCACGTAGGGCTCATATATTACATGGCCGGCGTAGTGTACCATCACACCATCATATCAAATCTGGCCCGCTTTAACAAATGAGGTTGACACTTCTCACTTGGAGAAGCCAAAGGATTTGTATGTTTCATTTATGGATCTGGAGGGAGCATATAATAGGGTTGATAAAGATGCTTTTGGAAGAATATATAGTGTGGGAGGAGAGCTTTTAGGAGGCCTGAAAAGTTTTTATCGAAGGTGTAAGGCATGTGTAGTAGTGGAGAGAGGGGAGAGTGAGTCGTTCCGAGTAAAGGTTGATTTGCGGCAGGTTGATTTGTTTACGGATTGGGTAATGAGGGAAGTAGATATAAGAGACCTGGAGAGAAGGGCGATTAAGAAGTCGGATAGTGGATGAGGGGGGCTTCGAAAGTGAGTCATTTGTTTTTTGGATTGATAGCAGATTCGAGTGGGAAAATATAAGTTAGTGGCTTTTTTAGAAGAGTTTGTGAAAGGAGGGAGTTGAATGTAAATTTAATCAAAAGCAAGAGTACTAGGTTTGACAGGGTTAGTTGGAGTATGAAGTTGAATGGAGAAAGACTGAAAGACAAGCGTTTTAGACACCTGAGAGTGGACGTGATGGCGACTATAACCATAGAGGCGGAGGTGAGTCATATGGTAGGCGAGGGGACGAAGGATAAGAATATGCGGGAAGAGAGGTCGTTGTTCCGGGAGAGCAAAACTGGGCACGTTTAAAGTCTTAGAAATTCTAACGATATTATATGGTTGCTAGTCATAGGCTATATAGATGAGGATATGTAGATGAGGGGGGAAGATTTAGCAATGAAGTGTTTAATAACATATATATATATATATATATATATATATATATATATTTTTTTTTTTTTTCTTTTTTTTTTTTCATACTATTCGCCATTTCCCGCGATAGCGAGGTAGCGTTAAGAACAGAGGACTGGGCCTTTGAGGGAATATCCTCAGAAGAGGGTGTTTTAAAATGGTTTGGTCACATGGAGAGAATGAGTTAGGAAAGATTGACAAAGAGGATATATGTGTCAGAGGTGGAGGGAACGAGGAGAAGTGGGAGACCAAATTGGAGGTGGAAAGATGAAGTGAAAAAGATTTTGAGTGATCGGGGCCTGAACATGCAGGAGGGTGAAAGGCGTGCAAGGAATAGAGTGAATTGGAACGATGTGGTATACCGGGGTCGACGTGCTGTCAATGGATTGAACCAGGGTATGTGAAGCGTCTGGGGTAACCATGGAAAGTTCTGTGGGGCCTAGATGTGGAAAGGGAGCTGTGGTTTCGGTGCATTATTACATGACAGCTAGAGACTGAGTGTGAACGAATGTTGTCTTTTCCTAGCGCTACCTCGCACACATGAGGGGGGAGGGGGTTGTTATTTCATATGTGGCGAGGTGGCGATGGGAATGAATAAAGGTAGACAGTATGAATTATGTACATGCGTATATATATATATGTCTGTGTGTGTATATATATGTATACGTTGAGATGTATATGTATGTATATTTGCGTGTGTAGATGTGTATGTGTATACATGTGTATGGAGAATGATGAGAAGAAACGGCCAATACTACTGAGAGTAAACAACCAGAGACAGCGTGACAACATCCTGAGAGCAGCGAAAAACCTGAAAGAAGCTAGAACAACAATGGCAAGAATCTATTTGAAAAAGGATACTCACCCGGCGATTCGAAAAGAACAAGCTCGACTAAGGATGCGAGAGAAGGAAGAGAAAGAGAAACCGTGCAACGCTGCTTCGAACATCAGTTACGACTGGAAGAACAGAGTCCTGCTGAGGGATGGAGTTGTCATCGATCGATTCTCTCCAAAGTTTTTTTTCCAGTAAGACGACAAAATAAGGTAGTGAAAATTCGTTCATGGAACATTGCTGGCTTGAGAGATAAGTTACAAGATAACTTGATCATACATTTTCTTATGAGCTTTGATATTGTATTTCTTTTAGAGGCGAAACAGTACTTTAACGTGACAGTACCAGGGTTTGGTGTTTATACCAATGTATAACGAGTAGGTCAGCACCGAGGAGGAGCGGTTATGTTAGTCAAATGTAAACTAACGGACGACATCTTAAACGTGGATACAGACAGTGAGGGGCAAATATGGATAACCATGTCGTGGTGGCCATACCAGAAAATAGGTGGTGTGTATATTCCCCCAAGTGATTCACCATATTTTAGCTCAGTGCAACACGGAGCCTTGGCGAGCCACACTGACAGCCCTGGCGACGTCATCATCATGGGTGACTTTAACAGTAGAGTCGGCCAGCCTCACTTGGTTGATGAGGCAGGATATGTGTATCAGTATGGCGGTGTGAAGGACAGGGTGGTGAATAGTCATGGTAAAACTCTTGTTAATATATGTCAGAATAATGATTTGGTAATAGTGAATAACCTTTTGTATGAAGTGAACATTTCAACGGAAATTTATCCTTTAAACGCCGTGATACATGGCTGTCAGAAATTGATTTATGCCTATGTAAAGGGACTTGTTTAGATAAAATCAGGGAGTTACAAGTGCACCAAAATATACGAGGATCAGACCATGCCCCATTATCCATTGCCTTGGATATTGATAAAGGAAAAGTGATCTCGGCTAAGGATTTGGTAGAAAAAGCAGATACCTTGGGACGAAGTTATCAGCCCAAGGCACCAGCCTCTGTCTATAAACCTAGGAAATCAGCTAGCTATCAGAGAGTTAATCAGGAAGAATTCATAGGAAGATTAAACCAAGTGGAACCCCCTACTTTGAGGCAGGACAGTGATATCGATGAAGTCTTAAATATGGGATATGGCATTATTATAGAGGCAGCTACGAGGTGTAAGAGAGAAACAGAAAACGCGTCAGGTGACTGGGACGCAGCACAGCCAACGTGGTCAAGGATACTGCAGTCACAGGACAATAAGCTGTTGTAGAAATCAATTAATTGGAAAGGATCGTTAGAGGTGGGAAATGAAGAAAGACCGAGTGACTGTAACTTTAAAGAACATGTAGAAAGCTATTGAACCCAATGGACAGCCCAAGTATCGAGGAGGTGGTACTAGAAAATAGTCTGCCCTACATTACGGTGCTTGATGATCCATTTTCTACACAGGAGTTTATGGAGTCTGTTAATGGTATCAACAAAAACAAAAGTTATAATGGTATATGTCCTGGGACTGGTACAGATGCTCCCTGAGCTATGGTTATCAGTCTTTCTGATTCTTTTTGATTTTGTTTTCATGAATATGAAGTATCCAGTCATGTGGTGCTACTCAAAATTAGTGCTCATTTTCAAAACTGGGAACCGAATGGTATGTGACAACTATAGAGGGATTTCTATAATGGACACGTTAGCAAAAATTTATGACACACTAGTATATAACAAACTACTTTTATAGTGTAACATCATTAAGTGCCAGGCTGGAGCGAAGAAGAAAAGGAGTTGCGTAGAACAAATATTGTCGTTACGATTGCTATGTGGCTTCGCAGTATTTAGAAATGTTAAATTGTATGTATTGTTTATAGATTTTAGTAAGACTTACGATAGGGTCCCAAGAGATAAGATGATAGAGGTGTTAAAGAGTCATGGATGTGGAAGACCAATGGTATTAGCTATTCAAGCAATGTATAGGTGTACAAAACAACTCTTGAAAACTGCTGCTGTTACCACTACAGTTGGAGTCCGTCAAGGAGCTCCAACTAGCTGTTTACTATTTATTATATATATAGACAGCTTTGTGAACATGCTGAAGATGGCAGTTGCTGCAGATGGTTTTTTAGGAGGACTGCATGTCTTGCTATTAATGGATGATGCTGTTATCTTGGCCACCAGTAGAGATACATGTTTAAGGAAACTTCGCGTTTTATGTCACTACTGCGATGAATATGGTATGGTTATTAATGAGAAGAAGACTAAGTTTTTCGTCATTAACGGAGGGAAACAGGATAAAGAAGACTTAGTGATAGGTAACACTAGGGTACAATACACTGAACAATACGTTTATTTAGGAGCGTGGTTTACAGACTCGGGAAAGATGAAGGATGTGATGGCTAAGCATGAAGTACAGAGTGAAGCTATTGTTAACAAGTTTTCCATGTTTTGTGCAGCCAATTTACGAATGCCATACATTTGTAAGAAAAAAGTTTTTGATGCAGCTGTCATGTCGTCACTTTCATATAGCTCAGAATCATGGCTTACAAATAATGTAAAAGGCATAGAGAAGCAATATAATAGATTGATTTAAGTGCCTGCTAGGGGTAAGGAAGAATACCAGTGTAAATCTATGTTTGGTAGAAACAGGTATACCACCTTTTGATAACATTTTAGAGAAGAAGAAAAGAACATTCCTAATGTCAAATAGTGAAAGAACTGATTATGAAGAACCATTTACCTTTGTTTTTGACCTATGTAGGAACCATAATACGCCTGGATATATAAATTTAACAAGAGTTTTATGGGATGACCAGCCTTCAGATCCTATGGGTAAGATTAGGAACTATGTACAAAACATAGCACCAACAGCAACCAAGTCAAATACCTATGTTACAGAGCTGAACCCTTCCTTGAATATACATGATATTTATCTCACAACTAAAAATATCCCTCACACGAATCAGACTTATGTCTCATAACTTAAGAGTAGAGGCAGGCAGATGGAACCGTACACCAGCTCCTCTCAGGACTTGCTACTGTGATAATGTGTCCATACAAACGGAGAACCATGTGCTAATTTCATGTTCCATATCAGAAGATTGCCGACATAGATACCCTATGTTAAACTTTGCAAGTATAGGTGCACTCTTGAGTGAAAAGGTGTTCTTGGCTGAACTGTGCAAATATGTACATGATGTACTAGGCAGGTATAATCATGTAATTGTTGATAGGCCCGCTTGAATGTATATTAATTGGCAAAAATTTTGGTGTATTGGAGTATTACTTATATTATTATGTATATGCCTTATGCAGTTATGTATAATGTAGATGTTCAAATGTTATTTTGTCAATAAACTAACTACTACTATGTGGGTGAGTTGGGCCATTCTTTCGTCTGTTTCTTTGCCCTACCTCGCTAACGCGGGAGACAGCGACAAAGCAAAATGATAATAAAGAAATATATATACATATAAATTCCAATGAGTCCACGGGGAAAATGAAACACGAAAAGTTCCCAAGTGCACTTTCGTGTAATAATCACATCATCAGGGGAGACACAAAAGAGAAATATAACAGTCAGTTGATATACATCGAAGAGACGAGGCTAGGACGCCATTTGGCAAACATGTGACTGTCCAAAACATACAACGAGCGTTGATAAGTTTATGTGCACTTGGGAACTTTTCGTGTTTCATTTTCCCTGTGGACTCAGGAATATCTTGATCACGCGCAAAATTGTGATCCTTTCCAATATATATATATATATATATATATATATATATATATATATATATATATATATATATATATATATATATGTGGAGACATCACACACCCCTGCCGCAAACATACATTCACTGAGAACCAATCACTTTCCTCTCTTCCTACACGTACACATGCCTTACATCCTCGATAAAAACTTTTCACTGCTTCTAACAACTTTCCTCCCACACCATATATTCTTGGTGTGGGAGGAAAGTTGTTAGAAGCAGTGAAAAGTTTATGGATGGGGTTGTTAGGGAGGTAAATGCAAGAGTTTTGGAAAGAGGGGCAAGTATGAAGTCTGTTGGGGATGAGAGAGCTTGGGAAGTGAGTCAGTTGTTGTTCGCTGATGACACAGCGCTGGTGGCTGATTCATGTGTGAAACTGCAGAAGCTGGTGACTGAGTTTGGTAAAGTGTGTGGAAGAAGAAGGTTAAGAGTAAATGTGAATAAGAGCAAGGTTATTAGGTACAGTAAGGTTGAGGGTCAAGTCAATTGGGAGGTAAGTTTGAATGGAGAAAAACTGGAGGAAGTGAAGTGTTTTAGGTATCTGGGAGTGGATCTGGCAGCGGATGGAACCATGGAAGCGGAAGTCGATCATAGGGTGGGGGAGGGGGCGAAAATTCTGGGGGCCTTGAAGAATGTGTGGAAGTCGAGAACATTATCTCGGAAAGCAAAAATGGGTATGTTTGAAGGAATAGTGGTTCCAACAATGTTGTATGGTTGCGAGGCGTGGGCTATGGATAGAGTTGTGCGCAGGAGGATGAATGTGCTGGAAATGAGATGTTTGAGGACAATGTGTGGTGTGAGGTGGTTTGATCGAGTGAGTAACGTAAGGGTAAGAGAGATGTGTGGAAATAAAAAGAGCGTGGTTGAGAGAGCAGAAGAGGGTGTTTTGAAATGGTTCGGGCACATGGAGAGGATGAGTGAGGAAAGATTGACCAAGAGGATATATGTGTCGGAGGTGGAGGGAACAAGGAGAAGAGGGAGACCAAATTGGAGGTGGAAAGATGGAGTGAAAAAGATTTTGTGTGATCGGGGCCTGAACATGCAGGAGGGTGAAAGGAGGGCAAGGAATAGAGTGAATTGGAGCGATGTGGTATACCGGGGCTGACGTGCTGTCAGTGGATTGAATCAAGGCATGTGGAGCGTCTGGGGTAAACCATGGAAAGCTGTGTAGGTATGTATATTTGCGTGTGTGGACGTATGTATATACATGTGTATGGGGGGGGTTGGGCCATTTCTTTCGTCTGTTTCCTTGCGCTACCTCGCAAACGCGGGAGACAGCGACAAAGTATAAAAAAAAAAGAAAAAAAATATATATATATATATATATATATATATATATATATATATATATATATATATATATATATATATATATATATATATATATATATATATATATATATATATATATATATATATATATATATATATATATATATATACAATGTACATGCAAGGCATTAGCATCACAGAGGTACACATTCACCCCTCAGAGACGGGAAGAGGATAATGTATACACAGATGACGTACATAGAACATGTAATGCAATTGTGGAGCCGCTTGTGTGGGACATCGTGTTGCCGCTGGCGGTGAGGAAGATTATGGTAGATATTGTGACGCTCGGGAGGGTGTTGGTGCTCCTTTGTGCGGCTGGTAGAGGGTATTGTGGTGGTTGAGGATGCTGTATTGTGTTCGTGTGATGGGCTTAGTGGTGGGATAAATGTTTTTGCTGTGTGGTGTTTGTCGTTTTGGTTTTGTGGTAGTTGAAGATTTGGTGTTGGTGTTGTATTGTGTTGGTGGGGATGGATCTCTGTGGTGTTTGATAGGACTTTGGTTTTCTATTATCATGTTAGCAATGATGGTGTGGTAGCTGATTTTTCATTGCAGTATTTTCTTTTTGTGTAGTGGTGAGCGTTGTTGTGGCTGGGTAATGGGTTATGGTGTATCATGTTGGTCCTGCTGGATTTTATGATGTTTCGCTATATGGCAAGCGCGTATGGTGTCTTGGTGCTCTCAAGATTCGTATTTATTGAGAACATGATACTGATGCAAGATAATGGTGCAGGTAGATGTTGTGACGATAAGAGAAAGGTTTCTGCTTTAAGATATCGATGTTCGTGAATACTGCAAGGATGACAAAATATTGATGATCTAGGATACTGGCGTGGATGTGTATTATGATGAATGGGGTGATTATGGTGTACGGGAATGCTGGTGTTGATCATGGCTCTAGTTGTTTGGGAGATAGTGTTACTCTAAGTTATTGGTGCCATAAGATGCTGCTTCTGTTGGAAAGTTTTTCTTCTTTTAAGGCGTGGATGCAGATAGATATCCTGGTAATTAAGGAAATGACAGTGCCTTCAGTGTTTATGAAGATGGGGGCCACGTATCCTCAATCTATTAATTTCCTGCTATGACCCATTAATTAGAAACATATATAGCTCTTGAGTTAATTGCAGAAACGGAATATATAATTATCAAGGTTACTTTTATGAAGTAGACTCCTTCAGCCTCTAGAATTCTATACTTTTTTGGACATGGGAGATATTTCAAGTCTTAATACTGTAGATAGAATATATTTCACTTATTTTCTTTGATGCAAATATAGCAAATAATACGAAAATACAACAAGAACACCAGACGTATTAACTATATCAAGATCATCTTTCTGTACTGTTCTCAGTCTGATAGCCTTACTTGACACTGTGTTAGCACGTTCCGAAATGTCCCAGTTTGGCCTCGTACTTTGTGCTGTCACCAGGGAGAGTCAGTCACTCACTTGAGACTCAAACGTCGAAGTGGACTGTTATGGACGTGGAATTATAGCGTACTGGTTATTACTGCGCTGCAGTTCACCTTTTATCTTATTTGCACATAAACCCGGACAATAGAGGGAAAATGCGAACGAGAGAGAAAATACAGAGAGGAAAATCGGTTTTCAAAATGAGTGGTGAAGATAAGTACTTTTTCATTTAAAGTAATGGTAAGCCCACGTGTCTGCTTTGCCAGATGTGTATATCACAATTGAAATCTTCAAACCTACATCATTTTACTTCAAACCTCGCAATCATTGATAAAGAATTCAGGCAGGGTTTTCAGCTTCGCACGTCGAAAGTAAAATCATCATAAACACAGTTGGACGAGTAACCTCAGCTTTTCGTCACATTTGTCAGCTCAGCACATACAGTAACATTAGCCGTTTATCATATCACATGGAACATAACACCTGCCAAAACAAATTTCCTACTCTGCAGATTTTATTGACTTGCATCACTGATGTGATTTCAATTTCAGCACCAGAGAAGAGAGAACAGAGATAGAGAGAAGAATATCATACCTGCAGTTACCACGTCACACAGTGAAAAACAGAATTTCCTATCTAGACAGTGAAAATGAATCACAGCTGCACTCACAATTTCAGCAGTGTCACTATTACAGTATAGCTTTGGGTGAGTCGCGTGATGTGCAGGATAAACTTCAACTGCCAGTTTGTGTTCGTACTGTGTCTGATGACCTTGATGCGAGAGAAGAGGAACAACTCGCGGACGAAATATGAAAGAGGCACTGTGTAGCGCACGATTTGCCTTAACTAAAATTTACTGCAATAGCAACAGACGTTGCTCCGTCTATATGTGGCGTGAATGGATTAATTGGAGCCTCTAAATCTGATGCAAGGTGTCCTGAATTCTGGACATTTCATTGTATTATTCACCGTGAACATCTAGTTTCTAAAACCTTCAAAATTGATCATATCATGATCATGTCATAAAACCTGTGTTGGATATTGATCATATCATGAACATGTCATAAAACCTGTGTTGGATATTGTAAATTTCATTCGGACTAATGCACTAAGTCACAGACAGTTCCAAAACATGATGAGAGAAGTAAGGGGAGAAGCTTTCCCAGGTGATGTACCACTGCACTGCTCAGTTCGATGGCTTTCCAGAGGTAAAGTTGTAAGTCTTCCTTTATTAAGGCACTGGAGCCTGTGAGATCTTTCCTAGATGAAAAGCATAAGATTCAGCTAGATCTTACAGATCCAGGCTAGTTTACAGATCTGGCATTTCTCTCAGGCTTGCTGCTCCATTGGGATAAACTGAATGTAGATTTACAAGGGTAATTCAAACTGATATCTGATCTAAATAGGGAAATATTTGCTTTCGTTAACAAACGGCATTTGTTTTACAGATAGATAACTAAAGATGAAGTGACGCATTACCCTTCACTGTCACACATTCATATCAGGTCAAGAGAAGATGAAGAACACAGACTACAAAGAATAGATGAATATGCAATTGTTATCAAAGATCTGCTGGATAGTTTTATAGCAAGGTTTTAAGATTAGCAGCAGAAAAGATCTCAAATCAAGATTATAACGGATCCTTCTAGAGTGGAGGCAAGATGTCTGTACTCTCCCTTAGTCACTGAAGAAGCAAAATCTCAGACGGACATAAGTGAACTTTTGTAAGATGATGGAGTGAAATACCAAATGACAAACACCTTGTTATTAGAAAAACTGCTATGAAAGTAATCTCTATGTTTGGCTCGACCTATTCATGTGAGTCCATTTTTTTCACATTTAAACTCGTGAAATCTAAGCATCGAGCAGTTTTGACTGAAAGCCACTGAGGAGTATTGCTGCATGTGAGTACAACATAGCACAAGCCTAATGTCCAGGGAACAGTGGACAGAAAAGACCACCAAAACTCTCACTAACCAAAAGTTGAAATTATCATCATTACCATAATTATCATTGCTATTAATATCATCATTATCTTCATTATAAGCATTATTACTAATACTATTATCATTATCATTATTATCATTATCATCATCATCATTAATATTATCATTATCATTATTATTGTCATTATTATTATTACTATTATTATTATTATTATTATTATTATTATTAGTAGTAGTAGTAGTAGTAGTAGTAGTAGTAGTAGTAGTAGTAGTAGTAGTATTATTATAATCATTATTATCATTATCACTATTATTATCATTATTATTATTATTATTATTATTATTATTATTATTATTATTATTATTATTATTATTACTATTATTATTATTATTATTATTAATATTATTATTATTATTATCATTATTATTATTATTATTATTATTATTATTATTATTATTATTATTATTATTATTATTATCGTTATCATCATTGTCATGATTATTATTATTATTATTATTATTATTATTTTATTATTATTATGATTATTATAATTATCATTATTATTATTATTATCATTATTATCATTATTATTATTATTATTATTATCAATATTATTATTATTATTATTATTATCACTGTCATTATCATTATCATTATCATTATTATCATTATCATCATTATCATTATCATCATTATCATAACTGCTATCATTATCATTGTTATTAATCTATTATCATTATTAGTATTATCATTATCATTATTATCATCATCATTGAAAATAATAATTTGATTATGTGTACTTTTGAAGAAACACTCGCTATTCACTAGTACTTCTGCCATTTACCGCCTTTCTGCTGGTGCTTATATATTAGGAAAACACAACTGAATAACTTGGTCACCAACATCACCATCGCGAAACATACTGGGCCAAACCTGGTACCCAGATTACAGTTCTGTAGATCCTGGACGGTGCAGCTCACTAAATTTCGGCTCTCTCTCTCATCTGACCTGGCCTCCCTTGCATTAACCTATGTAATTAAGAATTTAAGTAATTTCTTTTGTCCTACAATGGAAGAGGAAACCGTACGTAATTAGCATGACTATGTCAAGAGCTCCGTAAATTATCATATTATGGAAATTTCGACTCTGGAGGAGCCATTCGGGGAGGCTCGTAAACGAAATCTTGTTTCGTAGGATTAAGTCATTATGGTTAAGATTGGAAGCTCTTATTTTTCTGTTTCAAGAATATGAAAAAGATTCGATTTTTTCATAACACTCGAAGAGATCTAGCTTCCAAATATATTCTCTTGTCAGATTAAATGTAGATATCTCTTTAGTTACAGTAGATATACTGTTGTGTTCCTTTATGGACGAGTTTCCGATTCGCAGTTTCAGCACTTCATAATACAGTGGAAACTCAGATAGGACGTTTGGGGTATTGATTTTGGGATATTGATGTATCATTAATTAATAGTTACTTTCCGCCAATCTATCTTTCAGAGTTAAGATAACTAGATTATTTTCTATTCTTTTACAAACCACAGACGGAAGAATCAGGTGGAAGAGATATAAGTAAAACAAAAGGTTTGCATATGCTTAAGGGAAACCTGAGGTTAGTCTCTGGAAAATTTGATGTTACGTCATGGCTTAATCTGGTTGAGGGTTCCAGCTCACGGGAGATATGTCCGGCCTAGACCGAGGCGGAGTCAGGAGAGAGAGAGAGAGAGAGAGAGAGAGAGAGAGAGAGAGAGAGAGAGAGAGAGAGAGAGAGAGAGAGAGAGAGTCGAAGCGACCAAATTGCTTAATCTAGTTTATAGTTTTAAGTTCTCTTTTTTTTTTTTCTTCGTGGATACATCAAAGATGGATGATCTCTACTAAACAGGAGAACGTATAGAATTCAGACCTAGATACCGAAAGCTGGAAAGAGGTTAAGAGCAATATCCCACATTCACTTCTGAACGAAGACTTTTCTTCCCGGGAATTCTCCCACATCTTTAACCCCTCCGTTTCTGTAAGAACTTTCATCTTCCATAGATGAGGAAATGATGAGGAGAGCTCCTATGACCACGTAACTGCGACTAAATGTCGGACTGAGAGAGAAAAACTTCACCGTAGGATCCAGTTGGAACTGCTTCTTTTAGATTTGGAATTCCCGTCTTCTTCTTGGAAGAGATGAAAGAACAGTAGCTGACCGGGTGCTGAATTTCATCATCATTTTTTATCAACAAGGTTCAGAGCTTCGCTCGGTAATGGTGAAAATCTGGAAAGAGGTTTTTGAAGTCTTGATGCTCACATCGACTGCAGCTTCGTTTCATAACATTGCGTCATTTCATATGGTTTTGTTTTCTACCACAAATTCTGGTTCGAGCCAAAGTAAACTTAGTATTGATAGGATATGTTTTAAATCTAAGTTTAGACCAGAAATGCTCTCATGCATTTTCTTTTCAATTCCAAATCTTGGATCAAAAAAGTAAATTCTGTATGGATAGCAAACGTTTTAATTGAATCAACGTTTGGACTAGAAAAATTCTAATCCATCTTTTCTTCAACTAATAACTTAGAATCAAACCCAGATGAATTCGGTGTTAGAAGCAAATGTTTCAAATCAACGTTTGAACTGGGAAAAAAACTGTTAGGCGTCATCTCTTCCACTAATTATATTTGCGTTGTTTCAGCGCTAACAATGCATATTCAATTTCTCTCTTAATTAAGTAGATTACTATTGTTTATCCCTGAACACTGCGATCCCTCTATTCTTTAGCTCGTTTCAATTAACCGACTGGATTATAATCAAATTTTTCCTCATTAATAAACTAGCATCGAATGAGGGAATTATTTCTGCAGTAAACTGCGGACCTCAGTGGTTGATTAGATGAACTATCCGAAGCAGGAGAGACTAAGAGATAAACAGATATGACAAAGATATACAAGTTGGAAGATAACAAGGATAATCCAAGGAACATGAAGAAGAAAGTGAAAGGATAGATGGAGAGAGAGAGAGAGAGAGAGAGAGAGAGAGAGAGAGAGAGAGAGAGAGAGAGAGAGAGAGAGAGAGAGAGAGAGAGAGAGAGAGAGAGAGAGAGAGAGAGAGAATAAAAAGAAAAGGTGAAAAAACATCAGAAAGGTCAGACGAGATCTTTCCCATTACTTCGCTTAATTACCAGCCTTGCTGAAATCTAATTCAAATCACGGACTGAGGCAGCGTGATTTGGAGAGAGAGAGAGAGAGAGAGAGAGAGAGAGAGAGAGAGAGAGAGAGAGAGAGAGAGAGAGAGAGAGAGAGAGAGAGAGAGAGCAGAGGCAGCAGCAGCATGAAGTCAAGAGTCAATATCATTAAAAACACAAGGGATAAAACTTTCGAGGGCCGAGCTCCTTTGAGGGACGTGGCCTCCTTTCGCATAAGAAAGGATATGCCAACACGGGGTCACTGAACGACGGAGGAAAAAAGAAAAACTTTGAACATATCTAACGAGGTCGTGTTTTTCAACGCACGTCGAATTTTGAGCCTGCGTCCTTATTTTCTGTTCAATCAGCTCTCCAAATGATTCTGGGTGATATTCAAATACTTAACTATAGCGGATCTTTTTTGGGAAATTCAACATGAATGATAAGATCTGCAATTCAAGTGGAAGCACATAATATAATAACTGAAGGTGGATCGATAAAGTAAGGAGAAGGAATGAACAAAGGAATTGTGATTTAGAAGATGGCTAAGAAATAAAACTTTAATTCATTGTAGTAAGGTCAACAAGACTATCCTTAATTTTTGACAGACTGCGAGCAGTCATGTGGCAGGATGAATACTCTGTTGCTGTCCATTAGTCTGTCGTATCTCATCAAGATATAGTTATGAATATAAACAGTTTCAGAAGCCAGTGCACTCAGTGACTTCCATGTCAACAACAGTCTTTCCCTTCTTCCCACACTAACACTATCTGCTTAACTGAGTCGATCTTTGAAATTAAATTTAAAGCTCAGCTTTGCTATATCTCACAACAGCTGATACGTAGATATCTTTTATTCGTCGGTTTTCACCAATAAATGAACTATATAATCATATGAAAAGACGTAATATCAAAGACGTAATATCAAAGACGTAATATCAAAGACGTAAATATCAAGAAGCCACGAATTTGATTTTACGATATCGCAGGACCTTGTCATCCACATGATGGTATAAGAGATATAAGGAAGACACAAGGACTCGATCTTCCTCCGTTCATTATCTTATCCTTCATTTACATTCTCATAATTAGTTTCCTCCTTTCTGCTTCTACACCGTACAAATCTAAGGACAGCAGTCTAAGGTATTGTTCTATACAGACTCCTCTGATTACACGTACCTGTGTGTCTGGTGATGGTGTAGTGTGTGTGTGTGTGTGTGTGTGTGTGTGTGTGTGTGTGTGTGTGTGTGTGTGTGTGTGTGTGTGGATGTTTGTGTGTGTGTGTGTGTGTGTGTGTGTGTGTGTGTGTGTGTACTCCTGTACTTGCTTAGCAGTCAGCACCCGAGGGAGTGTGTCTCGCCAGCTACAGTATTATGCACCATTTACTCACCTCCTGAAGCACTTACGGTTCTGCATTACAAAGCAACCTAGCCCAACGGTTGCAGACTGAGGCAGTCGCTGACACTACAGCTGACTTTACCCAGTCTCTATGGCAGTCAGCACTAATGATTTCTAAGCATCATTAATCGAATCATTAATATCACAATTTGCATGTTATGAACATAAATGTAAACTATTATTTCACCTGAGAAATATGGAAGGATAAAGATCTAGTACGAGAATTGACCCTAATAATACATCCTGTCTCTCCCGACCAGCTGAACTTTGGAATTTTCTTCCTCCTTTCGCTTTCTTTCATCTTCGAATATTTCTGCCTTAGAAGGTCTGGTCTCTAGGCACCAGCGGAACCGTGACTGATAATGTCTACTCTCTCCACCTCTCATTTCATTACTTTCACCTAATCAGGCCTTTGACTGGACTTTTTCACCTGTGTCACGTCGGTCTCTACAAGAAGAAAAATCAAAATAAACCTTAGTCCTCAATCACTTTGATAGCACCTTTCTTATAAGGAACCGAACAGGTAAGTCTTTGAGCATAATGCTACGAAGTATAGTCGGCGAGACTATAATCTAATACTTTATCAGCAATAGCTTACAAAGGTTGGTATGGAGTACACGTCATGTTTTGGTGAGTGTTGACTGTTGGTGTGGACTATGTTGGCTTGGGATGCGTGTTGGTGTGGCTTGGCTTGGTAGTCAGTTTCAATTGGGTGTGGGTGCCGGTGCGCTGCTGGTGGTGTGTGGTGTGTACTAATTTAGTGTCACATGTCACCGTGCACTAAACACTTGTGTGAGCTGGATGATGGTATTATGGGGTTGGTAGGAAGGAAGGTATGCTGAGCTGGGTGTTGGCTTTGACTAGTTTCAGGTGCTGGTTGGGCCTTAGAATAGCTGGATGTTGTGGCTGGATGTTCGTCTCAGCTAAGTTCTGTCGAGGGATAAGTGGTGTCTTGGGTATTGGTGTAATCTAACTGATGGTTTGGGTAGGGTGTTGGCGGTGTGTAAGGAAAATGCTTCAGGGTGAGTTAAAACTTAGACACTGTATTTAGACACAAACGAGTGAGTTATACTGCCTGTATAGTCTTTCTATTCAGGGCAGTGCCGCACTGAGCAACACAATTGTCCAGTGGTGGAGAACTGTCCGTGCTGTGTTACTTTCCAAGTCAAGCCGTGGAATTGAATATGTTCTTTGTGCAAGATGGTACAAGGCGGCAAGAATAGGGGCCAATAATTTCTCAGCTCGAAGCCACTGCGCAGTGTGTCGTCTCAAGAAAAGAGAGCGCTTGTGGGACAGAGGTTCCGCAAACCCTAACAGTTACCCCATCTTCTGCAGATGCTACATTTCTGCCAGAAAATGATGGCAGGGCCATTAGGAGGTGAGGGAAGTATTCTTCGGGGAGAGAATAGGCTTTCTACATATTTTTCACTAAGAATAAAGAAATCTTTTCCTGGAGGATGAAGCTTCTGAGAGTCTTCAAACAGAAAAGCATATACACAAGGGTTCGAATCCTGGGTGCGGCGGTAGGTCCATACTCAACCCAAGTGTTTATTTTCCCCTCGGGGCCGGACGATATATGGGTACTTGGCTTAGGCAGCTGGTGTGTGTGTTTGTGTGTGTGTGTGTGTTTGTGTGTGTGTGTGTGTGTGTGTGTGTGTGTGTGTGTGTGTGTGTGTGTGTGTGCAAACACACAAGAATAAAAGCATGTTACATATAAACAAGGATATGAGACGGGGCAACACGAATGTAAAATTCTCTCTCCACGCAAATGATATGCACCATAATCACATCTGTGGTCTTAACCTGTGGATGTGGCTGGGTTCCTGAGCGCTGCAGAGCTTCATCCTCTTGAAAGAATATGTATGTTTTTAAAACTATGAATTATGAGCTCCGAAGCATGAGAGAAGTCATTGAGTCAAAACAACAAGCCTTCACACTCATAGATAGCCATTGGTCGTCTGTATCTAGATACAGTATACTCTCTTATTTTGCAGAATTAGCACATCAGTGGTGAACTATTGGATAAAAAGGTATGTAAGTAATCACAGATGCTAGCTTTAGGCAGATATCATTACACAAAGATAATCCCTTCAGCATCAGCGTCACCTCGTGTTCACTCTGAAAACACACATCTGCTGAAATGATACACTTGCGGTATAGCTCGTGAATACTATTTTAGGTCACTGGCAAACAATATATCACTCGAGGTAACATTTACATGAGGATGATGGAGTGAGGTGAACTTTCACTACATACCTGATCTACATGATCTGTTAGATTGGGAAATTCAGTGGTCAACCTTCAGAACGAGTAAGTCAACACTGGTGACATTGTGAGATGGATCCATAATGTACACAATTGTACAAGAACACGAATGTACAATGGTAAGTTTACATGAGAGCAGCTGCTTCAGCTACCGTCCAGGTATGGCTCACTGGCCTCAATACACAAACTCTTTTAGTGGATGCTCGATGGGGGTCGTGTACAGCGCTGAAATCCCTCATAATAAACGGCATCAAATCGTTTCCAGCACTCGCTCGGTTAAGCCACTACATATCTAAAACCCATCATGAAGCTGCGGGTGCACAGACGTGTTGTGATTGATTGTGATGGAAATAACAGACATGATGAAAATATCGGCAGTTCATACGTAATGCCAATTGTGTTTTATGGGAGTGAAATGATCATCGCATTTGACAGATTCGTCTGATGCTCGTCAAGCAAGGTTAAGCTCAGCTATAAACCTTTTTATGGAAACATAAACTATACTGAAATTCAGATGTCCTGCAATAACTTTGCATCATCAACATAGTGTTTCATATATACCTTTATATTTTCACTCACTTCACTTTTATCTCTTTCATTGTTCTCTTTTACAGTATTTACTATTAAGGTTCTCATCATTTTTCTTTATATATATATATATATATATATATATATATATATATATATATATATATATATATATATATATATATATATATATATATATATATATATATATATATGTATATATATATAAATATATATATATATATATATATATATATATATATATATATATATATATATATATATATATATATATATATATATATATATATATATATATATATATATTCGCATATTCCTTCAAGGATAAGAGGATAATTTTCACATCTACAGTTTTTTTCTCCGTTTTACCACTTAGTCATACTTCTCTATGTTGGCTTTAGATTACACAATGAGAACAATACAATTTCAAAATTGCATTGTCCTTTGTATTTCGTTTTTCACAATTATATTATACCTAGCATTTCAACAAAATTCCCAAGGAACCATTAACATCGAAAGAAAATATGTACATAATTCAAAAAGTTAATGCCCTGAAATATCAGATCACCAAAAATGCATTAATGACATTACAAACTTAACAGATCTGGCTGGATATCCTTGTATATGTAATAATACATTTGTATAAAAACTTTTATGATACAGGTGAGGGTCCGCAAATGACAAGTCGCTTGAGACAAATTGACTTGAATTTTGAAACTGTCATTGTTGTGGAAATCACCTCCTAAAGTAGTAGACTTTCGAAAAAAAATCGTTCCACTAAAGTCACACAAAATAACAGAGTAACAGCTGATAACATGTCTAAATTAATGATTGAAAACACCAAAATACCATGACTACAACGGGTCGGATTTGAACCCTGAGAAGGGCGTCCGGGCACTTCTGCCACGCTGAGGTTGAAAGACAAAGACTTCGGCTTCCCGGTGATTTTCCAGAGTCAAGTTGAGGTTGGAACGAGAAAAACACTGGGACACTTGTATATATATATATACATATATCATAAATGTTATCCCTAGGGATATGGAAAAAAAGAATGCTTCCCACGTATTCCTTGAGTGTCGTGGAATGCGACTTAAACGGGTGTGAGCTGGGCGCTGGAAAGACTCCCCTCCTGATTCATTTTCCAAAATAGAAGGAACTGAGAAAGGAGCTAAGTTAAGGATTTTTCCTTCTGGATACTACTTTCCTAACGTAGGGGATAGTTAATTTGTAGGGAAATATATATATATATATATATATATATATATATATATATATATATATATATATATATATATATATATATATATATATATATATATATATATATGTATTTAGGGAATCAGTGATGGATTGCGCAAAAGATGCTTCTGGCATGAGAAGAGTGGGAGGTGGGTTGATTAGAAAGGGTAGTGAGTGGTGGGATGAAGAAGTAAGGTTATTAGTGAAAGAGAAGAGAGAGACATTTAGACGATTTTTGCAGGGAAAAAATGCAATTGAGTGGGAGATGTATAAAAGAAAGAGACAGGAGGTCAAGAGAAGGGTGCAAGAGGTGAAAAAGAGGGCAAATGAGAGTTGGGGTGAGAAACTATCATTAAATTTTAGGGAGAATAAAAAGATGTTCTGGAAGGAGATAAATAAAGTGCGTAAGACAAGGGAGCAAATGGGAACTTCAGTGAAGGGCGCAAATGGGGAGGTGATAACAAGTAGTGGTGATGTGAGAAGGAGATGGAGTGAGTATTTTGAAGGTTTGTTGAATGTGTTTGATGATAGAGTTGCAGATATAGGGTGTTTTGGTCGAGGTGGTGTGCAAAGTGAGAGGGTTAAGGAAAATGATTTGGTAAACAGAGAAGAGGTAGTAAAAGCTTTGCGGAAGATGAAAGCCGGCAAAGCAGCAGGTTTTGATGGTATTGCAGTGGAATTTATTAAAAAAGGGGGTGACTGTATTGTTTACTGGTTGGTAAGGTTATTTAATGTATGCATGATTCATGGTGAGGTGCCTGAGGATTGGCGGAATGCTTGCATAGTGCCATTGTACAAAGGCAAAGGGGATAAGAGTGAGTGCTCAAATTACAGAGGTATAAGTTTGTTGAGTATTCCTGGTAAATTATATGGGAGGGTATTGATTGAGAGGGTGAAGACATGTACAGAGCATCAGATTGGGGAAGAGCAGTGTGGTTCCAGAAGTGGTAGAGGATGTGTGGATCAGGTGTTTGCATTGAAGATTGTATGTGAGAAATACTTAGAAAAGCAAATGGATTTGTATATACCATTTGTGGATCTGGAGAAGGCATATGATACAGTTGATAGAGATGCTCTGTGGAAGGTATTAAGAATATATGGTGTGGGAGGAAAGTTGTTAGAAGCAGTGAAAAGTTTTTATCGAGGATGTAAGGCATGTGCACGTGTAGGAAGAGAGGAAAGTGATTGGTTCTCATTGAATGTAGGTTTGCGGCAGGGGTGTGTGATGTCTCCATGGTTGTTTAATTTGTTTATGGATAGGGTTGTTAGGGAGGTAAATGCAAGAGTTTTGGAAAGAGGGGCAAGTGTGCAGTCTGTTGTGGATGAGGGAGCTTGGGAAGTGAGTCAGTTGTCGTTCGCTGATGATACAGCGCTGGTGGCTGATTCATGTAAAAAACTGCAGAAGCTGGTGACTGAGTTTGGTAAAGAGTGTGAAAGAAGAAAGTTAAGAGTAAATGTGAATAAGAGTAAGGTTATTAGGTACAGTAGGTTTGAGGGTCAAGTCAATTGGGAGGTAAGTTTGAATGGAGAAAAACTGGAGGAAGTAAAGTGTTTTAGATATCTGGGAGTGGATCTGGCAGCGGATGGAACCATGGAAGCGGAAGTGAATCATACGGTGGGGAGGGGGCGAAAATTCTAGGAGCCTTGAAGAATGTGTGGAAGTCGTGAACATTATTTCGGAAAGCAAAAATAGGTATGTTTGAAGGAAGAGTGTTTCCAACAATGTTGTATGGTTGCGAGGCGTGGGCTATGGATAGAGTTGTGCGCAGGAGGCTGGATGTGGTGGAAATGAGATGTTTGAGGGCAATATGTGGTGTGAAATGGTTTGATCGACTAAGTAATGTAAGGGTAAGAGAGATGTGTGAAAATAAATAGAGTGTGGTTGAGAGAGCAGAAGAGGGTGTTTTGAAATGGTTTGGTCACATGGAGAGAATGAGTGAGGAAAGATTGACCAAGAGGATATATGTGTCAGAGGTGGAGGGAACGAGGAGAAGTGGGAGACCAAATTGGAGGTGGAAAGATGGAGTGAAAAAGATTTTGAGTGAACATGCAGGAAGGTGAAAGGCGTGCAAGGAATAGAGTGAATTGGAACGATGTGGTATACCGGGGTCGACGTGCTGTCAATGGATTGAACCAGGGCATGTGAAGCGTCTGGGGTAAACCATGGAAAGTTGTGTGGGGCCTGGATGTGGAAAGGGAGCTGTGGTTTCGGGGCATTATTACATGACAGCTGGAGACTGAGTGTGAACGAATGGGGCCTTTGGCGTCTTTTCCTAGCGCTACCTCGCACACATGAGGGGGGAGGGGGTTGTTATTCCTTGTGTGGCGAGGTGGCGATAGGAACAAATAAAGGCAGACAGTATGAATTATGTACATGTGTATATATGTATATGTCTGTGTGTGTATGTATATGTGTACATTGAGATGTATAGGTATGTATATTTGCGTGTTTGGACGTGTATGTATATACATGTGTATGTGGGCGGGTTGGGCCATTCTTTCGTCTGTTTCCTTGCGCTACCTCGCTAACGCGGGAGACAGCGACAAAGCAAAATAAATAAAGATAAATATATATATATATATATATATATATATATATATTATTTATCTCAATCATTTACTTATTTTACTTTGTCGCTGTCTCCTACGTTAGCGAGGTACCGCAAAGAAACACACGAAAGAATCGCCAAACCCACCCACATACATATATATATACATCCACGTCCACACACGCAAATATACATACCTATACATCTCAACTTATAAATGAATATACATATAGAGACATATACAGAAATGCACATGTACATAATGCATACTGTAGATCTTCATTCATTCCCATCGCCACCCCGGTACACATGAAATAACAACCCCTCCCCCCGCATGTGCGCGAGATAGCGTTAGGAAAAGACAAAGGCCACATTCGTTCACACTCAGTCTCTAGCTGTCATATAATAATGCACCGAAACCACAGCTCCCTTTCCACATCCAGGCCCCACAGAACTTTCCATGGTTTACCCTGGGGATAGGGGAGAAATAATACTTCCCACGTATTCCCTGTGTGTAGTAGAAGGCGACTAAAAGGGGAGGGAGCGGGTGGCTGGAAATCTTCCCCTCTCTTGTTTTTTTTAATTTTCCAAAAGAAGGAACAGAGAAGGGGATCAGGTGAGGATATTACCTCTAAGGCCCAGTTCTCTGTTCTTAAAGCTACCTCGCTAACGCGGGAAATGGCAAATAGTATGAAAAAAAAAAAAAAAAAAATATATATATATATATATATATATATATATATATATATATATATATATATATATATATATATATACATAATTAGGTACAGTAGGGTTGAGGGTCAAGTCAATTGGGAGGTAAGTTTGAATGGAGCAAAACTGGAGGAAGTAAAGTGTTTTAGATATCTGGGAGTGGATCTGGCAGCGGATGGAACCATGGAAGCGGAAGTGGATCATAGGGTGGGGGAGGGGGCGAAAATCCTGGGAGCCTTGAAGAATGTGTGGAAGTCGAGAACAGTATCTCGGAAAGCAAAAATGGGTATGTTTGAAGGAATAGTGGTTCCAACAATGTTGTATGGTTGCGAGGCGTGGGCTATGGATAGAGTTGTGCGCAGGAGGATGGATGTGCTGGAAATGAGATGTTTGAGGACAATGTGTGGTGTGAGGTGGTTTGATCGAGTAAGTAACGTAAGGGTAAGAGAGATGTGTGGAAATAAAAAGAGCGTGGTTGAGAGAGCAGAAGAGGGTGTTTTGAAATGGTTTGGGCACATGGAGAGAATGAGTGAGGAAAGATTGACCAAGAGGATATATGTGTCGGAGGTGGAGGGAACGAGGAGAAGAGGGAGACCAAATTGGAGGTGGAAAGATGGAGTGAAAAAGATTTTGTGTGATCGGGGCCTGAACATGCAGGAGGGTGAAAGGAGGGCAAGGAATAGAGTGAATTGGAGCGATGTGGTATACCGGGGTTGACGTGCTGTCAGTGGATTGAATCAAGGCATGTGAGTCGTCTGGGGTAAACCATGGAAAGCTGTGTAGGTATGTATATTTGCGTGTGTGGACGTATGTATATACATGTGTATGGGGGTGGGTTGGGCCATTTCTTTCGTCTGTTTCCTTGCGCTACCTCGCAAACGCGGGAGACAGCGACAAAAAAAAAAAGATATATATATATATGTATATATATATATATATATATATATATATATATATATATATATATATATATATATATATATATATATATATATATATATATATGTTGGAATGGATCCCAATTTTGCGCGTGATCAAGTATATTCTTAAGAGTCCATGGAGAAAATGAAACACGATAAGTTCCCAAGCGCACTTTCCTGTATAATCACATCATCAGGGGAGATACAAGAGAGAAATATAACAGTGACTTTATATACAACAAAGAGGCGTAGCCAGGACTCCATATGGTAAACAGGTAAAGATGAAACAAAAAGTTCAACCTTGCCTCGCTCACTTAAACATACTTTGTAGCAACAAAAATTGAATTTCGAACCCTAAAAGCAGTCCACTCCACTTCCCTCACAATATCTCTGGTCTTAAACTCCATGAGACATACAGTCATCTGAAACCAGCGTTCCCAGACGTGTATGACTTATACTTTCTCATCTACACTCTGGAAACCAACCGTCTATGGTGCGTTTAAAACGCCAGTTCATCGTATCACAATAACCAATATGTCCAAAATACAACTTCCACACTAGAAGACACTGAACTCAACTCCACTCTGTTTCCTGTTTTCACTTCAGAAAAATCATATATGTTGCCCAGTAACCCAGTATGTCCGGCCACCATAGTAACAGCATAGATTTATATTTGTTGCACGGAAACATTACAGTTAGGGAGTCAACATGAGTGGCCCGTTGCCCTTTCCGTTGGTTTCAGGAGAGGAAGGAGTTGGGAAGTATTTTGTATCATAATGTTTCGTGTAAGACTCCTCATGTATCCTGGGGTGTTCCCTCAAGCTAAGAGGCTCACTCACATTCTCAAACACTGACCTTAGATCCTGAATATCTCTTCTCTTTTCTTCTCTTTTTTTTCATTTTCTTAAGTCGAGCCTCACACGATTCATAATGCAAAGGGTGCATGCCTGCAGGATTTATGCCTGGGCTGAAGAAGACTATGAGATGAGAGAGAGAGAGAGAGAGAGAGAGAGAGAGAGAGAGAGAGAGAGAGAGAGAGAGAGAGAGAGAGAGAGAGAGAGAGAGAGAGAGAGAGAGAGAGAGAGAGAGAGAGAGAGAGATGAACAAATGAGAGAAAACCACCACATATGAAATTACCGATTACATACTAAAATCGGTGGAGCTGTCCTGTCAGTTGTTAGTGAAGAAGAAAGAGAAAGACATAGTAACACTTCTTCGAGCTTTGAAATAATTCAACAACGCAGTAAATGATACCAGAGGCGGCTCTGAAGGAGACAGAAGGGGGAAGGTGAGTGCATACATGTGAATGGAGTGACTCGCTATTCTCACTGGGCGGAGGAGTTGTCTCCGGCCAGGGAGGTGCTGCTGAAGCCGAAAGAGACTGTATATCTTACGTGTGTGGCAGAAGGGGATAAAGCTGTTGCTCTAGCGAAGAGGAACTCAGCTATTTTTGGTGTTGCATGATTCATTTCGTAAAGGGGAAGTCTAGTTCTTATGGTGTAGCACGAGTGGTATCCCACATGAATGACGTGAGTTCGTCCTGAGTTGTAGAAAGGTATGAACGAGTATGTCTTGAAATTATTCGTGATGGTTGCAAATCGTGTACATTTTCATACAAACTATATCAACCTGTGTTTAGTATAGAACGGTGAGAATAGTTCAACATATTCTTGGTATTCATAACAAAAGGCCAAAAGATTACAGACTCAGTACTAAGTCAATTTTCCCAAGAGCTCCCTGGAAGCATTCATGAATGAAAGAGAATTAAGTTATGATACCATTTTCTTTACCACAGTATAATGGATGATGTCCATAAAGTCTAGCAATGAAAATATTGCCTTTCAACAAAGCCAACGTAACCGTATCGGTGCTGTAAAGTTTACACTTACTGAGCCCTGAGATCTAAATGTAATTTGCACGAAGTTTACTTTATGGGAAAATGCAATGTTTATGAAGGGGAAAAAAAAGAAATTGCATAATAGATCCCTTTAGAAAACGACATTTATCAAACTGAAAACACGACACAAACATATCAACGGCGGTGTTCATTGCCTCATTAATAATCCATCGTTGGGCACACTGGAACTTTACCGATCATAATTCGTCAGTAATCTGAAAATACAACTAATGGACGGTGCGAGTAGCAATGTCATAATTCCTGCCGCTAAGAATGCATTATATAGATAGCTGGGTCGTCTCATAGAAGGCACAAATACCAAACTAAAAATGCATAGGGTACTGTATCACATGACATTCTCTATGTTCGAAGTACTGACGGTGACAGATGCTTTCGATAGTCATTAAGCTGCTCACAAAATGTTTACAATACAGCCAGAATATACTTAGATCCAAACGTAAGTGCAATAGAAATTCCATTTGCTGAGTGCTGCTGGAGGACTTGTAGTTATTTGATAAACATGACAACAGACCTGAAAAGCTCCGACTCATAAAGTGTATTCATGTATTCATAGCGAAATAACGATATTCCTATTTTTTACATTTATACATCGGAAAACGACGGACTCTGCTTCCTTTTTTTTTTTTCAAATAAAAGTGTAAAAAGGGATTGCTCAATGACGCAGTTCTGTACGTACGCAATATCATCCTCAAAATGAAATGACACAATTCAAAGGCTTTTCATTCACTTTAGTCATGCTGTTCACATGTTCAGAAGATATGGATGCAAGTGGCATGAGCTTGGTGTAGTGTCATTGTACGCTGGATATTAGGGGGGAGGGGGGAGGGGGGCTGGATATTGATCTGGCCTAAGTGATGAGATACGCTCCGTGCTTGTGTCAACTCCATGTTGATTCATAAAGCGGATGTTTGTATTGATTGGATGTTAGAAAGAGTGATATGTAAGGTGTGAGTAGATTCTGTAGTTGTCTGGACATTGTGGGCTGAGTGATGGTGGTGTTTGTTGGGTGCTAATGTGGGTTACATTGTGGTAAGAAGAGCTTAAAGACTCATTTCTCTTCAGTGTGATTTATAGCAACTGACACATAAAAGAAAGAAGATAATTGAAATGACGGTTTTTGATTTATGCACCGAAAATGTATATTCAATACTTAATGACTAATGACTAATATCTTGTAATATCTGGGATTGGATTTCGCAGCGGACGGAAGCATGGAAGCAGAAGTGAGTCACAGGGTGGGGAGGGGGATGAAGGTTCTGGGAGCTTTGAAAAGTGTGTGGAAGGCGAGAACGTTATCTCGGAGAGCAAAAATGGGTATATTTGAAGGAATAGTGGTTCCAACAATCTTATATGGTTGCGAGGTATAGGCTATAGATAGGGCTGTGAGGAGGTAGATAGATGTGTTGGAAATGAGATGTCTAAGGACAATATGTGGTGTGAGGTGGTTTGATCAAGTAAGTAATGAAAGGGTAAGGGAGATGTGTGGAAATAAAAAGAGTGTGGTTGAGAGAGCAGAAGAAGGTGTATTGAAATGGTTTGGTCACATGGTGAGAATGAATGAGGAAATATTGACAAAGATGATATATGTGTCAGAGGTGGAGGGAACGAGGAAAAGTGGGAGGCCAAATTGGATGTGGAAGGATGGAGAGAAAATTACTTTAAGCGATTGGGGCCTGAACATACAGGAGGGTGGAAGGCGTGCTGGGAATAGAGTGAATTTGAACGATGTGGTATACCAGGGTCGACGTGCTGTCAGTGGGTTGAACCAGGACATGTGAGGCGTCTTAGGTAAACCATAGAAAGTATTGTGGGGCCTGGATGTGGAAAGGGAGTTGTGGTTTCGATGCATTACACATGACAGCTAGAGACTGAGTGTGAACGAATGTGGCCTTTGTTGTCTTTTCCTATCGCTATCTTGCGCACGTCCGAGAGAAGGGGGATGCTGTTTCATGTGTGGCAGGGTGGCGACGAAATGGATGAAGGCAGCAGGTATGAATATGTACATATGAATATATGCATATGTCTGTGTATGCATATATATGTTTACTAGAAACGCATAGGTATGTACATGTTCGTGTGTGGGCACTTATGTATATACATGTATATGTGGAAGGGTTGGGCCATTCTTTCGTCTGTTTCCTTGCGCTACCTCGCTAACGCGGGAGACAGCGACTAAGTATTATAAATCAAATATAAATACATATATATATATATATATATATATATATATATATATATATATATATATATATATATATATATATATCTTTTCTTTTTTCTTTTACACTATTCGCCATTTCCCGCGTTAGCGAGGTAGCGCTAAGAACAGAGGACTGGGTCTTTTTTGGAATATCCTCACCTGGCCCCCTCTGTTCCTTCTTTTGGAAAAAAAAAAAAAAAAAAGAGAGGGGAGGATTTCCAGCCCCCCGCTCCCTCCCCTTTTAGTCGCCTTCTACGACACGCAGGGAATAAGTGGGAAGTATTCTTAATCCCCTATATATATATATATATATATATATATATATATATATATATATATATATATGCAATAGAGTGTTATAAGAATTATGCTGCAGAGATTGATTGAATGCTTCATGTATTCGGTCGATAGATACATGC
The DNA here is from genome assembly GCF_036320965.1 of Panulirus ornatus. Classification (NCBI taxonomy): domain Eukaryota; kingdom Metazoa; phylum Arthropoda; class Malacostraca; order Decapoda; family Palinuridae; genus Panulirus; species Panulirus ornatus. The sequence continues at coordinate 42,692,959 of NC_092238.1, read as the reverse complement.
ACAGTACAGGATGGGTCAATACAACACTACACAGTCTCAACACATCCTAAGATCCTTCATGCCAATGATATAACTAGCGTAAAGAATACGTCTAGAATTTGCATTTTAACTGCCTTGCACTCATTGTACATAGACACACACACACAAAGCGGCACAACACTTTATAACCTGTGGTTTCCGGCTGATGGACGTGGCCAGCTTTCTTAATGCTTCATACTTAAGTCCCATTAGGATAGAATACACCTCGGAGCAGGTAGTAAGCAAGTAAGTAACACGTGAGTTCAACCCTGTAGGTGAACTTACGTTCCATGTTTTTAGTGCATAGGCACACAAAAAGCACTTGTTGGATCAGAAGCCACATATATGGACAGCAGTGATATATGAGCCAAGTTTCAGGATGAACTGAGAGCTCCATGAATTCCATAAAGACCAACATATAACACTGGGTAAGGCAATTCATAAATACGTAGAAGGGCGATAGAGCAGCGTATGGGCAAGCTATAGAGCTGAGCTGAGGACATTGTAATTCACGTCATAGACGCACATATTATTGGTAGGGTCAGCACACAACCAGGGAGAGCTGTGGTATATGAGGCTAATCACAAAGGCTGGTTTAGCATACATGCATAAGGTAATACATCAGACAAATTACATAACATTATGGGTCTGATCGATTACCCAAATGAGGTTCACGGGCTTGCAAGGCTCTGGTACTGGAGTAGAACATTCCCAAGACCGCCACTGTTAGTGAAGACAGGTGGTCCCTTTCCATAACGTAACCAGCCGACTGAGCGTTGGCCCATCTATCATAGCCTGGTGAGTGATAGGCAGCTATTTAGTGCAGTCAACGCGAAACTCTCTCAGGTACGTTATAACGAGATGCTCGTCTTCATACGTTTTGGGTGTTGTAGAGAGTCAAGGTTCTCTCGCCTTAATGCCTGCACAGTATCTGACTGTCATCTGTCTAACCGTTTTAGTATACTTTCTCGAGAATAATACGAATGTTGACCAGATCGAGAGCTGTCGTAAGTACCCCTTATGCAATTCGAGTTCTTTGCAAACTGCTTCATTCCGGTGAGACACATGGCCGGCTCTGCTTCAGGCGAGAAACAAAGTTTGATAAAGTCTTTACATAGAGCAAAAGTGTGTTCATTTGGCGGGAGAGAGTTTGGCCGTGACTGCTGCTACTGTCTCTTCCGTTCTTAATTTCTTTATTTTCCTTTTTTTCCAATTTGCTTTCTCGATTCATAGGTCTTCTTCCACTGTGCCCCATCCAAATGACAGTGCACTTACCCGGACTTAACCGTTTATCAGACAAAGATTGAAAAATGTTCAGGTCCCGCATGTAAGCTGACGCAATCATCTTCATGCTATATGTGTCTCATGACATTGGCATCATCCGCAAACATGTTTACGTAATAACCCACACCATGAAGTTGGTCATTTGCATACAAGGATGGCAGTAGGTCCAAAACCCTTGGGTACGCTGCTGGTGGCTCCATCACATTTCGAGAATGCTTCTTTAACATGCGTTCGTTAATCCCATCCATAAATCTACATTGCTATTCATTCCAGCCTTTAGAGACAGATTCTTAATTATCCTTCGTTGAGGTACCGTGTGAAATGCTTTTTAGAATACAAACACAATCTACCTACCCATCACTGTGATCTACGATGGAGCGCACCTTGTCACAGAAGCTCAAGACATTTGTAATGCATGACTGCCTTCCTAAAATCCATGTTATCTCCCAGTTGGGCAGCTTCTTTGCAAACATTCATCAGTACCATGGTCCTTATATGGGTCAAGTTTTTTCTTAGGGCTCGTCATGTCCTTGCCATCATTTCCAATACCTTCTAAGAATTCTTCTTCATCCCATCTTGCTATTAGTTGGAAAGTATTGAACTCCGCTATGGAAGCATCATTAGATCTCATCATTCAGCTCCACACATATTTCCTCATCATCCTCGATGGTTCCTTCCTTAATCCCTTGGCTTGATTAGCTGTCGTTTAGCCAACAGTAAAATTTTGATGAACTCATGGAAAGTTTTGGAATTTTTTCCTATCCCGCAATACTCCTTCCAAAGCTTCCTCTGCTCTATCCTCCTTATTTCGCAATAATCGTTCCTTATCCTCTGATATCTTTCGTATGCTGGCTGAATACAGTATCGTCTACCTCTTCATAATACACCTCTAAGTTCTTTAGCCTTATGAAATCCATTATTGAACGGTGTCTTTCAGAAAACTTGATCATCCCTGCGTAGTTGCTATGATCATATTTCCTCACTAGTTCTTATCTTCTTAACCCCCACTTTATGATCTCCCTCTAGTATCCCCTTCAATCATGAAGTAAAAAAAAAAAGGCAGTTACTCCATTTGGTGTATCATATTTGATATATTATATATCCATGCTATCATCCGTAAATACGAGGTCTAGGAGATATGTAGTATCTGTTTCTCGTGTGTTTTGTGACGTGCATAAATTCTAAGGATCTTGTATCTTCGTGAGTCTCCATTACCATGAGTGTTTCCGTTCTCCCAATCTAATTCCCTACAGTCTTACCATTTCGGAGGGTGCTAAGGTGGGCTGGGTGATCACATGGTGGGATGAGGGTGGCGAATGCTGAGGTGAAAGGCATGTCGGTGTTTGAGGTAGGTAATTGTTCCATCACTATCATCGAAGTACGTCTACTCTAGTTTAATACTGATCCTAAGGAGGCTATAAATTAACAGCACCACTCTGCGCATCCTTCCCAGAGGAGTTTTGCCCATTAGGTATAGACGGAGTATCAACCTTATTAAGAAGGTCAATCGTCTCCACAGCCCCCACCTCTCACTATCATGATCTCCGTCCCATCATGCTATCATGTACCCATCAAGGGAGATCAGTTTAGACTTTAGCTCTCTTGTGAGTGTTGTCTCCACTACTCCAACAATATCGGGGTTGCTTAATCTGATCAGAATCTTGACTCCAGCTCCCTTCCATTTACCATGAGTCCCTTTTGTACTTCCACAGAAAAAGTCTCCAGCTTAGGCCACTCACCACTGATTAGTCTCGGTCTCCCTGAGCTTAAGGCGGAAGATATTGTTCTTCCTTGTGGCCTCAGGTGATTCCTCTCTTCTTTCGTCTTTTTAATGAAACTCTCTCTCTCTCTCTCTCTCTCTCTCTCTCTCTCTCTCTCTCTCTCTCTCTCTCTCTCTCTCTCTCTCTCTCTCTCTCTCTCTCTCTCTGCTCCTCTTCAATATCCCGAATGTGTGTGTGTGTGTGTGTGTGTGTGTGTGTGTGTGTGTGTGTGTATGTGTGTTGTAATTCAGTGAGGTATAATGCTGTCACTGATGCATATTTTCAAATAGTTTTCTGTGGTGTTCATTCCTACATGCGTCTGTTCCCTAAATCAGTTCAAAAGATAATCCATATATCAGACACACGATACGAGGATGATATCTCATAGTTCCCTCTGGCCCTATATGTGATACAATGGATTGTGTATCATCTTACCCGTTATCTATTTCCTCTCTTACCATATCACCTCAACAGTCACCAACCTGCAACCCACATTAATATTCACCACCTCATCCCTCAACATGAACACCCAGCGCACCTCACTGCTAGCATCACACCTACATCGATCTTTTATCTTAATCTAAACCGAAGATGAGACATCTACTGTATATCCATGTACAAGATCATAACCAAGGAGAATGATTACTCTCAGGCAGAGAACGAAGCTGGAAAGAGTTCATCACTTGGAACACCCAAGGAATGACTGTGTCATGAGGAGTGTGTGTAATAGATGAAATAAGATAACCTGATATTTTTTTTTTTTCCTTCTCTCATATCTCTGCGGATGCGTCTGGCTAGTGCTAATGGTTCCGGTTCCTATGTGAAGTAAAAGCATAAGATCTCCAGTAATTTCGAAAACCTTCTATGATAATGCAGTGAAAAGGAATTGTGTCCCTGGAGATGTTCCCTAATGTCCAGCCGCACACTAGCGCACCAGAGGCTTGAGCCGTGGAAAAATGCTTTTAGCTGGGTTCGCACCGGCTATATTTCAGAAGCCGCACTCCAGGATGATTTGTTTATCACTGTCCGAGGAAAGGAGGTTGAGGCCTAGAACCGGGATGATGGGATGGTATCTGGGATAGTGAGAGCGGCAACAAGGTACCTTCATAACGCTTTTATGTGATCACCGATATCAGGCTTACGGCAGTCGTCTATTCTTTATACATTCCGGTGTGCTGTAGGAATCAGGAGACTTGTGTGGCAGGAGGAAGCAATGATAAATGCTACTTGGTTCTCCACATGCACGGTCACTAACCTATCACTTCTCAGAGCGTTTACTAATCTCATCTTAAAGTCCTACCTGTTGAGTTTATACGTCAGATATATTCATCATAGCCCTAGACAAAGGGGAAGTTTCGGCAAAATAAGGAGCCTCTGTCAATGAAGAAATATGTTTGCTTATATCTAATTATCTTATATATATATATATATATATATATATATATATATATATATATATATATATATATATTATATATATATATATATATATATATATATATATATATATATATATGTATATATATATATATATATATATATATATATATATATATATATATATATATATATATATAGGAGAGATAGGTAGTATGTTTGAGGAAAGGAACCTGGATGTTTTGGCTCTGAGTGAAACGAAGCTCAAGGGTAAAGGGGAAGAGTGGTTTGGGAATGTCTGGGGAGTAAAGTCAGGGGTTAGTGAGAGGACAAGAGCAAGGGAAGGAGTAGCAATACTCCTGAAACAGGAGTTGTGGGAGTATGTGATAGAGTGTAAGAAAGTAAATTCTCGATTAATATGGGTAAAACTGAAAGTTGATGGAGAGAGGTGGGTGATTATTGGTGCATTTGCACCTGGGCATGAGAAGAAAGATCAAGAGAGGCAAGTGTTTGGGAGCAGCTGAATGAGTGTGTTAGTGGTTTTGATGCACGAGACCGGGTCATAGTGATGGGTGATTTGAATGCAAAGGTGAGTAATGTGGCAGTTGAGGGAATAATTGGTATACATGGGGTGTTCAGTGTTGTAAATGGAAATGGTGAAGAGCTTGTAGATTTATGTGCTGAAAAAGGACTGATGATTGGGAATACCTGGTTTAAAAAGCGAGATATACATAAGTATACTTATGTAAGTAGGAGAGATGGCCAGAGAGCGTTATTGGATTAAGTGTTAATTGACAGACGTGCGAAAGAGAGACTTTTGGATGTTAATGTGCTGAGAGGTGCAACTGGAGGGATGTCTGATCATTATCTTGTGGAGGCTAAGGTGAAGATTTGTATGGGTTTTCAGAAAAGAAGAGTGAATGTTGGGGTGAAGAGGGTGGTGAGAGTAAGTGAGCTTGAGAAGGAGACCTGTGTGAGGAAGTACCAGGAGAGACTGAGTACAGAATGGAAAAAGGTGAGAACAATGGAAGTAAGGGGAGTGGGGGAGGAATGGGATGTATTTAGGGAATCAGTGATGGATTGCGCAAAAGATGCTTGTGGCATGAGAAGAGTGGGAGGTGGGTTGATTAGAAAGGGTAGTGAGTGGTGGGATGAAGAAGTAAGAGTATTAGTGAAAGAGAAGAGAGAGGCATTTGGACGATTTTTGCAGGGAAAAAATGCAATTGAGTGGGAGATGTATAAAAGAAAGAGACAGGAGGTCAAGAGAAAGGTGCAAGAGGTGAAAAAAAGGACAAATGAGAGTTGGGGTGAGAGAGTATCATTAAATTTTAGGGAGAATAAAAAGATGTTCTGGAAGGAGGTAAATAAAGTGCGTAAGACAAGGGAGCAAATGGGAACTTCAGTGAAGGGCGCAAATGGGGAGGTGATAACAAGTAGTGGTGATGTGAGAAGGAGATGGAGTGAGTATTTTGAAGGTTTGTTGAATGTGTTTGATGATAGAGTGGCAGATATAGGGTGTTTTGGTCGAGGTGGTGTGCAAAGTGAGAGGGTTAGGGAAAATGATTTGGTAAACAGAGAAGAGGTAGTAAAAGCTTTGCGGAAGATGAAAGCCGGCAAGGCAGCAGGTTTGGATGGTATTGCAGTGGAATTTATTAAAAAAGGGGGTGACTGTATTGTTGACTGGTTGGTAAGGTTATTTAATGTATGTATGACTCATGGTGAGGTGCCTGAGGATTGGCGGAATGCGTGCATAGTGCCATTGTACAAAGGCAAAGGGGATAAGAGTGAGTGCTCAAATTACAGAGGTATAAGTTTGTTGAGTATTCCTGGTAAATTATATGGGAGGGTATTGATTGAGAGGGTGAAGGCATGTACAGAGCATCAGATTGGGGAAGAGCAGTGTGGTTTCAGAAGTGGTAGAGGATGTGTGGATCAGGTGTTTGCTTTGAAGAATGTATGTGAGAAATACTTAGAAAAGCAAATGGATTTGTATGTAGCATTTATGGATCTGGAGAAGGCATATGATAGAGTTGATAGAGATGCTCTGTGGAAGGTATTAATAATATATGGTGTGGGAGGAAAGTTGTTAGAAGCAGTGAAAAGTTTTTATCGAGGATGTAAGGCATGTGTACGTGTAGGAAGAGAGGAAAGTGATTGGTTCTCAGT